>NW_004797290.1:1717820-1725151 GCF_000002075.1 Aplysia californica | reverse complement strand
GCCACTGAAAGAACAAAACAAGAGCATCCTTCGCCGTACCTGTATTGCTGAAGCTCAGCTCTATCAGTTAATTAAGTATCAGTAGCAAATGTACGTTTCTTGTTGTCTCTTTTTCTTAAAGCCGTGTAAGCAAAATGTTTGTATTTCCGACCGGGCCACACCACTATTTACTGGAAAAACATAGGTAAAGGTTTCAAAACTGTTTGAATATCGGGATATACACATTCTTACCTCGAGCGCCGCTTGCTGATATGAAGCAAAGAAAACATTGACAGTTTGCAGGTGTCTTTCAGGAAACCTCTCCTCAAATCTCTTAATGACAAGTAGCATACCTGTTGCAGCGATATCTGTTGAAATCGGGGTTTGAATTGAGTTGCTGATTAAAGGAAGTTGGTATGTAACTGCTTATTTCGTGATGAAATGGTGTGAATATTGACAAAACTATATATAAAGTATAACAGTCACAATCACTTGATTGGACCTTAGAAGAAGACGAAACCACATTCAAAAGTAGAAACATGTATATCAGCGCTAACCTCAATCATCTTTTGTCGCTCACTTAGTTTATAACTCATTATAATCTTAGATTGCGATTTTTTGTCTTGGTTTCAATTTCAAAGGCAACAATAAATTGTTGACAACTATAGTAAACTACTATAGGAGAAAAAGAGAACAAAAGGGTTTGGGATCGTTTTGAGTTTGTGTGTACGGTTTGTTTGTTTTTCATTCGATAAGAACGATACTCAGAAAATAAAAGAATAATTCACATACCCAGTGGGTATCTGTAGGTTCCTGTTCCCAACAGAGGAGTTGACAAAGACTTGAGACCCATGTTATTAGCAAATCTTAGCATCTCGAAGAACAAACGCATCATCTACAGAATATCCACAATAAAAGGGTGTCATGAAAGATCTGGTAGTGGTGTGCATGAGTTTAAAAAACCCAACAGAAATATTCTTCAAAAGGTCTATAAGCCAAAAGAATAAAGTTACCGAAAAGAACGGAATATAGACTTCAATAGTCTGAAGTGGACAAAGCGAAATTGAATGGGTATGTATCAGATTTCCAAAAATCAAACTATAATGAGTGAAGCCAGAGAAGGGTCAAGGCAACAAAAATCTGTTTTACATGTGGGTTCTGGCACTAAAAGAAAAAAAATAAAGTTTCATAATATGTCGGTATACAAGTTATGAACATATAATGCTTGCAGCTTTTGAGCAATCCGATGTTTGTTTATTTTTTAGTGTCAGATTTGAACATGGTTCTCCATTCATTTCTCCACTCAGAGATTCAAAAAATATATTAGGCTGTTCTCTTTGTGTTGCTCATTATGTCAAATCTTAAAAATATTTTCATTATTCTTTATCAAAATTACACAGCTTTAAACAACAAAGATGACCCATCACTTTACTTGAGAGCATGGCTGTGTTTACATTGGCAACTGTACACGTATCACTAGAAACGTGGGACGAGGGGAGAGGTAATCATAATGGGCAACACATTCAATCAAGAAGACTTTGCTAAACACGCCATAACAAGTACACAGCCTTTCTACATGCTCTGTGGCTGAGTGACGATTTACTCACAAAAGCATGGGTATCTATAGATAATATTATCTTCGTCACTGAAATCAGAAGACGCGAGCTCGATACCCGCGCTGTGAAAACTGTTTGCTAAGATGTTGTACAGTATTCAGACAATGTTGAAACAGCCTGACTCCTACATGATTTCAATTGTGTCGATGAAGACGTAAAACATTTACTTTTGACTACATCACTCACCATAACGTTTGCTTTGTTACTCCAGGGCGGTAAACAAGCGTGGAAGATCGTCTGGCACCTCAGATGTCCTCCAGATGTTTGAGCAAACTCCCCGTGCTTTACACCTCCTGGGTAGCTGGTTACAAGCCAAACGAAAAACAATCAGCTTTGATTACACACTCACCTTAGTAAGTAGACAGTCAGAGGGCCTGGAAGACGCACAGTTGAGGCGCTCCGGTAGCCCAGTTGGCATCATGCTGGACTACGACGCGGATGGCCCTGGTTCGAATTTTGAACTCGGCTCGTTTTGTGGAGTTTTCAAATCTCTCAACCGATCTGGCACAGTTCTAGCAGAGACAGGCGTTACATTCAGAAGCCCCGCCCCTTCAAGAAACCCAACAGTGTTGATAAGGATGTTAAACATGATACACATTCTTACTTTGCTTTACACAAAAATGGGTTTGTGTAAAACTTTATGAGGGGGGGGGGGGGTCAAAGGAAGGTTATAGACCGAGTGTTAAGATAAAGCTGCTCTACATTTTCAATTCAATTCCGTGACACACGCACCCAAATTTTGAAGAAAAAAATTACGAGTCTTGGAGCTCGATGTACGTGTTACTTGTCACTGTCCTGTTGTTATTCACTTTTTGGGGGGTGTGGGGGGGGGGGAGAAGTTTTTTTGGGGGGTCAGGTTTCTGTGGATAATACAGTACAGTGTGAAGGGAATAAGACTGTAGTCAAAAGAATGTTTAATATGGATACCTGTCATTAAGTTCTTCTTGTAGTTCACTCCCTCCTTGCCGTAAGATTTGCTTGGACAGCTTTTCGTTCTGAAGGTACAGATTTTTGCCAACGGTGGACACAATGACGTCACTCTGGTCAAACGAAAGTAATAAGCAATATCGAGTATTAAATTTGCTATATCTTTAGATTAGATAGAACTCTGAAAATATAAACAGAGCAAGTGAGTACTATTCAGCAGTAAAACAATTGTTTAGTACAAAATGAAATTCCAACCTCTCTGAAAACAGCACAGTGCAAAGGTCATTGATAGAAGTCTTTAAGACCTTGATGCGATTTAGCGTCTATGAAGAAAATCCTATTTCAAATAGTGAAGAACTGTGGTACATCTTCGTCTATTGTCTTTGGTGAACGACCTTCTTGAAGGGTGTAAGAGGTGTGCGGTGTACTCGTCGTCAACCCGTGTATATAAACAAAGGCTTGTGTTCTCTTTTTGCATCTATATCCTCACCTTTCGATTCAATTCTTTATTTCGTTTCAACAGATTTACTTCAGAGGCAATAAACTTCCTACTCTGCCATTGGTGCGGCTCTTCTTGTTGCTGTTGTTACTTCTGCAATTTTAAGGTATTGTATTTTATGTTGTTGCCATAATTGAACCGTAATTCAATATAAACCAGTAGCCTACAATGACAGATATATTTCACAGGAACAGATTAATACAGTACCGTCGGCGACTTTAGTCGCCAGGCCGAAGTCTGCGCCCATTACCGCTGGCAACTTTAGTCCCCGACGCAACCAAGCATACTAAACATAATTAAACAATGAATGGGCGCACTGCACTATACCAAAAGAAGTCACCCTATATAGCTGAATAGTTAATGAACCCCTATGAATTGTTATTGGGCTGTCGAGGTTTTTTTAATTAAACAGAATTCTACCACGGCTTCAACGTTCTACTCTGGTGCGGTACTTAAGAGTTTTTCACTATACTATGAGCCTGCGGTACTGTAAGTGTAGACCAAATTTCAATTGTACTGCAAACATGTAGAAGAAGCAAACAATACTAGAGCATAATATTACCTACAATGTCCCTTTCAGATATCTTCATTATATTGTTATAGTTATTTTTATTTCATATATATCGGACTAAACTTTCGGTCGAAATCATGTTTTTAACAGTCACGCACTCACCTTTAACTGTTTTATGCTGTCCGACACAATTGCGATGTCAATGCCTTTTGACTGTTGCTGTTGCTGTTGCTGTTGTTGTTGATGCTCTGACTGAACGTCTTCCTGTGGGTTTGGAGGATCCTCCGGTTGAGGCAGAGGAACAACTTCTATGGTACATGAGCTACTTCTCGTCACGTCCTGGACAATTTGCTGGCCTGTCTCACTGTGTAGAAATTCCCTGGCACCGATGTACTTCAAATGCACCTCTTCAGCTTGTACCCTATCCCTGAGGAACAACATATTTCTATGTTTGTGGGGGAGTGTTTGTGGGGTGCTTGCTTTTTCTTGTGTTTTTTTGTTGTTGTTGTTGTTTTTTTGGATTTTGGGAAGGGAGGGGGAGGGTTGTTTTGTTTGATTATATTTTTTTTTCTTTCACCCGTTAAAGTTTATGGCTGATTCTGAGCGATTTCAAAAGTCTCTGGCTATGATCATATAGATGCCGAAGATTAGAAGTAATCTACACAGAGTGACAAAGGCGAAAAGGAGGTGAATAAATAACAACGATAGATGTTTGATAGGAAAAAAGCAGCAAACCACATCAGCGCATCCGCCAACCCCTTCCTACCAGCTCACTGAAGCACACACAACGCTTTGAACCCCCCCCCCAAAAAAAAAAAAAAAAAAAATTTAAAAAATTAAAATTTATATATATATATATTATATAGATCTCTCTCTCTCTCTCTCTCTCTCTATATATATATATATATATATATATATATATTATATATATATATGTATATATATATATTATATATATATATTATATATATATATATATATATATATATATATATATATATATATATATATATATATATATATATATATATATATATCAGGCATCGTGGTGAAATCAGACGATCGTCAAAATATTGAAATCGAATAAACCGGCATTTTTTGGCTTGTTTGGCAAGTTATATGGAATTTTTGTTTTTTTAGCTCAACGCCTTGTATGTCCATTCAAAAACATTCTTATGTGTGAATTTTAATGAAAACTGCTAGGA
The DNA here is from genome assembly GCF_000002075.1 of Aplysia californica. Taxonomy (NCBI): domain Eukaryota; kingdom Metazoa; phylum Mollusca; class Gastropoda; order Aplysiida; family Aplysiidae; genus Aplysia; species Aplysia californica. The sequence goes on along the minus strand of NW_004797290.1, from coordinate 1,720,414 downwards.
AAATGTAAATTTGCGGTTTCCGAGGACTCTTGAGCAATAGAAGTCACCATACTTTGGCGGCCATTTTCTCGCAAATTTCACTTCTGCCACCAGGCACCCCCACCTCCTTCAATTGCCAATATCTCGACTTGTATTCAAAATAAATGGATATTTTTGTTCATCAAAAACAAGGCAAATGAACAACCTTTAAGATTATACCAATAACCCTAGGCGCTCCAAAAATGACCAGCGCTTGATTCTACCACATCGTGACACGATAATATATATATATATGTCGACAATATTCTCTAACTATAGCTGGACTATCATAAGAAAAAATAATGGGGGGTAGCGTGTGTGTGTGCGTGTGTGGGTGTGCGCGCACGCGCGCGTATGTGTGTGTGTGTGTGTGTGTGTGTGTGTGTGTGTGTGTGTGTGTGTGTGTGTGTGCGTGTGTGTGTATTTAATAATCGTGTTATTGCATTTGCAACACGCTGTGATCATATAGGTGAGGAAGATTAGACGTAATCTACACAGAAGAGAGTGACAAAGGCGAAAAGGATGTGGATAAATAACGACGATAGATGTTTGATAGGAAAAAAGAAGCAAACAACATCAGAGCATTCGCCAACCCCTTCCTAACAGCTCACCGAAGCACACACAACGCTCTGAACCCAAGCTCCACGACTTTTGACGGACCAGAGAGGGTAAACTTGTCTGTACCTTGCTCCAGTTTTACGTCCTTATGGGACAGGAAACTCTCCAATTTGCTCAGTTCCTTTCTAAAACATTTCAAAAAATATTTCTGGGTTGCCGCTGAGATATCCAGATCTTTCGTTAGAGGTGTTAAAGTTTCTTGTTGAAAGCCAGGCGTTTCGTTTCTATCTTTGAACGTATTCACAGAGGCCATCCGCGTCATACTTCTCTCAGAAGCGGGCAGTGGTTTCGGTTCTGGGGTACTCTGCTGTTCCGCTGGGGAGGATTGACCAGCAAGCGACAAGGAAGTCACACTTTTCTCTGGCCCAAATCTAGCAGTATAGGCCAATTGTCTTGCACTTCGTTCCAAGTGTTTCTCATACTCATAAGGGCTGAGACAGGGGTGGTAGTAGTGGATATACACCCCAAGCCATCTCCGACTGGAGTTCCCTTTGTTGATGGCTCGTTGAGCGCCTGTTGATAAATGAAGAACATGAAGTGTAACGGGGAAAAATAAACCTATTTCACAATACAAAAGGCCAAGGAATGCTGAAAAGAAGCATTTTGCCCTAATAATGATTAGATTAAAGAGTAGAATTTTTTTTTTAAACAGTAGCAAGCTAAACCCTAAAAGGATCTTCCCGTTAAAGAAACATTGATAGTGCCTTTTGAAAAATGCCCTCTAATACCATTGAGAATCATCTCAGAGATTTCAGTCAATGATAATGAAAAATGTTGGCCTATTGGCTTTATCAGTGCCATTGTAAATTGTTATTTGCAGTCCCTGCCGGGTGGTAATGGTGGTGGTGGGGATGGTGGCAATAGTACCAGTAGTGATGTGATGGTAGTGGCAGTTGATAGTGGTAATGGTGGTATGGGGTGGTCGAGGGGGTGGTTACAGTAAACGTGATAATGGTGGTAGTGGTGGTGGTGACTAGTGGTGGTGGTGACTGGTGGTGGTGGTGACTGGTGGTGATGGTGGCAGTAGTAGGAGAGTTGGTGGTGGTGGTGGTGGTTGTGGTTATGGTGGTGATGGTGATGGTGATGGTGGTAGTGGTTGTGGTTGTGGTGGTGGCAGTAGTGGTGACAGTAGTGGTGGAAGTAGTGGTGTAGGTGGTGGTGGTGATGGTGGTGGTGATGGTAGTGGTTGTGGTGGTTGTGGCAGTCGTTATAGTGGGGGTAGAGATGGCGATGGTAATGGTTGGGTGGTGGTGGAGGTAGTGGTGGTGGAAGTGGCGGTGGTGATGGTGGTGGTGTTGGTGAGGTAGTGGTGGTGGAAGTGGCGGTGGTGATGGTGGTGGTTGTGGTGTTGATTGTTGTGGTTGTGATTGTGGTGGTGGAGGTGGTGATGGTAGTAGTGGAGGTGATGGTGGTGATGGTGGTGGTGGTAGTGGTGATGGTGGTAGTTGTGGTGATAGTAGGGGTGGTGGCAGTAGTAGAAGTGGAAGTGGAGGTGGTGATGATGGTGGTGGTGGTGGTGGTGGTGGTATTGATTGGTTGTAGTGATTGTGACTGCGGTGATGGTGGTGGTGGTAGTGTTAACGGTGGAGACAGTAGTAGTAGTGGAAGTAGCGATAATGATGGTAATGGTGGTGGTGGTTGTAGTGGTTGTGATTGTGATGGTGATGGTGAGGAGGATTGTGGTGGCACCAATGGCAGAATCAATGCGATACACTGTCGCCACTGTGGTAGGAACAATATTTCGTGCATTAATGCTTTTGACATTATATTTTCTCTATCAATCTCAGATGTATGTCAGTTGCTTACTTCCAGACTAAAAAACGTCAACGAAACAAGAATTGAACTACTGAATTGTCGCTGGGGCGTGGCTAAATATAATATATATATATACTTTTGTTTTGTTTTAAGCTTGTTTCAAGCGCGACATCAGTTTGTACCAGGGTGGATACCCCCTCCCA
>NW_004797290.1:1714513-1716850 GCF_000002075.1 Aplysia californica | reverse complement strand
TACACACACACACACACGCTTGCACAGGCACGCACACACACACACACACACACACACACACACAGACGCACACACACATACATAAACATACACACATACACATACACACACGCACACGCTAAAATACACGCTCGCACAAGCATGGCACGTACGCACGCACGCACGGACGCAGGCGCGCGCACACTCACATACACACACACTAAAACACAATCACACATGTACACACTCACACATGCACACACACTCTAAAACACAAACACACAAACATAACACACATACATACAAACACGATCACAATAATTTATGTCTGCCTATTTGTTAACCTCTCTCTCTCTCTCTCTCTCTCTCTCTCTCTCTCTCTCTCTCTCTCTCTCTATCTCTCTCTTACACACTCACGCACACACAAACACACGCACACGCACACTCACACACACACACACACCCATGAACACATACATACATGTGCACACTAAGAAAAAATATTAACAAGCCTGGACAGACACATGCAGGAACGCAGTTACAATAGGGCTGTTCCTTATTTTCATTACAGATGTTTCATTCCTATCTAAACATGGACTTTCGAAATATTGAAAGAAATACAAATGTTTCAATATGTCATGACACGGTGGAATCAGGCGCTGGTCAGTTTTTGGGCATATGGAGTTATTTGTATCATCTTATAGCTTGTTCATTGGTCTTTCTTTCGAAGGAAAAAAATTCCATCCATCTTGAATAGAAGTCGAGATATTTGGGATTGAAGATGGTGGGGTAAAATTAGCAAGAAAATAGCCGACAAAGTATGCCGACTGCTATAGGTAGAGTCCATTGAAGGTGTAAATTAACACTCTGAGTCTTTAATCAACGTTTTCCAGTAAAGTCCACACAGAAATATATTGTTTTAATGAATTTAAAAGGTGTTAAGCCAAGAAACAAACATTTGATAAAAGTTACCAAACCGGCAGAAAAATGTCATTTTCTTCAAATTTTATTATTTTGACGAGCGCCCGATTTCACCCCGCTGCATCATATATTATTTAATCATGAACATTAGAAAAAATCTGGCCTCAACATCTTCCCCTTTCCCTAATAACGTCATTAACAGTTTACTCATAGTAAGCTCTATACTCAGAGCACCCGTCTTTCCAACTAACCTTCATAACTGTCGATGTCAAAGACCAGAATTATAGACCGAGGCTCATCGTGCTGGATCATTCTGATGACGTCACAGCCAGAACACTCAGAAACAAACTGGGCCAGACGTACTCTCGTTCCGTCCGTGGAAAAATCAGGCCCGTGGAAGGAGATTAAGTTCACAAATACTTCCTCTTCTGAGGTTGTTGCCAAGGACACGCTCAAAATGTTACTGGTCTCAGGGTCGTGGTTCATTTCCTTCAGAGCTGTTGCAACTGTATAGAAAGGTGGTAATTGAGAAAAGGTGTCCATACTATAACAAAAAGGATTAATGAAATGAAATGTAGGCCCGTCAATTAACAGGTATAAACAAAAAAACAGGCCATAACCTATTAACCCGACACGCTTAAGCTAAACCTTGAAATTTGGAAACTCGAAGTCAACGTCAAAGTGAAAATGTTTATTCTTTTCTAATCAGAATCCCTTAAGCTTCCAGGGGCGTGGACTCCTACTGGAAGTGCAGGTATTGGGGCTTTTTGTTGTAGTTGTTTTTTTTCGTTCGCTGTACTTAACAACAGGTAATAGGCTATAACTCCAGCTCAGTTCTTTGGGGGGAGGGGGGAGGGGGGGGGTTCTGAATGAGATAAACAGTGTCTGTGAAATAATGATAAGATCATTCTCCAATACATGCTAAAGACTTAATATATTTCGTTCTCGGGAGTGGAAGTCTGTTTTGTCGAGCGTCTCCGCCTGTCTGCTGGGACACTGTACCTCCCACATCCCGGAATGTCTGCTGTACACGTGCTCGAAACTGTCTGCCCCTTGTTTTACCTATTTTTTTTGTCGATGGGGGTGTCACACTTTTACAACATTTTACTTTTGCTTTCTTCATGACAGGGTCCATAACATGAATCTACATATTTTTACGGAGCCCCACTGACCTTATTCAAAAGCTCAACAAAATCCCTGTTATGGCCACAGTACTGCTAGACACCGGGGAAAAGAAAGATAAAAGATATTAGAGAGTGATAGATACAGGCAGTGGAGCAGCATCGGTCAGAAAAGATTTTTTTGCGTCTTCCTGAACTTGTGTGGTTGAAGCATTTCATTAATCACAACAAAACCAAAAATAAGAACAAGAGCCTCGAGCAACGATGATGATGATGATGATGATGATGATGATGATGATGATGATGATGATGATGA
>NW_004797290.1:1712514-1714243 GCF_000002075.1 Aplysia californica | reverse complement strand
GAGGAGGAGGAGGAGGTGGAGGAGGAGGAGGAGGAGGAGGAAAAGGAGGAAGAGGAGGAGGAGAAATTTGACTATAAAACTAAAGATCATACCTTTGTTACTGCTGACTTCCATATACAAATTCAGCTGCAAACCATCTATCAGCATGGTGGACTCGTCAAACTGTCCCTTAACCGTTTCAAGGTCGTCAAAGTAGATGACATAGAAATCCTTTGTTTTCGTTAAGTCTCTCACTGAAATCGACACAATGCACGGAACTTCGACACTTTTTGATTCCGCCACAGATTCTACATTTTCAATGTTCACTGATTTTAGTGGAGATGTTTCATCTCTTTGTCTTTCTCCCAAGCTGTCGTTGTTAACATCTACGCTAACACTTTGCTTTTCGGTGGTGAAGGAATCTATGTCCATATTTCTGGATTGATCTCCTTCCTGAACAAGTGAGTTACTATTGGTTTCATTGTTATTTTCTCCCTTTACTAGACTTTTGCTTTTCACGGGCTGATTTTGGAGTGAGGGAAGGTCACTATTGGCACCAAGAGTAAACCCAGATGGAAGTTCAAGTTCCGTGAATGGGTTTCTCTTTATCAATTCAGGCCTCTCAGTTCGGACGGGAAAATTGCAAAGTCGTGCAAACTGGGTTGCTGTTGGCGGTCGCGAAGGGCCTTTCTGGAAAATCAAAGCGGAGGGATCGTTTTGCGGATCCTGATCATGTGCAACGTCATCATCAGAGAAAACTTCTCCTCCGGTGTAAATTTTACGATTTTTTTTAGCATTGGTCATTTTTTCCAAAAGCAACAAGTTCTCAGTATCGATTGCATCTCTATTTTTCACATGTGTTAACCCGTCTGACACAGCTTGAAACATCTCCTCAGAAGGTGTATCTTCTGTAGCAGCAGCGACGTGAATGACTCTCTGCCCGAAGTGAGCTTCTTCGTTTTTACTTTTCCCTGGATCTGGGGAAACATTTTCACCTCTTGGTGTGGCAGACACACGTTCTGGAACATTTAATCTTTTGGAATCCACGATAACGTTGAAAGACATGCCGTCAGCCATCACGTATGTGTCTGCGAGCGCGTGATGGAGAACAATGTTTGTCCTGAACGTCAAGTATAATGTTTTTGCGTTGAGGCTCTTCTACAGCATATTTTGTGATCTTCAGTCATCTGGCTTTCTTTACCACAGAATGTTGGGGCAAAAAAGTAAGCATTAAAAGCATTCTCCTTTACTACATGACTGTATCCTCTTCCTCACTAGCAGAAGATACCTCGTCGTTCTGTGGAAGATAAGATAGCATTATTGTAAATCGACTACTGCTTTTTGTGTTTTTCATCAAAATTGTTCAAAGGTAAAATAAGTGAAAAAATTCATTTAAAAAAATGAATATCTATCACTACTCTTGTCATTTGTACAAGATTCGGTAGTGTAATGGCTAGTCTTTGCAATGCAACCACTTTTTTTCTAATAAGTTTCTATTCCTGTCTTGCTAATAAAAACAAACAAACAAACAAAACGAATGAACAAACAAACAAATCAAAAACAAAAAAAAAGAAAACACAAAAGAACCTATCAACCATTGTGCCAATGCCAGCAGTTTTCAAATTTAGGCTCTATTTTGAAACAAACTTCATGCCTCATTGATCACATGCCATATTGAACGCTCACATACACAAAAATCTCTCTCTCTCTCTCTCTCTCTCTCTCTCTCTCTCTCTCTCTCTCTCTCTCT
>NW_004797290.1:1694106-1712124 GCF_000002075.1 Aplysia californica | reverse complement strand
ACACACTTAAGCTCACACACACACGCAAGGGCGCACACGAATATACACAATGCCCAATATTCTTTTTAAATATTATCTTATACAAACCTTCATGTGTGTAATATATTTATTTGTATGTGTTATTATATATATATACAATGTATGTATGTGTATATTATTTATATTCTATTTATAGGTAGGAGCCAATTGCATATGGTACAGGACCCAATTGAATACCAACTTGCCAATTACCGGGTTCGTGGCTCCTAGAACGCTCAAATCATCAAGTGACAAAACAACCCTTGTTAAGCCTAAAATAAATTACAAATCATATGGCCAACGCTCTTTTTCATATTTTGCCCCACTTGTTTGGAATAGGCTTCCAAAAACTACCAGAGAAGCAGAAAATCTAGAAATTTTTAAGAAGAAACTAAAAGCATTTCTATTTTCATCACATTTCGATTAGACAGTATCCATCCAAGCTGTAGATCGTTGTGAGTTTGTATGTGCATATGTATGTATGTGTGTATGTATGTGTGTGTGGTGCGTGCGTGAGTGAATATGTATTTGCACGAGTATGTAACACTATGTACCTTTAAAATTGATTTGTAAATCCATAATGTGTATCATGTTAAGCGCATAGAGCATTGCATAAGTGGATATGCGCTATATAAATGCAATCCATTATTATTATTATTAATTTACTTGCATCATTCAGTTTCGCATCAACTCTTTTACCGTTTTCCTCTCGAAAGTGCGAAACGTTGCTTCTTTGAAATGGTGTCCTTCCAGCTGCACAACGTAGTACATAAAGGGTATTATAGATAAGTAAGTAAACGATTAGGCCTACCGAGAACATACACGTACGGAAATAGAATGAAATCCAATTTGGATCAGGCCTCTTCTTATGCAAATTTCGTATTCGTGACAGAACTTACTTTATTCAAAACAAGTTAACAAAGCATAATTGAACATTTTGAATTGGAAAGAAAAAATATCAAAATTTGCTGAAAAAGACCCACTGCATTTCGACAACACCAAAACAACATCATAAAACAGTTGCGATGAACAAGGAGTATCCAAACAGAATTTGCATCGCTGAATACTTTGAACTGAGTAGTTGAAACCAAATCTCTGCATGATATGGATGCATCTCATCAAAATACTATGTACAGTAAAAGTCACGTCCACGATCTCGTTTCTTTCGGTGTCTTTCCTACAGGACGATGAGCCACAACTCTATCGGAGTCTTCAGATTCTTCTGTGTGTGGTTGGCGGATGCTCAGATATGGTTTGCTCCTTCTTTCCTATCAATAATAATAATAATAATAATAATAAATAGCATTTGTATAGCGCATGTCCTCACTCGAAAGCATGCGCTTTATTATCCCAGCAGATCACAGAACACTCATAAACATTCTCAGCTTCCCGGGAAGCATACAGTGCTAGCAGCTAGTTAAGCGCTCAAACATTAGCAAACTGACAAGATCGTTCACTGTCTATAGCTGGGTACCCAATCCCACCTGGGTGAAGTGAGGAAAATTCAGGTAAAGTGCCTTTCCCAAGGACACAAGCCTCGAACCCGCAACCCCACGATTATGAGTCCGGTAGCCTAACCACTAGGCCACCGACGTCACAACAATCTATTTTCCTTATCGCTCCTTCTTTTCATTGTATGTTACTCACAAGTAATAACTCTAATCTTCGGCACTTATACTTATAGGACCTATTTGTGCTACAATTGCTGTTAAACTCTGACTAAATCTTAAGCTTTTTTTTTTCTCTCCCGTCAGTATTAACAACGAGGAAATGGAAAAAATGGCGTCTTCCATCTCTCAAGAAAATAGTTTCTCAATACATCTGCGAACAAAACATTCTGAGCCAAAAGTCAATGCTTGGACTTCGACTTAAGGGGGGGGGGGGGGGGGGGCTACACCTGAGGGCTATCTCGCTTATTACTCAACCAAATTTCAACAAATTTCAAAAAATTAACAAGCATAGTAAGGAATCTTAAAATTCGCCATCAAATTGGAAAAAAAAAGTTTGGTTTCCATGAATACGGCGGCCATATTGGATTTTGTTGACATGTCTTACGTAATAAATACCGCTCTTATTGCTCATGGAAATTAATTGGGGGGGGGGGGGGGGGTTTAATGCGTGTGAACAAACACTAGATTTAGATCTAAAATGTGTCTGTTGTTTTATTCCTAAACGAATTAAAAAATGTTCATAATTTTTTTTCCTGAGGTTGAATTCAAGTTTGCAAAAAAATCCGTGAAAATCCCCTCTCCAGACACCACCAACAAAAATATATTTGATATATCAATAATTCAACAAACTAATGCTTAGTATTACATCTTTTCTTCATTCTGTGAAAATTTAATGAAGTTTGGATAAAAAATGGTGGAGTTATTTAAAAAGGTATAGAGAAGAGTCGCGTTTTGATAAAACTTCCGATAAAGAAAAATAAAATATTGACTTTAAGAGGAAATGGTGGTGACGATCATGCCTGGTATTAGGGGGAAAATGCGGTATAGTGGGGTCTTGTGCGATGAAATGGTTGTAGTAGAGGCTGAGGAAGCTAAAAATGCCTACAACGTAAATTCCATAATGTTGAGCCGAATTGGGACTTTGGGGGTATAGTCCCTCCCCCCCCCCCCCCTTTAAATGCTCAGTGGTGCATGGTGGTTGCATTGCAATCCGAGGCACTCTCGGGCCCAGATTTGGCAAGGACGTGTTTTCTTCTAAGTGACACGAAACTGGCAACGGTGCTGCACGGTGCATGTCATTCAAACTCTTCGCTTATAGAAATTTGCCATGCAACTGGCACCGCCAAAAGGTTAGAATTGTTTTTATAACCTCTTTGTGGCACAATAACACGCAACTGACTCCCTGTCATGGAATTGGCACCCAACCATTGGGTCCTACATAATTATGTGCATGCATGTATATAATTGAAATTTAACATTTATCACTATCATGATGTATTGAAGCAGTTCTCCATATTCAGCATCACAGTTTTATAGAAGGCATTTTTTCAGATTTTGAGATACTGTAATGTAATCAGACTTAAATGTAGAAATCTTTTCAGCAATGCTAAATACAGACTGAATCATTTAAGCAACAGAAATCACTCTATAGGAATCAGGAAGTCCGCGTCGAGACAGTCTTCCAACGAAACCAAACACATTCTTTTAGATTATTAAATGACCTCTGTATCTTCAGAAATTAATTTAGAACACGTTAAGCTATGATAATCATAATCATAATAATGATAGAAATGATAATAGTAATAATAATGATAGAAATGATAATACTAATGATGATAACAATAATACAGTTAAATAGTCTAAGACGGTCACCCAATATCGAGGAAAAAATTGGTTGTCATAGGCAGGTGGACGTTTTGGACAGAGTCAATACAATATTTTAGCTCCAAAAAAAAGGGGGGGGGGTTGTACAGGTGCTTGTCTTGGACAGGTGACTGTCAGAGCAGGTTCTACTTTTAGTTTGTTTTAGTAAGGTTCTTACGGCGCTTGCAACTGCATAAGGTCATATGAGCCCAAGGGGATATATGTCAACGAGAAGTCCAAACGGGGAATCAGGCTTACTCGGTACAGTTCACCTCTCTAGCCTCAACAGCACAAAACCTGTGTCAACTGCCAATGCACCCTGGAAATAGCAGTTCACAAGACAGCGACAAACATACAAAAGAAGTAGAGGAAAAATGACGATAGTACGGATGAGGGAAGAAAAAGCAGCAGTTCTCCCTATGTTGTTCTGGTACAGTAAGAGCATGACATTGACATTGATAAATCAGCCCATTCACAATTCTACGGTGCATAAGAACATGTTAATGTCTCCCCTTTGGGAATGGCCTAAAGATAACTTCAGTCAGTAGTACTGCCCTGGTGGGGAGGTTCTACTTGGGGGGGGGGGGGGGGGGGGGGCTAGTGAGCAATGAGTTCAGACTCAAATAATTCAGGCAAGTGTAATGACGCGGGGTTTAGATGGGTGGTCACTGGGGTGGGTCCTTGAGCAAGATACGACAACCCAAGCTCAAAATACAGTGGCGACCGGCAATGGCATAGTTGTAAATTGTTCTGTACTGGTGTAATATTGTGTGTTTATACATGTATTTGTTCATGTATCTGTGTATGTATGTATTCATAATTATGTAGTTATGTATGCATGTATGCATGAATGTATGTTTTCCATTGTGAACCAAATCGCCCTTTTGAGATCAATGAAAGTGTAATCTATTTATTTATTTGTATTAGCCTCTGAATAAATCATTAACATACGAACTCAACAGATCTTACCATTTATTTTGTCTCTCGCCTCGAAGGATATCCAGCGCACAGTGTTCGTGTAAAGCTGCTACTGTCACAATGCTAGTTATAGAGGAAGATCAGGGCCCACCACCGAATTTGATCACCTCTCTCTCTCTCCACCCCCCCCCCAAACAGCCACAGTACACAGATCCGGGTAGATAAAGCACCAATCGGTGTGCGTATAAGAGAGGCCCTCCTGATAAGGTGAACGTTATGAAAGCCGGTTCGGGCCCTACTTATACTTGTGTCACGACGCGCTGGAATCAGGCGCTCGTAAATATTTGGGAATATGGAATTGTTGGTGTCATCTTAAAGTTTGTTTATGAGTGGGAAAAATACCCCTCCATTTGGAATAAAAGCTGAGATGTTTTTAGGAGGTGGGGGTCTCCTGGTGTCTGAGGTAGAATTAGCGAGACGATGTTTGACAACTTCCAAAGAAATTAGTGCCGTTGCGAACTACATTTTTTCATTTCTTTCAATAAAATACACTCAGGAAAGTGTGTTTTTTTTAATGAGCATTAAAGGTGATGAGTTGAAAACAAAACGACTAAAACCCTTTTTTTTAAGTCGGTGAAAATTGCCCTAAGGGAAGAAAAATGTCGGTTATTTTGACGAACATCTGATTTCACCACGATACCTCACATTTATTGATCTTCGGCTTAGTGCTGTAAAAGGTGTTCTTGGAATCTTTGGTTCTGGAGCGCAAAAAGCTAAAATTAGCCTTGGGAACTTCTCTGAACTCTTACCAAAGATTTTCTACCTACATGTACAACTAGTAGGCCTAGTAGTGCTGATCTCTGAGGCCTAGTGTATCTTTCGTAGTGCTGGCCGGTACCATCGAAATTGCGTTTTGGTACTTGACTGGCCCTAGACGTCGAGTACTGCCAGTACCGGACCAATACCTGTACTGGTAATAAATTACGTCAGGGGATCTGCTAGTCTTATGCCTCACTTGCTGCTTCTTTTTTTTTTCATCAAAACACTAGAAGGCGGTACCCGAGGCCTTTTGCTGACAATATGAAACCGCCTGGTTGTTCGCTTCTGTAGACAGGTATTGGACATTGGTGCTCAGGGGCGGGGGAGTGGGAGGGGGGCATTGTTTGGGTTGAAGATTGGAGGGCGAGAGATAGACCTGCTGCACATGGACCGGAGATATAATTTAACGTTGAGTGGATACAGATTCAATAATAAATCGGTTTATACTATCCTGCGTTCATTGAAATTCTAGACGGGCAAGGACAATACATTTTATGGCTGATTTGGGCATGTGATTGATGGCAAGAAACGGGTATCTTATTTTGTATACTGTCACTTGTTGTCTCTTCCCTGCGGTATTTTTTCCTCCCCATACTACACTGGTCCCATCGAGTCATGGGTGTCGGTAATGGTAAAATGCTCCCCAGCGTTGCACATTGGTATACCTGCTTTAGATTTTCACGAGAATAAGTGCGTTTTATCTCTTTTTTAAAATCGGTACTTCTTGAACAGACATACAAGCCTTGAACGTTTAGCTCTCGCTGGCAAAAAAATATTGAAGCAACCGGAGAACCATGATCGCCGATCTCTGTCGCAGATTAGGCACTCGATGATCCGAAGGCCAGTTTCTGCAGAGGTGCGGTATGTCCCACCGGAGACCCGAGTTTACAGTAACACTGATAATACGTGAACAGTAAAACTCTTTAATTTTTGCCCCACTCAGTGTAGGCCGACCTAGCAGGAATCTGAGCAGCCAGACGACTGTTTAGATCTGGCCTTCTTCTTCTTCTTCTTCTTCTTCTCAATGACAGGATCAGAGTCAATCCTGCGGAGCGCAAATTGCGCAGTCGGCTGTAGATCCCCAAGGCTGTCATAGGCCAACTGTTTTCTCGCCAGTGGTGTATCAATTTGTCATTGCTATGCCCTCATGGTTTTGTAGCGAGTACAGTGTCACAAGATACGGTGGCTGTTCTCCGAGTCCTGACCACATTGATCTACAGTTGTGCAAGGACTGTTGAATAAAATACCATTCTATTTATAACCTCCTTGGTGTTGTGTTTCCTAACAGATGTCTCCAACATGACAGAACCAAATAACTGGATAGACTTGTTCTTGTTGTTGTCGTTTTCAAATCCCTTTAGCTGCGAGCATTTCTTCGCTCTTGGCAGCGCAATGCCTCCTTCAAGAGTTTGGAGAGTCTTAAAACCTACCAAACCAACACTGGGTTCAAGAATGCCTCTTCCGGGCCGTTGGCCTGCTTGGCCCAGGATGATTAAAACTTAGCTAACGGTCCTATCGTAAATGGCACTAGCCGTTAGTACTCTCTCTCTCTTTCTCTCTGTCTCTCTCTCTCTCTCTCACACACACACACACACACTCTCTCTCTCTCTCTCTGTCTCTCTCTCTCTCTCTCTCTCTCTCTCTCTCTCTCTCTCTCTCTAAGTAATTATGAAATGTTTACCTCTATCAAACACTTTTATGCTATTGAAGGACTAATTTCTTGTCCACGTAATTAGTTTTAGTAGAGGTTTTACAGCGCTCGAAACTGCATACGGTCATGTGAGCGCCAGAATATTAGAGGTGTTACAAGAGAGTAACAAACATGAAAAAGAAAAAGCGGAGATAAGGACCATAGATGTTTCATAGGAAAGAAGAAGTAAACCACACCAGAGCATCCGCCAACCACCCACTTTCCTCGTCAGAGATTTTTTTTAAAAACAACACTTAATGGGACAGATGAAAAACGACAGTCTTCATTGGTAAAAGAATTCTCAAGCTTCGGATATTGGTCGAGTTAGAAATTATCAGCCCCTTTGACTATTATTGAACCTGCCATGTTTTGAAAGACATGAGCAAAATTACTTTTTGGCATTTCTTCTTTATATTAGCTATAATAAGATGTACATGCTGTTTATTGCTCCAGCCTGTCTGTTTGCCACTACGCTATGTCTGTGTCTTTCTCATCCCCCCTCCCTCTCCTGGCCGTCTTACACTGGATTGCCGGAAACAAAAGACCCCAAAGATCTATGACCTTACAATATAACTTCCAAGATGAACCCCCAGCAGAAGTTACAAATGTGCGTCTGTGCTTAAACATGTAAAATATTACGTGGGTTTTTTGTTGGGTTTTTTTTCTCTCTCTTCCTTTGAGCATTCTCTCATCTCAGAACTAAAGTGATCAGTCTTTCTTCGTTACATGGAAAGCAAACATACTTTCACTCCCAGACACAAGACAACAACAATCTCAATGACAAATCTACAGCAACACAACAGCAACAACAACATAATAGCAAACCGATTTGATATACAATGCTGGTCATCTATGAGAACAATTCACTTTATTATTCAAAATCTTGTATTAAAAAAGACATTTAGTCTGCTTAGTGTGAGACCCCGCCACACACCATTATGAAAAGTGACCTATGACGGAGCCTTGCACTGAGCAGTCAATTTTTACGTTTAATTTTCAGTGAAAGACATATCACGTGAACTGTTAGACCGCAGTAATTTGCAGTTAGATTCATAAACAGATGAAAGAGAACAAACAAGCAAAATAAACAGCCAAAGGCATTGATTAACAATATGTACAGGATCAGCTCAAACAACTGGAAACGAGCAATCACAGATAAAAAGATGTGTCATGAAAACTTTTGTACCTTTCAGCACCTTTGTTGATCTAGCAGAAAAAATTATCTAAAGCAAAACTATCTAACATTATAATTGTAGCCTACTTAAATTACTGTTAGGAATTTGAAAGAGACCCAAGCTTTATGATTTATTTTTCCACTCAAGGGGAAACTTCACATTTTCATATTATACTGGTGTAGTTCCATCTTAAGGATTTACTTATACACATCAGCATATCTCTCTCTCTCTCTCTCTCTCTCTCTCTCTCTCTCTCTCTCTCTCTCTCTCTCTCTCTCTCTCTCTCTCTCTCTCTCTCTCCCCCCCTTTTTCTCTCTCTTTCCCCCTTTCTCTCTTTCCATCTCTCGTCTCCAATACATTTCTCTCTTTTATTTCTTTCAAACAAACTGACTCCAGGTAATTTACAAAAACCACACTACAGGCATATTTTAAAAATCAATCCGAGAAACGGAAAGAAGGCAAGCAAAGTAAATAAATTACAGCGAAACTGTTTAAATAAGTATCCACAGGGATTGGAGGAATCTGTACACGTTAAGAGAGGAAACGTATTATATTAATACACTAATTGACTGCGCAGCATAAGAGTCCATCATATATGTCACTTTTCAAAATGGCTAATGAAGAAGTCTTGTATTAAGCAGTCGAATCTTGACAAAGACTTACCAGGACGTGAAAAAAGGTACACTTGGCATGGGACGGATACACCGTTAGTCTATTCATAACAGGCTTTCAAACTTAAACTGAAAGACCAGAGAACAGGATCACATGATCAAATACTATTGGTACCTCTGCTCTGCTTTCTCCTCTTAAATTTGCATTCATATTTAGACCTATAGCTTGTTCACTTTCGTCTGACCACGTTAAAAACATTCTAGCTCATTTATTAATTTACCTGTGCCCTTTGCCTTACCTTTGCAAGGCACTTCTGCATGCTAGCGCCCAATCAAAAATATTTTTTTTAAAAATCTTGATCCAGTAATAAAAATGTTTGTCTCTTCGGGTCCTATATCAAAAACCGCTCTATGGATGCATGCAGGGATTCACTAAAATAAACGACTTACAGTAACTTTGCCTTCACAGATACTCAACCTATCTCTTGAATTGCATTTCTAAGGCGTAGTTAGTGTGTGTGGTGTTGAGGAAAATATGTCAACTTTTTAATGTTTTAAGTGTATGCTGTAAATCCCCTATTATTTTTTTGACCTGCATTAGGCTTACATCAAAGAATAAGTGTCGGAACCTTAGTTTGCAGTGATCTTTATGAATGGGCTTTTAGATTCTGTTGGTCATTCAACTTTTAGACCTATACGAAAAGACCTGAGAAAATTAAACAAAGCAGTTTCATTTTACGTTTTTTTAGCCGAGGTCCAACGAAATGAACAAGCAATTATATTGTAATGCAGAATCAGAATGAATGCTACCAAAACTTAAAGCGTATCTCAGTGGACGGGTGTCACAGTGAAAGACAGTTCACAAAGAATGACAATCAATATTAGTACAACGGCTGTGACTTTCAATACGGATAGGGTGTGTAGTCAGCCCTGGCCAGAAACCAGGCCACTGTATCTGGGTGACCAGCAATGGCAAGCTAGACTTTAAATCTGTCATATATTCAATAAAAAAAATAAATCCCCCTTTGAGGATTAATAATTGGGCCCTTTTTATCTCTCTTGAACAAGGTTCATATAAAAACACTGAAAAAATTCTGAAAAATGTTTCCCATCCCTTTATGAGTGTTTTTTTAACGCCATATCTCCAGAAAGCCGAGTTTATTTCTTTAGATGAATAACTATCAAAATAGATTAACTTGTTTTGATTTAATGACCAATTTAGTGATGTTTAAATTTCCCACCAAAAGATTTCATTCCACAGTGGGTCCCCCCCCCCCCCTCCCTTTGAAACAAAGAGTTTTAGCCAGTATTCAGACAAGAAAATGACATTTATCATTATTTTGCTCAGACAGACCATATATATATATGTGTATATATATATATATGTAGAACTGACAAGGCAGGGCACCAGTATAATCTTACCTGGCTACAATATACATATATGATAAATTTGTTATGCGCTTGATGAATAAATCATGCTGCACAGTCAAGGTTAAAAAAAATTTCTTTAAAATCCCTCCTCTTTCACCATTCATCAGTGCATAATTTTTGTACATAAATATTGCAAGAAAATACATCTCTATATGAAAGGCTCAAATTTCATTATTATCTGCATCAGCATGAAGCAATACAACATTTGTGTATCAACAAAAACCTGGGGAAACTGTTAGCTCAATGCTTCATAAATATCCAAAGAGAGAGTTGTAAGGAAAATCTCTCCTACAAACTTTTATTAGACTAATATATGCTTGGGACTGAACTAGTTCATAATAAAACCATCACCTTTGGCTTCCCCCGCAATCAATAATCATACACGTTTCTATGCACTGACAATGTCGAGATGATAACAGTTTAACCTTTTGTTTTGCCTTTCAGAAAATAAGATACCGTCATTTAAAGAAGGAAAAGTGGTGAAAAAAGCTGTCCTTTACTAAGGTATCACTGAGGTACATAGTATAGCAAGGAAAAGCATTGGACATCACAATCTATTTATGACAAATAATGAATTCTAAAACGATGAATGGTGGCAGAGAAAGTAACCCACTTTCACTGCAAGGCATAGAAGCAAAGAATACCTGTATTGAACACCGCAAAAGATATCAGAGAATGTGATTCATCTTTTAGTCCCATTATGATTCATAATAGATGACATTTAAGCTGGACAGCCCAAGCGCTCGATTTCTCTTGGCATCATAGATATAACAATATGGCAGCACTGTATAATATATCTAATGTGGAATGTTACAATAAAGATAAAGAAATAAAAATAAAAAGCAGATACAATGAGCAAAGAAGTGAAATATTGACAGCTGAGCTTATTAATGAGAGTTTAGGTATTAAATCTCAAACATCTTTGCACATCATGTAAAAGATGAAGTGAAACATAATTCAATTCAGAGTGAGTATAGAGAACCACATCGACGTGATAATTGTTATTATATAGAGATGAGAAAGAGCATGACAGTCAGGCAGAAACAACATCTTCAACCACACTCAGGTAAAATACAAGCAATTGTCAGCAGAAAAAAACCACACTGGTGGATCTACTGTAGACCAAAAATGAGCAATTCCAAGGCTGGATGCAACACTTTGATAAACGCCATTTTGCAGTTTGACAATTGTCAGTCTTGAACCCAGCCATTGGAATGCAAACAAATTTACCAAAGTTTCATCCAAAATTAGAAGCAAATCACATGCTGTTATTCAAACTAGTCCAAAAGAAAGATAATATAGAATATATTGTTTAAAATCTCCTTCATGGAGTCAAAAGTAATCATTCAAACAGAAAGCTAAATTGACTGAAAATGAAACTTGAACACTACCTTAAAGAGTCAACTTAAACTCAGACAAATTATATCCGTGTAACAGAATCTTAATGAGAGGGTAAGTTTTCAAATATTTGAAAGGAAAGAAGAATAGACTACATTAAGAGGTTCAAGACCTTTATATTGATTCCTATGATGTAGGCTACATTTGTTTCTTTCAAATTCTTTCATTAGTGACCATCCCACACTGGCTTCAAATATAAACAATTCCGGAGTAACAAATGTAGATATAAGCAGCAGAATCAGCTTCAGAGCAACACATCAAATAAAACCTGGAAACCAATTCTGTCAGAAGATTATATAAAATGGGTTTCATCCTAAGGAAATGAGAGCATGCCTAAGTGAGCAGTAGCTTTACCCCTCTGGGCACCCAGTGCACTCTTCAGGTTGTGCTAATGTTAATTTTGCAGATAACTAAAGGTAGATGTAAGAATCTTGTAGGCCCAGGAGACCGGGGCTCAAAAAGTAACTGAAAATAGAACAATAATCCCAACAAAATGTTTGATTCAAGTTTGCACACAATAAGGAAAATATATCGAACAGTAAACCATGTGAATAAGTAAAGAAAAAATGACAAGACACCATGGCAATGAGATCGATAATTCAGGGGTTGTTTTCCGCTGCATGAAAAATCAATTTCAAAACAAAATTTTAAAGTTTGAACTTAAATCTTTCTATATAACAAAATGGTCGTAATGGAGGCTGGTTTGTTCATTTTCAGTTCACACATCAAGCCAACAGCCATGATTTTCCATAGTGCAATGTCCACAGGTGAGCTTGCTGCATGCTATCGAACAAGCACAGATGGGTATCAAATTTCTGATTATCCCCTTTTAGACAAGATCAAGGGCACTAATGTTTTATGTTACTATTTACCCCCCAAAAAAACCGAAGCGATTCTTTTTAAAACGAGGAACTATAAGTGCAGTTTTGGCCAACAGATAACTGCAAACAGGAACTGAAACAAAATTCTGGTTGGAGGGAAGATACTGTAAAGAACACATGTCTGGTATCATGATTTAATATCTTGCTTTCAGACATTCATAAATCCCAATCAGGTACAAATATAAAGGGAAATAATTTTAATCTTACATGAATTTTTATTTGAAAGCAGAAGGATAATGACATGATTCTCTTTTAATTAAGATCTTTCCATTTCATCCAGTGAACGTTTCATGTAAGAATCCATATCTGACATATCCGTCAGAGCACGTTGAACCATATCCACTATCAAGTTAGGCCAGATTTTCATCAACTCTGTTCGCTTGCGGTCGTTAAAAATTGCCTCTTTTGTCATCTCAGTCAAGTAGTTGTGGGCAAAGTGGCGCTTTCCATCTGGATCCTGAGAATGAATAAAAGCAAAGTGGAGACTGCATGTGGTATGGAGATATTACGTCAGAGACATGAAACAACAATAACAAGTTGATGAACTGTATGTCAAGTTTGGGCAACAGAGAAGAGACAACACAAACTCACAGAGTGAGAGAGAAAGAAAAAAAGAGTTCCACCTTATATTTTATTGTCAAAACTAGAACATATTATAGCTAAGAAGGACATGGGATAACAAAAGCGGAGGAAAGAGAGAGGAATGATGAGTGCTGGGTCTGAAACGAAAATGTCTTAGGAGAAAAAGAAAGAATCTTTGTTAATTTGAACATGGGTAAAAATTTACAGTAATTTTTCTGGCATCAGAAGGGTCTGACATTTCACCTTTTAGGTTTCATCAAGACATCGTGAAAATCTTTAAAAATTCACTTTTACAAATTTATGCAGCATTCTTTCCCTGAATGTTAGTTTATTATAACCAGCTATATTGATTTGGTTATTTTTTGTTTGTTTTGTCTTACAATAGGTTTTTTTCAGTGGAGTCTGATAAAATCCAACACGTTTAATTAATATGAAAAGAGCAGTAAACCGAAAAAAAAAGAAAATCCAAGATTTTTATTTGAGCAAACTGTTAAAACTGAAGTCCTGGCTAACTAAAAATAAATCTTGATGTCCTGCAGATTCTTGTTGAAGCAGACTACACTGTATAATTTATACAAGATGAATATATTGAGCCACTCCTGAGAAAAAATGTGAAAGATTGCCATGTACGCCCAAGTGGCTCAAATACAGTCTTCAAGGGGACTGAGATAGGTAATTGAAATAAACTGGTCCACCAAGAGAGGGACTTTTTTATGATGTACAGTGAAACTCTGCAGCAAGAGATATGGCTGAGAAAAAAATGTTATGGCTTTTCCTAGTGCTCAATTATCACTCACCTGCTTCGTCTCTGGCACAGAATAAGCCAACCCAGCCCGTCCAATAAGTTCAGAGTGTGCCTTGTCATTGCCTCCCTTGCCCCCTTCACCTATCTTCCTGCCCTCTGTAACCACAGTCTGCTTCCGTCTAGAGTCACTCATCAGCGACAGCAAGCGGTACTGGGGCAGCTGTGATGTGGCCACGTGAGATAATGGCCCAAACAACTTTTCTGCATTCACAATATCACCAGATGACACCTGGAATTAAAAAAAAAAAATCATTTGCTGATATATTTCTTTAATGTACAAAGAGGAAAGTCATATTTTGAGACTAAACCTTTCTCCTGAGGCAAGCACCGAAGTCTTGTACGATTTCAAAAAGACACAGATGGCTGCATGAATGTTGTTACTCATCGGCCAACAACTAACACTACGAGAAATGATATAGCGGTAACGTGCAAGAAAACAAAACATCAAACTTCCATTTTAAGTTCACAAACTATTACAACAGTGAAACTCGGATTCAACAAACTTGGATTCAACAAAAACTCAGATTCAAAGAAAGGAGACAGATTCCACAGTCTTTTTTAATTAGTTAAAATCAACAAAATAAAGCCTGTTGTGTACATCAAAAGCCTTCTTTCACACCAATATTCGTGTTGTTGAGACATGCGTAAGACATGACATGTCCTAGTGTGCGCCAGGGTCAAGAGAGGTTGATCAGGTAGGTGGCTGAAGTGTTAGGGTGTGTCTGATGGGGTTGTGGGGAAGGGTTCATTCATAGCACAAGCTTTTCGGACGTCAAAAGTTGGCAGAGATAAAGATACGTCACAACCATATCCACCCTTCCCCCCAGCTACTGAACAAATAAAGGCGAGTGTAGACTTAGATGAAAAATCTAGCTAATGAATAGTGCTCTTGTCTAAGGAAACAAATCTTGCCATAGGTAAAGTACTACTTTGTGATGCACCTTGCTGTTCATATTGCTATTGTATGAACACTTGGGTTTAACGATATCAAAGTTCAAAGGTCAGTCCTGATGAATTCTTGCAAATGTAAGAGGGCTTATATAATTATAATATCTGTCTTCACCAGCACAGAAAAACAATGTTTCTAGAAGTTAAAGTAGTCATACAATTATTATTACAGTCACATCCCGTCAAACTTGGAGAGACAGAGCTGGGTATATTGATCTCTCCCTTGTGATAAAGAGGAACAAAGTCTGTCAGAAGGGAAATAATTCTGTACAAAGATCACCCTTGTGATAAAGAGGAACAAAGTCTGTCAGAAGGGAAATAATTCTGTACAAAGATCACCCTTGTGATAAAGAGGAACAAAGTCTGTCAGAAGGGAAATAATTCTGTACAAAGATCACCCTTGTGATAAAGAGGAACAAAGTCTGTCAGAAGGGAAATAATTCTGTACAAAGATCACCCTTGTGATAAAGAGGAACAAAGTCTGTCAGAAGGGATATAATTCACTACAAAGATCACCCTTGTGATAAAGAGGAACAAAGTCTGTCCAAGTCACATTTAACTAAGGCACCCTCAGTGAACATACCTCAACATCATTAATTTTCTTCAGGGCAAAGTGGGCCAGCCTGAACACAGTGTACATCCTCCACAGAGTGAACTTGGTCACCGGGTTCCCGTCTAGGTCAATGGTCAGATTGTCCAGGCGGCGGACGGCTGAGAGAGCGTTGATCTGTCGCAGGCTGTGAATGTTGGTGGAACAGAACACCAGGCTCTGGAGAAAGAAAAAGACGAGCCCTGCGGATGAGCTTTGTTTCAGTGAGTGTCCATTTGTGTTTCTGCCTGCTTGTGTGTGTGCGTGCATCATGAGGCAAGTATGGAAAGTCTTGTTTGAGATAAGATGGAGAAAGAATGAGAAAGAACATTAGATTGTGAGAAAGAAAGAGAGAAAGAGAGAGAGACAGAGACAGAGACAAAGACAGAGAGAAAGAGAGTGATACATTGAGACACTTATACTATAAATAATCGATTCACAAATGGAATATACGAGGGGCATCATTAAAACTAAAAGAGGGAAAGTCAATTCTTATAATATGATGGCTAATTGATGTAAGTCTGTTTCTTCGTTTAAAAGGAGCTGGGGCTTCTTGAAACAAATAAAAATGTAGATAAAAATAAAAGCACTGACAGGATCACCATTTAATTCCATTATGTCAAAAAGCTTGTAGTCTTCTAAACAACTTATATTTTTTAAAATAATTCTTCCTAAAGCTTACAAAATAGTGAGCATGGCCCCAGTCAACTTTAACTATAAGGTTTTACAAGGAAACATTAGCAAAACAAGACAGTAACACACAATGCTCACATACCTGAGTCGCTGGAAACCGCACTCTGATTTTGGGTAGCTGCTTGACAATAGCATCAAAGTCGATGAACTTGAAGACAATGACATTGACCGCACCAGCTGCCTGCACACCCCAGTTACGGTCGAACGCATCCAGCGACTGAGGCCCGTACAAGGAGAGTGTGTCTCCTTCTATCTGCTCCAGCATGTTCAGCCCATCTCCTATCACTGTGGTGGCGCCACTGGGTATCACAAACAACATGGTTCCTTCTCACTTTTTGATAGCAGATTTTTCTCTTCAATTAGAATTATAATTCTTTTTTAATAACAGTTCAAGTTTAAAGATCATTACTAAATAGTCCTCAAGTCACAAACAACCAAGTGTACAATACTGTAGAAAACCCAACAAACTCAAACAGAAATGAAACCATTATAAAAATATTTAGATGACAAGCTGGAGAAATATTTCAACCCTTTACTGATAAGAACATGGCCCACTCTGCATATTATGGATAATTTTCTTTGTTAACTGAATGATTAATTAAACTCAAAATGTAATTTTTTGGTTATTCAGATTATTCAAATCTTGAATATTTCAAACAGAGATGACACTGGACTTTGTAGGAGAGGAATTAAGAGATCTTAATGTAAATTGTCAGTCGTTTTATCTTTAAATGCTAACTGTTTTTCAAGATGGAAATGGATTTGCACTTGATGAAGGAAAAAGATTGAATTCTCTTTCCTGCCCAGTAGAAACACTGGCAAACTCTCAGAAACACATTAGAGCTACAAGTACATATATGAATTTTCATTCAGAAAGTATTAAAGACAAAATGTAAAATAAACTACACAATCCCACCTTATACCAGAATCTTTTGAACTCTCTGTCCGCAGTGGGAATCTGAGTTCTCTTCGCCGGCTACCACTTCTTGACCTATCCTTCTGAACTTCATCCTGTGAGTTCTCAGCATCCGTCACATTGCTGCGTGCACTGCATGGCCGGCTCCTCAGGTCACTGCTGATTAGTGGGAAAACATTTGCTCTCTCTTGTGAAACATGATGGACAAAGATGAAAAGCAGTTTGTCTTTGCACTCAAAATACAGGTACAACGATTCAACACAAAAGTGCTCAATGAAATGGGCTGGGAAAACATTTTGTTTTTCTTCTATATCCGTTTTAAGATCTATTTGACAGAAATAGGTCATTTCAAACGCTGAGCACTTAAATCAATGATAAGAATACAAGAAATGGCAGAAAGAAGAGGAAAAGGTACACACAAGCAATACAATTGAGCATAAGTTATCCATTCAATAACCTCTGCCCCCTCCTCATCAATACCTGGTCAGAGACTCTAAGTCCAAGCCGTCCATCTCTGGCCCCGGTGGTGATGTCATTTCCATATTGGGCACAGAGCCGATGTGGTTGGCAAAGAGCTCAGGCATGGTGGTGCTCACTTTGACCAGTCGAGAGGTCCTGCTCATCATGGAACCCTGCATGCTCTCCCACTGACGTTTGGCATTGTTGATGGCAAGTCGACGCTTCTCCTGTTAGTGGAATTATTTGATGTAGACGGACCAAAAATTTGTGCTCAGACAAAGCAAGAATTATACTTTGGGAATGACTGAAACAAGGCAATTTGAACCTTTTTCAGGAAGGCTGCTTCAACAAGAAATAAACAGGCAAATAGTAAGAAAGTATAACCTAGGAGCAGCACTCTCTAATGACACACTCAAAAAGAAAAAGGGCGTATCAAACGCAAGCACTTTTGGGGGGAAAAAATGTCATACATATCCAAATAAGCAGAAACCGCAAATTATCTCCTCGTCAATAAAAACCTATATACAAAATTAGACGAAAATTAATTTTTTATAAAGGATAAAAGACCTCTACATTTGCATCTTCGGACAATTGTCATATATTTGCAATAGAAAAAGGTAAACAAACAGCCGTTTTATTTAAAAAACCACCCATCTAGCAGGTACCATCACTTGACATTGCTTGAAATTTCATAATACCAGCTGAATACCCAGAGCAAACGTTTCAACAACTACAATCAAATTAAAAGAACATCTGAACAGATTTCATTAT
>NW_004797290.1:1671606-1689106 GCF_000002075.1 Aplysia californica | reverse complement strand
AAGTTAAAAAATGTGATGTGTATTTTATCTCATGGGGTATATTTTAGAGCTATCTAAGAGCTACGAAAAAGAATCTAAGCATAAAATAACAGAGGCTGGTTGATGGGCAAGAATGTTAAAAGGAATCACATCATGCAAGTATCAACTGCTCCCAACAACAGAAAAAGCGAGATACCATGTGTGGTATGTTAAGGGTTTACACCCATTTAAACACTGTTAGGTTGCTTAAGAGGAAAGACCTCAGGATTTCACTTCTATCTCCGATAGGATCCAGTCACGTGGGTGAAATGTCTCGGAAGACTTTCCAAAAAACCCAAGTACAAGTAAGCGACTCGAACCAAGGCGTTCCGCATCATAGTCTAACAAGAAGCCAACTGAACTTGCAGTGCAGGACGCTAGGAGGGTACACCATTGCAGAATCTGCACATATCTGCACTTTTTTGGTGATATTGAATCTGGATCGAATTTCCCATGGAGCATTCTTAAGAGGCCCATACACATTCAAAAAAAGCGTCAATATTTTACATCAATCGACAGTGTGTACCAAAAAAAAAAAAAAAAGATTTGAATCAAAAGTTTGCCGGATCACCGGGTGATATTTTGTGACGAGTCGTCATATTTCAGATGCGTGTGTGGGTTCCTGTAAACATTTTTATCAAACTTATATATGTCGCATGTGACCGCCGAGGAGACGAGATCGCCATGCCTGATGCATCCATGTCGAAGATTTCGACAATACTGGGTTTTGAAATTTTGATGGGAAAAGCACTAAAACGTGTGTGGGCAATTGTGCATCAAAATTTTGTACCTAAATTTCGCATTAAAATTTCAATGCAAAATTTTGACGCTTAAAAAAAAAAACATGTATGGGCCCCTTTAGACTTGGATTGCTATGGGAAATTTGCATGACCCTTCGCCCTCTAGGCTGAGTTCTATAGTTATGTATCAAGTCCATCTGAATTCCTAAATGTTTGTTAAAAGAAGAAAAATACAACGCTGAAACGTGCAAGATTCAAAAACATTCCATAGAAGAGGACACAAGAAGACGGCAGGCCAAAAACCATAGTTTCACCTCCTGCTTATTTAAATAACGCTGTCCTATAAGAAAAATCTCGCTGGGGTATTTGATGTGTCCTGAAAAGATTATGTTAACTTAATATTAAGCTAAATGAAAAGTAACAGGTCTTTGATAAAGAAGCAGATATGAAGCAGAAAGCCGTTAAGTTAAAGAGCAGAGGATCTGCCTTGGGTTGATCTGGTCTTTTCCGGTGAAAAATGGATGCACCGTGACCCTTTTGAGAATATTCCAATCCCCCTCCCCCTTATTAAAAACATGTTCACTTTCCGATCCTTAAAGCACAGCAACGTTTGGCCGTCCCAGCAGTCCAAAAAGCATGACAGAAGCGAGCCCAATGTCTATTCTTTAAAAGCTGAATGCATATTAACTTAACTAATGAGGTCGAGTTAGCATTTGTTAAACTGTTATCAGCTTGAGTAATCTGTCACCCCTACATGAGACGATCCCTCGAAAATTTGGACCAAAACTAAAGAACAGCAGCACGAGCCAAAGAGCAATATCAAAACTATCTTAAATTCCTTTTGTAACAGCACAAAAGATTCATAGGCAAGAAACGCTTTAAGGGTGTCAATATCATCACCATAATTATAAAACTGAAAATAAAAGGTCTTCAAATCTTGTTATCTTTACCGTTATTTTTTTCCCACCAAGTCAGATCATGCAAAAATTGAGAGACGTCGCACAAGTGTACCACCACTGCACTCTTTTAAAGTATCGAGACAACAATGACAACAAAAAACAACAACAATAACAATGGCAACAACAACAATAACGACAACCACGACGACGACAACAAAAGCAACGACAATAACAACGACACCAACAACAACAACATTCATACACAAAGACTTACGCTGACTCGCTTCATGTCCAGCTGCTTGAGCTGCTGCATGTGTCGGAGCACCGTCTGCTTGTAGCTGGGGTCCTGGCAGATCGGGTTGCCATCCAGGGAGATCTCCGACAGGCTGTTGGAGTCGGCCAAACACTGGACATCCTCAAAACTGGAAAAGAAAAGGGCGATAGTCAATAATACAGCAGTACATTTCAAATATTTGTAAAACTGCTGCCTATCTCAAATTTTTCTAACACAGCAATTTCATCTCGAAATACACAACTGGATTTTTTTTTTTTACCCCAAAACAAACGCAAACAGTAATCGATGCAGATTGATTCACTAGCAATTATTTGTTGTAATACATAAACGCAAAACGATGGCATAGTGAAACACATTTCCTACACAATTGTTGCAGTTTCAGGTTTGCCCTGTCAATAACGCTTTTTTACCAAAAATATTGTTATCTAAAAAGAGCAGCCTACGTCCCACAAATGATTTTGCTATTTTCTTTATTGTCAATTGTCGTCAGAACGACGCCTGGCCCAAGTAACGAAACAAGAGTAGAAACGTAATTATTGCTGTGTGGCATTGTAGGTACTAGAAAAAACGGACCAGCTAATGGTACCTGCCTGAATAATTTTGTTTTTAGCTGTTACAAACGTTACATGACATTTTTCTGTATAGCACAAATATCAAACGACTGGACCTACAATGTATATATCATTGTAACTTTAAAAACTGAAAGAAATTCTTCTGCTCCAAAATTTCTTCACACCTGTACATCTCCCTTATATTACAGGGGAGAAAAGCATTTGGTCATTATAATGCCTCAAACATTGTTAACTCACATGTCCCTGGGGTTGGACGCTATTTTACTCCTGTACTGTCGATAGTGCCACATTATGAATCTTATCACTACAGCTTTGTCTGTAGATTCTCTTTCCTTTTGTAGAAATTCAGAAAATCCAACGAAAATCCTTCGAATTCATGAACGAATACATCTGTTTAGGAACCATCTACACAGACTCTCGCCTTGACAAGAACACCAGAGTCGGCTGAACACATTGTGTTAGCATTCATCAATTAAGAGAGTTGTCATATTAAACTGTCCGTTCAGCTGGCGTTCACAATATGGAACAAATTGCAATATCAAGCAATGGATATTTGTTCGCCAAGTCGATTAAATGGGCTGTTCGTGGAAATTAACAACAAGGCGTACACAAGAGTCATTGCCATAAAACAAGGCACACAAACGAGAGATGTTTAAGCAAGAAATGTATTAAATAGCACATAGTTTTTGGTATCACTTTTCGGTACCGTCGACACAATTTACATCACACAGGAGAGTAGCTTCGACTCTGTGTGTCAGTGTCAACCTAGGATGGGTGGGGGTGCAGCAATATATGAGGTAGACGAAGATATTTGGTAAAACAGACTCCTCCACACAGGAATCGAACTTTTAAGTGCGCAACGGTGAAGAGCTAAACTATTACACCGCAGCACGGCACTGTATTCACAAAGCCCAGCAATATAACGTGCTAGTGTGCTAGTACTCCATCTCGTGGTCTTGCAGCGTAAGCCATTCTACTATACGGTGAATTGTATACACGGTTTTAACGATTATGATAGGTTCAATCAATATCCACCCTCTCTCTTTCTCTCGTTCTCTCTTACCAACTGGGGCATGTCATTACATTTTGCTAGCACCCCTCCCCCCCCCCCCCCCCCCCAAAAAGAAAACTAGCATAAAGAATGGCCTGATCCAAATTTAACAGTATGTGCCGTTGTTGTGGACAGAGGCGCCTGCCACCAGTCTGTGAAGTTAAGTTTGTAATAAAAACCATTGACGGCGAGTAATTTACTCGAAACCACTTAAGTTAAAAAGTATTCCAGTTTTCAAACAATCAATGACACTTCAATTTCTGTTACTCCTGCACATGATCACTATTGTCAAAAAGTGTGTTTCTAATATTATAAAAGCACATTATGCCCCTGAACAATAGAGCCGTTTATCAATTAAACGAACGATTTTTCCGTAGTACATAAAACACCTAAGTGTAACGCTTGGACACTTCTACGAAACACCACAAAGAAACACGATATTATTATTGGGTTCAAATACACTGTGCTGAAAATTAGATACCGAATCTACAAAGTGAACGCTTCTGGGACGGCGCCTCGCCAATAATCTGGTGTCTCAAAGAACTGAAAAATTGGTCGCCTTCTCTCTCTGTTTCTCCCCCCCTCCTCTCTCTCTCTCTCTCTCTCTCTCTCTCTCTCTCTCTCTCTCTCTCTCTCTCTCTCTCTCTTTGTCTCTCTCTCTGTCTCTCTCTCTTTCTCTCTCTATCTATCTATCTATCTATCTATCTATCTATCTATCTATCTATCTATCTATCTATCTATCTATCTATCTATCTATCTATCTATCTATCTATCTATCTATCTATCTATCTATCTATCTATCTATCTATCTCTCTCTCTCTCTCCCACCACCCACCCCAACCACTCCCTCTGCCCGTCTCCTCTATCCCCCTCTATTTTCATCGCAATCTTACCACACCAGTAAAAAACAATCTCCTCACACTTGATCCGCTCTCCAGAGCCACGCACAGATTATAGGAATAATTAGATGATCTCTGTTCCACCCGAGTGAACGCAATCAAACCTTGACAAAGCCACCCCCCTCTTTGTTCCACGCGCTCGAGCAAACACCGTCCCAATACCACCACTGATCCAGCACACATCCTGAAAGACTTAAGATACAATAGACCATCCAGTATGGATCTGCCGACTAACCCACACTTTGCCAGTCAATCAGCCAGCCCGGCACCACCAGAGGAGCTATTGATTTCTTCGAACTAATCATCGACTGAGTGCTGCTTTAATCCATATTTCTTAATTCGTTCGGTCAAAAAAGTGATGGTTTGTTATAATTCAGCAGAGAAATATGCTAGCACTCTACCTGCAAGAAAAAAACAGCCTAGGTTTTACTGTAACTGGGCATAAAAAGGCAATGCCAACAATTCTTTTACTTATAAAAGTTCCAGCTCAATTTCTATCAACAAAGCTCACTTTGGGGGACACAACGACAGAATACAGTTTTATTTTCCTTTTAATCGTTAAGAACACAATAGCGACGTTTGAATAATGATGAACCTCTGTTCGATCGACTCAGACGAAACTATTCTAGCAGATGGAGAGAGCTTTCCCACGCAGAACAGATAACACATATCCCCTCTCTCTCTCTCTCTCTCTCTCTCTCTCTCTCTCTCTCTCTCTCTCTCTCTCTCTCTCTCTCTCTCTCTCACACACACACACACACACACACACACACACACAGACACACACACACACACACACACACACACACACACACACACATATATACACTCTGTCTGTCTGTCTGTCTGTCTGTCCTCTCTCCTTCAAAGGATTTCGTACTAGTTACCCATCCATTCTTCAGCCAACACTAAACTGTAGTCTTGGTTAGATTACTGGGTGCTTACGGCATCTTACGTGATGCTTTTCAGGGCAATTAAGCACCTTCTCCATTATTTATCACAGCAGCGATGAAGCCGATCTAAGGGTCATTAACGGAGCCAAGAGCCCACTGACATACGCCATGCAGATAGTACAGCAATAACATTTAAACGCTGTTATACCGGAAGCCCAGAGGGGGCTCTCGTGGCCTAGAGGTTAAAGTATTGGCCTCTCATTCAAAGGTCCCGGGTTCGAATCCGGGTAGCGACCAAAACATTTTCTTCTCTAAAATTGTCTCCTTTCACCTCCTTTCCTGCTCTCTAGCAATGTTCTGTTGTCTGCTTTCATTTCCACTTTCTGCCCCCACCCCCTCACCTCCTTTGCCCCCTCCTGACTCTTTCTGCAGCCTTTCTACTGCTACTCCTTGGCTCCTCCTTACTGCTGTCTTTCTGCCACACCCCTGATCTTCTGGTAGGAATGATCTACACCTAGCCTTCTCGGACAAGGGCGAAAAATCTCGGAGGGCCCGTGTGCAAGTTGCGCACGTTAAAGATCCCTTGGTGGTCTAAAATCGATAAGAGTAGGCTTCGGCCACCACCCGGGCAAAATTCAAAATTTCCTACCAACTGAAAATATTAGGTGTGTCCCGCGCGCTCATATAACCTTTTGCAGTTGCGAGCGCCGTAAAACACTTTACAAAAACAAAAACAAAACCGAAACCCAGAAATAGTAGTATAATTGTATGAGAACAAGCATGGCCAATGAAGCGTCCTCTCAACGAAGAAGTCGTCAACAACTAACTTTAAAAGAAAGCTAAAAAGGTGTAAACAGCCAAAACCCAAGGATGATGATGGCGTTGATGTCAAACAGCCTCAGCGACAATAACAAAACAAGTACTAACAAACCCATTTCTCTCTTCTGTTTTTCTTTAGTAAATTATGTTACTTCTACTTTTGGCAATTCTGTTGTGTCTACTAAAACATAAAAGCATCATTTGGTAGGAATGAATAGGGACAAAACAAACAAACAAACAAACCAAACAATCAAACAAAAAAGACAGCTAAGTCTTTTCAAACGGTAGACTACAAATTTTAATGTACGCCCACCAGCTCCATGGTATCAGTTCCATCACTTACACTAAAACTGTGACAATGCCCTAAATGTAATTCAATCTTTTCCCACATCGGGAAACAAAAATAACCCCTCAAACAACCTAAAGAACTAAAAACTGATGTTGTATCAACGTTTTCCAGTATAAGCCCGCCAGGTATGGCGCCATTTTTCAAAATAAAAGAGCACACGGCGCTTGTTTTGTTTGGATAAATATAAAAACAGTCTCACCCGCACATGGAACGAATTTACTTTCTTTAATGAAATATTGTGTAACATGATCCTTTGCTTCGCGGGAACTGCTGTTCCATTTAGCTACCGTCAGAGACCAGGGAATAAAAAAAAAAATAGCACTGTTATCGAATACGCCTATTAGACATGTCACTTCGAAAGTGGGAATTGACCACTAAGCGGGTCTTAGCGATCTTTCCCTTTTTTACAAGACAGAACTGTTGTTCGAAACATCGGTCCTGAAAAATGTGAGCAAAACAGAAACGATACCGATAAAACTAGCCAACCCTGTGCCCGAGAGGTTGCCGTGTACGATGGCCATCACAGATGCAGGAATGCCATCACCCCTGTGGGGCCGAGCAGACATTAAAATTTATATCCCCAGTCAGCTCGTAGTCCATCAAATCGATTTACAAATCTCGGCTTAATAATAAGAAAACAAAAATGACCAAATACAATGCACGGGAATTTGAAGAAGTCGGTGTTACAGAACAGATCAAACTATATACACACACACCGTCTTTCTCATTCCATAAAAACAAAGTTGATAATATCCTAAAGTTCCTAACAAGTTGCCCACACACAATCTTAATTCAACGTCTGTGGCAGACACCATACGCGAAAACATTCCCCAGAAATCACCGATACACACACACACGATAGTCCTGCTCGTCTTTGCTAATAGATACATTCATCGTCGTGATTGATTTTTTTCCTTTTTAAAAAGACATTTAGATTTAAACAATAAAAATAAATAAATAAAACAAAATCAAAAACAAAACATTTGCCCTATGAAACAGCCAAATATGTCTTCCAAACCTACAAGCCTCCGTTATTCGATACAAACAATTTTTAATACAAAAATGTTTTTTTCCTTAGTCCATACAGATACAAATCTGAATTCAAGCACCGCACAAGGCACACGGCATTAAGACTGTCAGTAAAAATCAATGCGATCTGCAGCCAGATATCTCGCCACTGATTGGCGTCCGATCATTGAGCCGTTAGACGAGCTCCAGCGAAACAAAAGACTGGGGTTCAAAGGGGGCCCAGGCGTCGGTACAGAATTTACATTTGTGACATGAGGACGTCATGCTTCATTACTCCCGGTGTGTTGTAGGTTGTCTCTTCATTTCAATCGATATGTTCCGTTTCTTTTTTCAAATATGTCCACTTCATGTTCGTGAAAAAAAAACATGTGTACCATTTTACAGATTAAAAAATACATTTTTTAAATTAGATTTTCATAAGGAAGAGGGTGGGGGTGGGGGTAGAGGGTCAGATCGTCAGAATACCCCTCCCCCCCTCCGTATCTTTTCACTGGTTTTATATGATATAAAATATATAGAAAAAAACAACAACAGAAACACATCAATATTTTCTTTCTACCGAATATTTCTGATATGAAGCAACGTGTACTTCTTCAAAGTTCAATAACCACAGAAATGTCAGTACTGATCCTTTTGATACCGTAACACCATAATACACTTTCACAAGATGCAAACCAAAGCCCAGAATGCCTATATGAGCTTCTGTCTGCAGACAACCAATGTGTACCAATATATTATTCGTTCAAACCAACAAAGACAAAAACCACAAACCGAACTGAACAACAGCTGCAGTGAGAAAATTGGCATGCGAATAAGTATATCAAAACTGAAGTTGTGAAAGTTAGCCGAAACCATAATTATAGCCCACTAAATATTCATGTTAACAATAAACAACTAAAACTGGTCAATGAGTTTAATTATCTTGGCTGCATTTTTTTCTAAAAACGGGTCCGTAAATAGAGAAATAGAAATGCCAACTAAAAAAGCCAGAACCATCATCTATAAGCTTGCACCCCTTCTATCTCATTCAAATATTTCCATGGACACAAAGACAGAGTTCATCACTTCAATATTTATACCAACATTATGCTACCAGTGCCAAACCAGGACATTAAGTAAAACCCATGAAAACAAAATCACTGCATACGAGATGTCTCCGTAAAACCCCAAACATTACAAGATGAGACAGGTGGAGAAATAAAAAAGTAAGAGTAGCTGTTGGCACAAAATCCTGCCTCTATTTCATAGAAAAACAAAGAACAAAATGGTTTGGCCACCTGATACGAATGTCACTAAGCCAGCCAGCCACGAGAGCCTATAACACAAAGTGATCGGGCTATAAAGGATGAGGCAGACCATGCAAAAGATAGATTGAAGAAGCCAAATGAACCCTAAGAACTTATGACATCCCAGCTGAAAGAGCTGCAGAGTTGGCCTGCCATACAAAACTGCATCTCCCTTCAATATCTAACGGCAAAAGAGGAGGAAAAGTTAAAAATTAAGTAAAGAAATACACTGTCACTGAAGCACAAAAGCCAAAGCTGAGAAAACACCTGATCAGTACTTTCCACTAGAAACATATTTATCTTAATGAAGATATCAAACATAAACACCCGAGAATCCACAATCATTCAAGAAAAAATGGACAACATCAACAAGCAAAGTAATGAGAACGTATTCTTTTAACCCAGAAGACAAAGAGGGAGAAACAAAACTAAAACTGTTTTCATCAACAGGGACAGTTTAATCTTGTATCTGCTCCAACTGAAGACTCTTATCACATTACTTTCAGCTACTTTGCCACAGATGCAAGGTATGACGAACTTCGATGGGAAAAGGATATCAGATTAAAATTGTGCCCTTCAACTTCAAAAAACAATCAACAAATCTTGTATTATCGTACTAATTTAAACATTGAATTTTGACAAACGTTATACAGTAAAGCCTTCTCAACAACAACACCTGTTCCTTGGGACATGCAGTTGCTTCTTTTGAAAATGGAGACACAGACAAGATATGAAAGCATAACAAAAGGAGACCACTGAGTAAGGGGCAACCAATAGAAATATAAAAGCAGAAAACATGATTAAACAGAACTGCTTTGAAGAGCAAGAGGGTAAAATCTCGGAAGGTAGTTGCATAAACAGTATCGTTTTACTTTCAAGAGTAAAAAAAATTAACTTACCTGCAAATTTCATTGAAGCTAAGGAACAATCTCTGTAAGTTTGGCAGGTTGTCTATCTCAGTCTGTTGAGGCAATCAATTTACATAAGAAATTTTACTTTGCACAACAGTACCTTTCATATTAATTTTTTTTTCTTCTGAATAGGATATTTTGGAAACAATAAGACAAGAACCAATATTGATTAGGAGTTGGTAATTGAAAGAATACTATGAACAAAATCCAACCAGTATTGTATAGATAGACAGATAGATAGTAAGACATTGTCCAAATGAACAAGACACACAGTGAGAGAGATTGAGAGAGAGAGAGAGAGAGAGAGAGAGAGAGAGAGAGAGAGAGAGAGAGAGAGAGAGAGAGAGAGAGAGACAGGGAGAAAGAGTAAGAGTGAGAGAGGAAGAGAGAGAATGTGTATGTGCGTGTGTGTGTGCGTGTGTGTGTGTGTGTGTGTGTGTGTGTGTGTGTGTGTGTGTGTGTGTGTGTGTGTGTGTGTGTGTGTGTGTGTGTATGAGAAGAGAGAGAGTGAGAGAGAGAGAGAGGGCGAGAGTGAGAGAATGTTTATGATGCGGAGCGGTTTAAACATGTAATAATAATGTAATAGTTATGTTCTCTTATGTTGTGTGCATGGGTGAGTGCAGAATAGGACCTTTGTAACACCATTGTCACTGTATGTGACCAAGGCAAAATAAATTAATGGGTAGACAAATATACCAGAACAAAACTATCTGAGAGAAGATGTGGAGAAACTTTGACCCCCACCTCTAAAAAAAAAGGTGAATCTACAAAAAGTAAAGACAAATGCTCTGAATAATCAAAGCAAAGGCAAAATTGTTCTGTATCTATCTAACTTGGCGTCCCGATTACAAATATACCATACATAGACAGACTCCCATGAAGTTCAAAAAGTAGTATAGGTAAGCGAATAAAATAGTATTGACAAGGCACTCAAGCAAGTGTATTCACAATTCTGTTGTTACAAAACAGCCACCAGAACTAAAAATGAGATCAAAGTATTACAGTCATACAATAAGATTTATTCTACACTGGAACGAAAAGAGACAGGTCTAAGAATGTGTGAGGCATCGTGGTGAAATCAGGCGATTGTCAAAATAATGAAATTGAAGAAATGGGCAAGCCCGTTTGCAAATTTTTATCGAATTCTTATTTTTTGGCTCAACACCTTTTGTTTCCATTTAAAAACACATCCATGTGTGTGGGTGTGAATTTACTGAAAAACTTTAATTAAAGGCACAAAAATGGTAAATTTGCAGTTTCCAAGGACTCTCAAACTTTGGAAGTCACCAAAATTTTGTGGCCATTTTCTCGTTAATTTGACTTCTAAAAACAGGCAACCTCCACCTCATTCAAATATTTCAATTTCTGTTCAAGATAGCTGGGTATTTTTTTTTAACTAAAGCAAGAAAAATGAACAAACTTTTAGATGACACCAATACCTCAACATGCCCAAAAATGAATAAGTGCCAGATTCCACCACGTCATGACCCATATTGCTCAAAACACCCAAAGTACTGAATAGTGAAGAGCATTTTTTCCCCTCGGAACAGTAATATAACACATTTGGTGGAGCTCTTGTACCAGAAGTTACTTAATAGAAATACATCAAATCAGATGGACTTGACAGAGAAGCCAACAACTCTTACAAATACCACTTTTATTCCACTATAAGCATTTTTCTCCCCTTCATAGTTCTCAAAGTCTGAAATGAAAAATATCAACTCTACAGGATCCTAGCTCCTGAGCTCCTTCAGGCAGACTCTTAGGCCCCCTACACATATACCCATTTTTAAGGCAAGATCCGAGCAGAATTTGTTTTTCAATAATTAAAAAGAAAACAAAATTCTTCCCTGTGAGCAGCACATGAATTGTAAGCAAATCATCATTGTCAGTACACTTGCAGCGGTTAAACCATGCGTGATGTGGATGAAGCACCGACCTGTCGAATGGCGGTTTTGCGCTGGTGGATCAAACGCCACTCAGGTTAAAACCGCCCGGTTGAAACGTATATGAGTAGGACCCCTTAGATTTTCACCACAGCACACCAAAGAATGTGCTCAGAGCACAAAAGGATAAGAGCAAATGCTCAGGTCTAAAGCATTAACGGAAATAACTTAACTTACCACTGTGCGTATTTTGTTGCGTCTCAGGTTCAGCTCTGCCAAAGAGTCAATACCCCTCAGCTCATCCACATAGGAGATGGCGTTACCTGCCAAGTTCAAAACTCTCAGCTCCGACAGGTGGTTCAAGTTTTCAATCTTTGATATCTGAGAATTCAAACATAACACAGAGGAGTGTTAAGTCTGAGGCTATATTCAACATCTTCTTTTGAGCATAGTAAAGTCTATGTTGCATTGCTGCAGCAGCAGCAAACATTTGATCAATGAGTTTCAAAGATTGTTCACATTAAACAGTACAATAAGAACAAACAGTTAGACACTTGATCTATGAAAAAAATCTATTCCAACTTTAAGTAGGAGATTATAATTTAAAAACAAAGAGCAACTATTCCTGTGTACTCCTTTCTCCATACTCACGCTGACGATAATCTTGGCACAGCATAACTGACCTTGGTTTTTTCTAACTCAGCATTTTTAATTGAATGTTCTCGGTTGAAAGCAAAACCATATTTAAAGTTCTTAAAAATTCAGTTTAACTCACTCATGCCTCTTTATATTTACAGTTATGAAACTGGAAGTGAAACTGTACTAAAATGTACAAACCTGATTTCCATGAAGGTCAAGGACATCCAGTTTGAGTAAAGAGTCCAAGTTTTCAATCTTTTTTATTCTGAAAAAAAACAACAATAATTATGGTGGCGAGAATGAAAGTTCATACGGTAACACACACATGCACGCACGCACGCACACACGCTCATGCACACACACACATATATATATTGGGAGCTTTCTTTCACAAAAACGTACATTAGTATACACATATTAATGGTACTATTCTCTAACACTGTGCCTGCAGTTTTGAAAATTTGTTAACAAACACAACAAAAAAACCCTCTTTTAGAAGTAGGCACACCCACTGACTAGATGCTGAATAATTGATTGCTTCTTGTTTTCTTCATTTATCATAAACATCTACTTGCCTGTACTGCAACTGTGTCCTCAAATTCTTTTTTTTTAACTATCTTTTTTTCTGAAAATTTTGGGTATGTAATACATGCAAATAGCTTGAAACATTTCATTTTTAGGCTTCAATGCTAAGGTTTACAGATTTCAAATCAACCTTGATACAAAAAAAATATTTAAAACAGGTCTAGGCTTACAACTTGTTAACGTTAATATGATGAGAGAAGACAACAAAACTTTTATCATTTATAAAGTGCATGCTGATTTTTTAAATATTTTGGGACGACCCAAAAATTCGACCTTGACAATGGTTTTAGAACAAAAAAGGAGTTGACCTGTTTTTTCTAGTAACACAGTTCAAGCATTACACTATCCATATATACAAGATATAATACATTATATAGGTAGATATATAGGAAGATATATATATAGAGATAAATAGATGGATCGATGGATGGATGGATGAACAGATGGACAGACAGATATAAACAGACAAATATGCAGACAGACAGATGGACAAATAGAGACATACAGACAGGCAAATAGATAGATCACACATATACCAAAACACACACATAATAAACAGATTTTCAGGTACTAAATTTTTCTTTATACATGTATATTCTGTGTATATGAAACATGTACATAGCACAATTCGTACATGAAGAAAAGAATTCCCCATCCTGCAGATTCCGCAATTAAAATGCTGGAGTGCCCACACATCTATAAGACAACAAGAACACAAAGAATCCCCACCTGTTCTTCCCTAACATGAGGACCCTCAAAGACTTGAGAGCGGCCAGGCCAGAGATCTCCTCTATGTGGTTGTCGTAGAGGTCCAGGAAGATGAGGCGCTTGAGGGAAGACAGATGCTGGATCCGGACGATCTGGTTGTGCTGGTAGTTGAGCAGTCGCAGCTGTTCCTCTCCCTCCAGGATCGGGCATACTGACAGCTTCCTCCTGGTGATGTCAAAGCGGAATGTGTGTTGTGGCATAGTGGAATCAGGCACGCTTCAATAATTGGGCATTTTGAGTTATTGATATCATCCTGAAGTTTTTCGTTTGTCTTGTTTTTTTAATGGAAAAGACATCTATCTATCTCGAATAGGAGTAGAGAAATTCGTGATTAAAGGAGGTGGGGGTTGCCAGGTGTCAGAGGAAACATTTAACAAGAAAATGGCCACCAAACTTTGGTGACTTCCAAACCTTGAAAGTCCTTGGAAACTTCGTGATTTTGATCTACATTTTTTCGTAAAATTCAATAAGAAATGTGCTTTTAAGTGGACACAGAAGGTGTTGAGCCAAAAAATAACCCAGATAAAAATTGCCCAAGGGCAGAAAAGTCTTGGTTTCTTTAATTTTATTATAAATTAGACAAGCACCAGATTTCACCACGATAACAGGCAAATGATTTAGAAAAAGAGAGGGATGTGGAATAAGATTTAGTGACAGAGAGTGACACCGATAAAACTATTGCCAATTAGAGTTTGTGAAAGAAAGAGTTTGAGTACAGTAGCAGGATTAGGCATACTGACAGCTTCCTCCTGGAAGTTTAAAAGTGGAGTAAGTCTGAGGAAAAAACAAATATTGATACAAGAATAGTCACTTAGTTTGAGTACAGACAGGCACTATTGTAGAGAGAAATTTGAGAAAAGCTCAGTTTTGGATTCCAAAAGGGAAGAGGATGCACGGATGCTGTATTCGCATTAGGACAGATATGCGAGAAAACAATCGAACACAACAAAGAGTCCAACATCATCTTTATAGACCAGGAGAAGGCTTTTGACAGAGTCAACCATGCAAAACTCTGGAAAACACTCGAAAAGTATGGCGTGAGAGGACAAATGTTAGATAATGTCAGAGCTCTATATACCAAAGCAGAAGCTAAGTAAGAACGAAGGAAAGCAATACAGACTGGTTCAAAGTGAGATCTGGAGTACGATAGGGATGCGTTTTATCTCACTTCTGTTTATACTATATTGGACACAATAACGTAAGACACAAACCAAAGCCCAGAAAGTCTAAATGAAGTATTATTCCAACACGACCAATGTCTTATTCATCCAAACCAACAAAGCCTCCAAAATCACACTACTGAACTGAACAACAGCTGTGACAAATTTAACATGAAAATAAGCATATCAAAAATAGAAATATTGAAAGTGAGCCGAAACCGTAGTCCCCTGAACATCCATGTCAATAGTAAACAACTTAAACAGGTGAAGGAGTTCAAATATCTTGGCAGTACTTTTTCTGAAAACAGGTCCATAGACAGAGAAATAGAAATGCGAACTCAAAAAGCCATTGCTGTCACCTACCAGCCCGCACCCCCATATCTCATCCAAACATCTCCATGGAAACAAAGAAACAGCTTATCACCTCAATGTTCATACCAAAATTATGCTACCAGTGCCAGACCTGGACATTTAGTAAAACCCAAGAAAGCAAAATCACTGCAGGCAAAATGAAAAGTCTCCGCAAAAGCTTTAAAATCATAAGACAAGACAAGCAGAGAAAAGAAGAAGTAAGAGCAGCTATCGGCACTGAGTCCTGCCTGCATTACATAGAAAGGCAGAGAATAAAATGGTTTGGCCACCTGTTACATATGTCATCTGGCCAGCCAGCCTCAAGAGCCTACAACACCATGCACTCAGGCTATAAAAGAAGAGGAAGGCCACGCAAAAGGAGGATCGAGGGTGTCAAGGAAACCCTGAGAAAACATAATATCACAACTGAAAGAGCTGTGGAGCTGGCCTACCATAGGAAACTGCATCTTCCCTCGACGCTTAATGGCAACAGAGGATAAATAAGTAAGTACAGGCACACTGACACTATAACAATCATTGGGAGCAAGGAAAAGGTAAGACAGAAACATGAAAACAACAGAGGGAAAGAAAAGAAATAGGACATACTAATGGCGCCCTCCAATCACCCACAATGGTCATTATGAGCCAACGAAAAGTAAGAAAGAGTTTCATTTTGAGAAAAGTGGTACATGAACATTAACACATGAAGGGTCATTTGGAGTTGGGCAAAAAGGAAAACACAGACATAAAAATAAAAGAGGGATAGAAAAAAAGCAAAAAAAGTGTAACATATCCAAAAAAATCAGGACAGTAAGGGAATAGGACCTGCCAGTGGTGTCTGCCATACACACTGCATCCAAAAAGGTACCATGGTTGAGGAACAGAGAAGCACATCAACAAGATAATTATCAGCTACAGCATCAGGGTTAGATCTTAGATCATTAACAGAGGGGTCGCATCTCCTGCTGGGGTCAGGGTGAAAAAAGAAGAGGAGAGGGTAGAACAGACACAGAGACTAAGAAAGTGCTACTTCATTTCAGAAAAGGGCACAACTGGTGTATAACAAAGGGAGGTTAACATATATTTTCGTCTCCCCCCACCCCCACCAGTCTATACTCGAAAGTACCAAAGTGCTGGTTCAATGTTTCTCCCCCTTCCCCCAAGTCACATAGAAATCAGTGCATGTAAAATAGGAACAGATACCAGCCACAAACACAACTCCCAAGAAAACAATGAAAGGTACTCAAGGAATCACCTGTCAAGGTTGAGTCTGTCGGGGTTGGAAGACCTCTCATCCGGAGTGCGGTACACCACAGGAACACCTGGAGCCGAAGGACTCTCAGCGAAAATTACACGGTCACCTGTATGTGCACAGAATATGTATATTAGCAACTAGCCGCGTGATGTTATGGCAATATTTTTAATATAAAAAAATATTATTGTCAACGCTTCCACAACGTTTGTATCAATAACAGACATTATGTTCTCATTAAAAAAAACTGTTAACACCAAGCACAAGACAAGTTATTGCTTACAATTTAAATTTGTAAATCTAAAATAATGGAAAAAAGGCTTGGAAATACTCTCAGTATCTTCTGCAGTTGAGCCAACAACTAATAACGCCACAGAAAATAAATTATTGTCCTATAAAAATCTGTTTGAACTCTACGATATTACCTTATTAAAGTTCATACTGTCGCAAGTACATTATCTTTTTCTACACAGTGGAAACAAGAGGTAAAAAGTGCATTTTACAAAAGTATTTTATATAGAAATAAAATATAGTAATGCATTTCTCAAACCAATTGTATGAGTACATATTTATAGAAAAAATATAATGAAATACACAACTGCTCAGCAGGGCCATATCAAAATAAAATCATGCAGTATTTTAATATTTATAGTTTTAAAATGCCATAATAAAATATGTCCTTATTTGGGAAAAGAATTGAAGAAAGCATGTATATTCATTTACACTTTCAGGAAAGTACTTAATAAATGATATAGATAGGAAAAGTAACAAACGAATTTGGGATAAATATGATTCATGCAAAGGCAAAAAGGACCAATGATAGTGGGGCTGGTTCTTAAAAGCAAATCAAGGTGTCAGTGCTTCATCAAGATGACTGTACTCATTGAAAAAAAAAGAGACATTTGCAAATTCCATGACACATGACACTCCAACAAAGGCTTACAGTGTACTAACTTCAAGTCCATAAAATCATATTGAGGGAAGTAAAGTTCTTCACAGCACAAGTGCTCTCTCTCTCTCTCTCTCTCTCTCTCTCTCTCTCTCTCTCTCTCTCTCTCTCTCTCTCTCTCTCTCTCTCTCTCTCTATCTCTCTCTCTT
>NW_004797290.1:1663087-1670073 GCF_000002075.1 Aplysia californica | reverse complement strand
TTTCTGTCTGTCTGTCTGTCTGTCTGTCTGTCTGTCTGTCTGTCTGTCTGTCTGTCTGTCTGTCTGTCTGTCTGTCTGTCTGCCTGCCTGCCTGTCTGACTTTTTCCCTACACCAAATGAACATTACTCTTTATTCAGACAAACGATTCCTTAGCAGCAATTAGGAGGACACCGTAGAAAAACTATATTTCTTAAGAGTACGTAAAGCATAATCTTGCAGTCTTGCCTTCTCTGGTTTTACTGCATAAAGGAGAGGCATTTTACACCCCCAGCGACACAGTTCGGATCCTTGAAGAAGCGGGCCTCCGACCCTGCCTGTCAGAGAGGTTGAGAGGTGTACAACAACCTACAGAAAGATCGAGACACTCGATATAATTCCTCATTCTCGGGAATCGAAAGCGAGTCTCCTGCGTATAACAGCGAGGTGCCTAACCGCTACACCACAAACGCTGGTCTACGTAAAGGACATTATATAGACCAGGACATCATTACGAAAAATTTATGAGACTCGAATATCCGCAGAGAATCGAAGTATGAAGAGAGCACAAAGCTACTGCCCCCTTTCCCCCCATTGTCCTTTAGGTTCGTGGCCATAGCACCTTCCCAATTCCCCTGATTATATTCAACACTATCAGTGCTCGTCATGAACGGGCGACCCCACCGAGCTGTGCGTTGTGTTTGTCCAGTGACCAAAGTCTGTGTTCGGCCTGATCCCGGTGTCAATGGAGCTCTTTGGCCGATGATCCAATCCAATGAGCTGTCGTCGGAGCTTCGAGTGGAGATAAGTTTGTGGCACCCCCCGCCCCCTTAAATATTGACAGCGTTTTCCAGTAAATCAAAGAAGCATACCAACAAAGAGCGGGCTATTGAATTCCCAAGTTTGTAAAATGTTCAGGCGAAAATCTATTTAGCTTGAAACTTTAAGGTCAGAGGAAAATACATCTCTGAATAAATCAAATCATACCAACAAAAAAAAAAAAACCCCCAACAAAACCAAACACACACAAAAGTATGAGTAAGAGAAAAAAAAACGAGTGGACACAATGATATACATTTTCAGTATGCCACCACCAAAAGGTGTACATCATCCTGATTGGCGGAGTTCCACTTTACGCCATATGTTCTGGTGTAGCCAAAGAGTGGTAGGCCTATAATATCCTTTTCCCATGTGTACTTAGTAAGTCTTCCCTCATGCTCCTTTGTCAACCAAATGTCTCGTAAAACATCACCAGAATAAATACCACAAAATCTGAAACAGTGGTGCCAGGTTTCAAAAACAACCCACGTGCGTCTTGTGGTGCAAGAAAAACCGATCAAACACCCCAAAAAATAGGAATTTCTACCTGTACGTACAAACGGTGTGGAAAAAATATGTACGAAGTAGGCTACTAGATCACTGCGTACATTCGGAGCGCAAAAATTGATGTAATAAGTTCCAATCTGATGCCACAGGAGTACCTTCAGACTATGCATTTACATAGTAATATCTAAATAAACAGATATTCTAATCCTGGCCTACTTATATCTCTCAGCTTTACCTCCAGCAAGAGAAGCCGGTGAGGCCGCCAGGAAAGGGTTCATGCTCCGTCTGTGTCCTGCCTGGCCACACTCGGAACTCCCTGTTCTGTTCTGTCTGACACAGTCATGGTCACGTGGTACTGAGACACTCGCCCTTCACACTAGCCAGTCCGACTCGCTACTTCGGTACACGATATTCCATGTGTGGGGGCAGAACCGTCACAACAGCCATACGACTAAGAGAAAGTCACTGACAGG
Organism: Aplysia californica; assembly: GCF_000002075.1. Lineage (NCBI taxonomy): Eukaryota > Metazoa > Mollusca > Gastropoda > Aplysiida > Aplysiidae > Aplysia > Aplysia californica. Next base: position 1,668,297 of record NW_004797290.1, on the reverse strand, counting down.
GTTGTCTTAAAGTGCGACATCAGCTTTGTCAGAAGAACCAGAACGTGTCTCACGCCAACAATTTCAGACAGAATTCGGAAGTCCATGAAGTTCTTTTTTTATATAGAAAAGGGCCGCTCCCAGGCAAGCGAATCCATGTTTCAATCTGCGTAATTTTAAAAACTAGTGACCACACCCGCTTCAAAGTACTGGCATATGTCAGTTGATAGCTACATAAAACTCAGCAATTAATTGTAACACAAGAATTTCACTTTGCCTTCCTAGACACACTGGGGCAGAAACCTATGCTAAATTGCATAAAGCAAACGTTTACACTATGTGTGATATGATTTAACAACCTTTCAAAACAGAAAAAGGTACATTCTACTACACTTCAAGTTGAAAATCCCATAATTTAAAATTAAGGCTAAAACATCCTTTACGAAATTCACAGTTACCACAATGATCAGTAACACTCCGCTCTAATACTGCATAATGAAAATAGTTGACCACCACAGAAAACAAATACACGAATTGAGAGAGCGCTGTCTTTCATTAACACCGACCATTTCCAACTCCTTGAACAAAACAGCAAACGACTACAGCTGACATGCGCACTATATACAAATTTACTAGCCATACAGGACGATAGTTCGAAAGCACAGGTGCAAGACTGAATGGACCTTACCTCCAATAGTTCTTTATCATGTTTGAAAACAGAACCCACCTCAGAAATATCACCAAGTCACCGAGTCAATGATGTGACTTTATCGAAACCAACGAAAGTTAATCCTTCCCTGCTAGCTGCAAGTATAAGAGAGTCTCAGTCACGGAGAAGTAATGTCTACGCAGCTACCCACAACGGAGGAAGAAAGCACTGACTATAATATACACAGTCTCAATAATGGCATATTGATCACTGCATTGCAACGGCTTCATGGGAACTTCTGAGGGCCACTATATTGAAGATCGTTCATACCTGAACAGCGACAGAGCCATCCAACGTCTCGGTTCATAAATTTTGTCACGCAAATGTTTGGTTTATTCGTTGTCAGAAACATTTTGTCTGCATTGAAAGGATTCGTTCCACAAAAAGCCATTCACGGAATAAGGGAAGTATCGTGTACTTGTAGTTTCGACAGCCCCCCGGGTAGAATGTGCGTGGACGTAAAAGCGAGTTGAGATTGGAAGAAAAAAAACAATGCCAAGCTACTCAACGTCAACAGGTTTATTACGCATAGAAAGCTACGTCCTGGTGTCTGTGGTGTAATGGCAATGCTTTTCACCTTTGCAAGCAGAAGACGTGAGTTCGATTTCCAAGATTGGGAGTTACTTTATCGAGAATCTTGGTCTGTCCAATGGGCGCCGTATTTCATTCAGATAACATGATTGCTATAGTATACTTCTCCTATCTTTAAACTAGTGAAATAGTAAGACCGACAATTTCACGAGGGAAGCAGTATTAATCCTATACACTGCAAGCCTTCTCTATAATATTCACCTGATAGGAATAATGATGATACAAATTGGTTTAAAAGAAACTGATAAGGAGAAATGTGTTCGGCAATACATTACCAATACTGTTTACATGTTTACTATTTGTAAACTTCCTATAATTACTTTTAAAAAATAATAAGACTTGTATAATCTTACAATCATAGAGCATTGAAAGTTTTTTTTAGGGTGCACAACTAGCTTTTACAAGCCGTGATAAACGCCACAATTTGGCACAAAATGTAAGGACTACCGTTAACACGCATATATTTGCATGTAACATTAAAATACAATTAAAGCATGACGTTAAACGGTGCTTTTCTAAGTTGTGTTCCGAATAAGAGCGTCTTTAAATCAAAAGCTTCCTGCTAAAATGCCGTGCCCCGCCTTCCAGGGGCTTGCGTGGGGGAAGGCATGAACAGATCAATAGGCACTAATATGCTTACACTAATTACGCACGGTCTGCGGTTAACAACTACTCCGTGAACACGATTGACTTCGATAAGCGGAGCAGCGGACAGGCAACGATTTAGACCTACAGCTCGACTAGACGGTCAATCTTCGGAAATCTATTTTGTCTCTTTCGACATTCGTGCTGAATATGCATGTAAAAACGCACGACGCCCCCCCCCCCCCCCTCCCTCGGACCGTTTCCCCCAACCACCCACGTCTGAAGACATAAACTGACCAACTTTTTGCACTGGGAAATAACAGAGGACGGGGTAATAAACGGTATCCTTCGCCTGCAGCACGTTTTTACACCTGCTAGTGCTAGTAAGAACTACGAGCAAGAAAAACTAACACCAGCGCTCGGGGTAGACAGGAGACACATCTCAATCATACACAGGAGAGCACAGGATAGCAATAACAAAAAATTTAATATATGGGAATCGTACAAGGAGATTAAAAGTTCTAAGCTCCTTGGAATAGTAGCTATTCGACAATACTCTTTGCCCTATCAACTGGATACGTTTCAACCACACACTCAGCAAGCTGAAACTTTGCCAAGAAGACCTATTGCGTCAACTACAAACCAAGGAAAGGCAACATAGAAAATAATAACACAGCACGAAAGTCCGTTCTATAAAACCACCAGAACAGTGTTTTCTATCGCCCGGCACTTGATCAACTTCAAAACAACACGACAATAAGTATCACTATTAAAGAACCCACCAACATACACACGCTATACCATACTAATTTCGTGACTTACAATTTACAGACTCTTTTGGTAAAAAAAAAAAAAAAAACACCAGGAAGTGATACCAATTTCTGCTTGAGAGACCCTTCAGTCCAAAACGATATATATATATATATATATATATATATATATATATATATATATATATATATATATATATATATATATATATATATAAGTATACATTGTTTTAAAATCTGGTGCAAATGTTACTTTAATTCAAAATGAATGATACATACAAATTAAAATCATCGCCGTCGTCATCATCACCATCTATTTACAAACAACTGTTTTGTTTTGTTTTCCTTGAAGCTTAACGATTACTACCATGTTGAAAAATGTTCTAAGTAATTTACAAACACTAGGAACTAAATCGGGACATGGGACAAAAATAAAGTGTGAATAGAATGTCGGCAACATAAAACGACTCCAAATGTGAAAAAAAAAAAGTTCAAAAGTTCAAAACCTGAGCCAATGTTATCAGAGCACTGATAGTGAAACTGCAGCAAGCCAAACAATCTTTGCGCACCAGAATAACCAAGTCAAATCTTGTGCCTTTGGTCTGAATTGATAAGAGCACAACATAGTCTCCTGTAAGTCAAGATCAATGCGTTAAGTCAGATGTTTACGAGCTCAAAGACAGCAAGTTACTCAAACGGACTTCGTTACCCTTTCTCTTTTCAACGTGCCTGTAATGCTGCCATGGTGGTCTGGCCTATATCGCTACTCCACTAGCCATTTTTTCTCTACTGGACTGTATAAAGGGTTGGTTTTCTAAATATTGAACGTGTCTTTACAGTGCAATTTGCTGTTAATCAAAGGACGGAACGAACGTGTTTAGCCAAAATTGGAGTGCCACAAAAACAGCTTGCGAAAAATAAATATGATAAGGATCCAGGGGATTGAAGTTGTAACCACGACACAACAGAAAGAGAGAGAGAGAGAGAGAGAGAGAGAGAGAGAGAGAGAGAGAGAGAGAGAGAGAGAAAGAGAGAGAGAGGAAGAGAGAGTGAGATAGAGAGTGAGAGAGACAAAGTAAGATGGATTGGGGGGGGGTGGTAGACAGACAGACAGACAGACAGACAGACAGACAGACAGACAGACAGACAGACAGACAGACAGATAGACAGACAGATAGACAGACAGACAGTACGCCTATATCCAAATCCAATTATCTACGGAAAAAAAGAAAATATAACTCACTGAGACCACCACCATTCTGACCCCCAAAAGAAAAAACAATTGGCCCCATCCTCAAAACAATAAGATCTCTGCAGACATAACACGTTAGAACAGTTTTGATCACGCAGGGATACCGTTCTAATGAATGTCTCCTTATAAATAAATATACTTAAAACACTGCTGTATTTAAAAAATAAACACATATTTCATAGCTGGTCTTAACATTCTTGTGAGCAACTGGATAATAATCTAAAATTGCTAAACATCAAACAACTGAAATCAACCACATTCACCACTGTCACTTCCCTTTAGAAGAAAAAGGCACACCAACACTGTACCACGAAGGCATAAACTTTACGAATCACAAGGACGTGATAATATCATCTAGAACGCCAATAAAAACACTGACAGTAGATTCGCCTCCCCTAAGATAAGCCACGCACTATCCGTTCTGCCACCTGACCAGATCCACAATAAAGCACGCGGGTTAAGAGTTACCCCTTGCACCCCACTCTCGGACCCTTCAATCTTCCTTCTAAGGGGGGAAAACATTCTCGCACATTTCACTAACGATTGTCGATGTGGGAATCTATGTGGGAACAAATCAATCACGGTTCCGCCGTGACCTCTCGGGTTCGTCGATATTGGATCGCAGGTGGTGGAACAGCTAACCGCGTTTGCCACACAGAACCCTCCTAAAGGTGTGCTTGAGAAGATCAGCTGGGAGCTTGGTGCACCGAACCCACTTATCCCCGCCTACTCGGTCATAACGGGTTACACACAACTAATTGTTTTAGCAAGAGTATTACGGCACTTACAGCAGCAATAATGAGTGAATTAGGTCGTAAAAGGGCCGAAGATTAGAGGTGTTACAAGAGAGCAACAAACAAAAGAAAGAAAAAAAGGAGAGATAAGAACGATAGATCTTTGACAGGGAAGAAGAAGCAAACCACACCAGAGCGACCGCCAACCGCCCACCACACAATGAAGTGTGAGTATAATGCTACATGTAATAATTTCCAATCAGCGTTTTCGGTTATCAGTTTTCATGGAGTCCTTGTTGAGCGAAGAAGGGTTACACATTTTTTAAATAAAAAATAAAGAAATAAGGTGTTCGATTCCCGGCCCTGTCCGATATAACGTGTTCTCAAAAAAGGCCATTTTTAAACAACTGCAAAAAATATAAGGAATTTAAAATGAGCAAAGATGATCTGTGTGAAAGATGGCGGCTTGCAACTAACAGACTACAACTACAACGTTTTTATGCTCTCGCTCTCTCTCTCTCTCTCTCTCTCTCTCTCTCTCTCTTTCTCTCTCTGTCTCCCTGTCTCTCTCTCTCTCTCTCTCTCTCTCT
>NW_004797290.1:1660620-1662908 GCF_000002075.1 Aplysia californica | reverse complement strand
ATGGGATTTCGGACAGCGCGTCCTCGCCACAGTAGTGTACATAGCTTGGAAGTACCGCCTTCCAAATGTTTAGTAGAGCCAGCAACTATACACCACCCCTGCCTCCGTCGCCTACACTTTTATGCAGTTGCATCTCCTGGGGGGGGGGGGGGGGTTAAATTTTGTTAGGGTTTTGTAAGAGATTTTTTTTTTCGTTTTTACGCCCTAATCGACACAATTTAGATCATTTAAGAGGCCTGCTTCAGACTTTCCTTGTCAGGGCCAACCGGGACGTAGAAGCCTACAACATCACAGAAGAAAGACTGAGATAGAAAAATGTTAACAAATGATCTCCCAACTTGGGAATCGTACTCGGGTCTCCTGCGTGAGACAGCGTAGTGCCTGACCGCTACACCACTGGTGCCGGTGTTCTTCCTGTACCAAGCTGACAGGAGACGGTCAGCTCCGTTACAGATAACGCCATAATAATAATAATGTTAGTAATAGTACCTTGTCAATATGTTAGTGTTTTAGCGCCTATAAATGGCTGCTGGCACTGTATGCTTCCAAGGAAGTTGAAGTTGTTTCAGAATGCTCTCAGGTCTGCGGAGGTAATAGTATAGATTGTGAAACGCATAGAGCTTATTGTTGAACGGGGATTTGCGCTATGCAAATGCTATCTATTATCTATTATTATTAGTATTAGGTCTTAGAGCGATAAAACGTGTCACAAACAACAACAATGCGTTCTGCTGACGCAAAACGTTCATCTTTTCGTGATCCACAAGGCATTGTGTGTTTGGCCTTGAAACAGCTGCCACGCTGACGTAATTCGATGATAATTATCATTACCTCACAAACCTCCTTCCACTGTCAATGCTCCATACTGTTAAAAACACCTACCGTGAGTGTGGGGCTGTGCTGGCACCACATAACAGACGTCAGGTAATAATAATAATAATAATAATAATAATAATAATAATAATAATAATAATAATAATAATAATAATAATAATTTTTTTAAAAATAATAATAATAATAATAAGCATAATCATCATCAATAATGATTGCATTTATAAAGAGCATAGGTCTATTCCACGAGTCTACAGCACGCTATATGCGCTTTACAACTAATATTACCTCAGCAGACCCGAGAACACTTAGAAGCATTCCGGGCTTCCTAGGAAGCAAAGTTACAGTGCAAACAACAGATTTCACGCGCTTAAACACTAACAAACTAACAAGATATATTCCGCTGTCTATAGACGATTACCCATTCCATGTGTGAATTAAGGACAATTCGTATATAGTGCCTTTCCCAAGGACACAACATCGGGCCCCCTGACGAGCTTCGAACCCCCTGACGAGCTTCGAACCCACGACCTTACGGTTGCAAGTTCAATAGTCTATCCACTAGGCCACCAACGTCATCAGTTAGGCAATAACGGATGACAATTTGTCAAACTAATCGGGTCTACATGATCGGATCGGATCGGATCGGATCGAGTAGGATCCGGGCAGGAAATCGGATTTGCACTCCGAGCAAGCCTGTTAAAAGTGTACGAGTAGCAAGCATAAAGCTGTTCCATTCACCTTCAATGTAGACCGGTTGATCGGTTGCTCTCAGTATCCAAGTCCCTGGACGAGTGAGATAGTGCTATCGTTTGCAACGACATCCAATGTCCGCCCCTGGATCCCTGTACATCAGGGGTCTCAAACTCGCGGCCCGCGGACCAATCGAGACCAGCAGGACGATATTATGCTGCGGCCCCAACGTGACATCAAAGTTTAGTCTTAGTGTGGCTCAAATGTTGTTTGTGTGTGGGGGGGGGGAGGGGGGTTGGGGGGGGGGGGTGATGGGGGGAGGATCTATCTATCTATCTATCTATCTATCTATCTATCTATCTATCTATCTATCTATCTATCTATCTATTTCTCTCTCAGTACCTCTTCTTCAGCAATGGTTTAATATTGGTGCAAACGAATATAATGAAGAGCGGCATCTTTTTCGCCAAAACGGGGATTACAATATTATAGCCATGGCTCACAGCATACTTAATTACAGTAGAGCCCAGCCTTAAAAACAATGCCTGTTGTCAAACTTCGAATTATAATAATAATTGTGAGAAATAATATTTTAAAAGACACACACACACACACACACACACACACACACACACACACACACACACACAGAGGGTTACATAATGAGAGAGAGAGAAAGAGAGAGAGAGAGAGAAAAAGAGAAAAGGAGAGAAAGAGAGAGAGAGAGAGAGAGAGAGAGAGAGAGAGAGAGAGAGAGAGAGAGA
>NW_004797290.1:1647035-1660520 GCF_000002075.1 Aplysia californica | reverse complement strand
GAGAGAGAGAGAGAGAGAGAGAGAGAGAGAGAGAATCGGCAGTAGAAAGAGTCAATGTTGATCTTTCCTCTCAAAAGAAGGGAAGGAACTTTGTACAAAACAAAACACCACAGTAACTGATATAGGCCAAAACAATGCACGTGTAGACACAATGCCAAGAGGAACAAAGTATGACATGGCGACACGAAAAGAGGCAATATTTTACAGCAGTCTTGAAAGGGATTCTCGGTTTTATTTACCATTCAAGCGTCACTACAATAGAACGTACGGTATACTAAAAACAGCTGATGTGGTAGATTAGGTCGGATTTTCAGGGCACAAGGTTCCCAGATTGTGTGAGAGAGCTTTAACTCCTTCACTGCCTTGCCGAAGCTGCCCTAGACTCTTTGGTAGAATTGTGGAGCAGGTCTGGCAGAGAAATGGTTAATTGGGTTAATATGAGGTGCCGCATGCCCAGCTCGTTGTGGGGGGGGGTGGGGGGGGGGAGAAGGGCACACAGGACGTGGCCGATCCCTGGATAACCGCACGAAATCCCTTTTCGCAAACTTATGGGCGATAATTATAATTGTTATCTCGGCAGAATTAATCCGCCTTTGGACGACAGGCCATCCAGACTGACCAGGACAAGTCAAAGGCTTGCACGAACACTAATTGTCGTTAATAAGAAACAAACATAACGGAAGGATTTTTTGTTATATTCCAACACCGATTTCTACATGAATGTTTCCCATTTCCAAGAAGAACATTAAATTCAAGCAACCAGGAAGAAAAGTTAAGGGCTGCGGTTGGTCATTGCAATTATATTATTATGGTCTTCGCTTTAGCTTTAACCACCCCCACCCCATCCCACACCTTTTTCCAGCTTAGCTTTCATGTTTTTGTGCCCTTTAGCTTCCTGCACTACTTGCATAACCTAACTTTGTCCAGAATACAGTAAATCCCCAGGGCTGGCGGGTGTTCACTTTCCCGTTCTTTTTCTTTTACTTTGATTGTGTTGTGACCACTGCCCTTGTTGACGGTGGTGCTCTTCTGGGTTTCTTTTTTTTCCCCTTTCACGGCATCCAAAACTCTTCCTACCGTAACGTAAACTCTTAACACCCCCCCCCCTCCCCCGCTATTTATTTTTTTAAATATATTTTCAAACCACATTTTTTTCAGAAACGAAAAAAAACCCAACCCCAATCAATTCCTGGGACTCAGGGTCGCTATTAAACGGCCCGCAGACGTGACCAGGACACAAAGGCGCTCAAATCCACCTGTCATCTGTACAAAACATTCCCAACTCCAGGTTGCCGATTTTGTGTGGCCCGTGTTTAACACAAACAACGCGCTGTTGTTGATCGTGTTGTTAAGTTTACATTTTACGGCGAACTGACGTGATAACTGGCATTTTCGGTCCCAATGACAAACCTGTTTGCATAAGTTGTAAAAATGTTTTTTTTTTGTAGAGGCCACAGAGGGTTTTCGGAACAATCTTACGCAGAGATATAAAAACGCGAACTTTATTTCGCTTTCATGAGTAACAAAAATAAGTTGAAGAGCAAGATCAAAAAAGTTATATTCATCTAAAAAAAAGTACCATTTTATTGGGAGGTTTTTCTTCGCAGCAACAGCAACAATAACAACAATAATTACATAACACAATGATAACACGACATCGTTGGTCGCTACTGTGCAACGTGTCATCCTATCTACTGTTTTAAAAATTGAAGTTCAGACAAGTTGCTTAAAAAAAAAAAAAAAACAGATCCTGGCGACTAGGAATTGTGTATCTCTCAAGCACGTCGTGATCGGGTGGTCAATCGAGGCGGGCTTAATAAACAAAACGTCAGTAAAGGCGAATTTATGAAAAACGTTAGCAAACACGAGCTTTACAAATGTCAGTAAAGACGGGTTTTTGAAAAAACATCTGTAAACACGAGCTTTAAAAAACATCAATCTGGTAAAGATGGGTTTTGGGAAAACGTCTGTAACGGCAGACTTTAGAAATATATGTCAAATAAAGGCGGTTTTGGAAAAATGTTAGAAAATGACGTCATACTTTGTCTGTTCCATAGCTTTTCAGAGAGATGCCCACTACCGCAAATTGTGTCTTTCAGCAAGACACCTGCCTTAACCCTGGCTCAAAACACGAAACTGAGACGCATGCAGCGGCCAACAATGCTTCACTGCCTTCCCATTGGTTATAGTGTGATACAGTGTGCTGTAAACATAATGCATGCACATACTGTTAACCAAATTTTAACGAGATAAAAGCGGTTGGTGGGGGGGGGGGTGGTAGGCCCTTTCTTCTTGTACATCTGTATCCCTGAACGAGCAAGATTGTGATTTGAACCCATGAAAAGCACATCGACTTTGTGCTGGGAAACAGGCAAGACAGCTAGAAATAAAAGCGGTAAAGTAAAGAAACAGGATGAAACCAATGGCACACTCAAACCACCGACACAAAGGGCGAAGAAGGAAGATGTTTGATGTAACAAATAAGTATTGACTTTAACGTGATATTGCTGGTAATATCGTTTAATATATTATGTTGCCAATATACTTGGTGCATAAAGACAGCACTTCCACAGTTCACACGGTCAAACAGATATATCGCAGTAACTGCAGTAATGAATAACACCATCGTATTACCAAAATCAAACTCTATCGGAGGAACACAGCCTGAAATACAACATAAATGAAAACTTTTGAATAGGCCACGACTGCACATAACGTGTATGAAGTTGTTTAAATTGCATTGGCAAAACGACCATGTTCTCGGTACCACAAGTTCTTCTGTTTGCATCGTGATCTTCAGAAGATATACATCAGACAGACAGACAGACAGACAGACCACAAAATGCGCGCATCTGTAACAGAAAACAACACACATATGCAGCAACAACTCGTGCGCTGTGAGCGTGTGGGGGGGAAACGGCAGCCCAATCAGAGGATAAAATCAGACAGACAGACGGTGCAGCAGACTGCAGAGTATAGAAGCAGTGCACAAGTAACAATCGATATATTTATACAAAATTCCATTTCAAACATGTTGACACTACCATGGCATAGTACATGTACATTATACAAAAGGCCCACCAATAGATCCTATCTGTAAAGTGAATAACCGTGAACAGGCTATCGTACATAGAATGGAGTCTCAGAACTACGGGGAGTGAGGGCAACAGCCACTAAAACTTTCGTTTGTTGCTAGTTAAAACTGATTTCAGGCAAGTATTCCGCCTAGTGTTTTGCTTTGCTTAAAATAAAAGTGCTTGCTGTCAAAAAGGTCCCAGACAAGAAACATGATCCCAGTGTTGTTGAGTTGTTGTTGTTTCTTTTAAAATCCCATTCCCCATCCCCCCACGGCCACTCTGGTTGGGATGAAAGCATGTGATAATAGTCATAAAATATTCGCCTACATTTAAATAGAGGCTGACATATTATATCAATTGCTATGCTTAATAGAAGGCTGGGGAGGGGGGGGGGTGTTAATCGGGAACTAGCTGAACATGCTTTGAACGAATGCTGAAAGGCGTACAGGAAAGAGCTGCATGGAGCAAGTTTACTTAGGCTTTTGAGTGAGCACATTCATTATAAGTACACGAACAGCCTCAGATAACAACGTTATGATTTTCTCCCGACACCATGTCTATTCTAGAGTTTTCATAATTATACTAGCCCTCGGCCAAGGTTCAAGGTTCTTATGTGCACGGTATCTATGTGAAAAGTGTCCAATTCGCAGCGGTGAAATGACAGTCAGGAGAGAGACACAGCCAATCAGTGAGCACCCTCTGCTTACCATACGTCTCGACCACGGGGCGAGAGTTGACTGAGGGGAGATAAACAAGAACCACTAAATTGTAGGAGAGGGCTGACACGCTTACCTACCATGCTGCAGACCAAGACAACTTGTAAGCATTGTCAATGGGCGATCACGCACATACAGGCCTTCTACCTAGGTTTTGTTGCTTATGTTTGAGAATGTGTTTGTTGTTGTGATCTTTAATGAATCCCCCCCCCCCCTTTCTCCCCCTACATCCTCCCTCCTTTCCAATTAGCCGTTTCGTGGGGTTTCAAGACCACCTATCCTTTCATTTTGTTAGTTTTAGTTTTGTATAATTCGTTTTTTATTTTGTTTCTGTTGTTTTGGGGGTTTTTCAACCTTTTTTTTTACCACTTTAAGCAAAAGGGGGAAGAGGAGCATGTAGGATCTAGAGATATGCAACATACATACATATCAGTGTCAAAAGTCAAAAGGCTCTACTGTATAAGGTAAAGCAGGAGAACAAAATTTAATTATTGTCAATACTTTAGATATATCATTATGGTTCAGCATTTTAATATGGGCCATGCCTGATCCCCAAACATGATTAAGTGAAGAGGAGGGATTTTAAACTCTTTGTTCAAACAGAATATCAAAACTTACAAACATACCATAGTTGTAATGCCACTAGAACAATTTAATTAGCATATAAGTAAACAAAACATGAAAAAAATAAATAGAAACCTATCATCACCTGAGCATCTCAGACTGATAACTACCTACAAAAGCGCTTTGACAAAAATCCTTAGTCCTGGTTCCTAATTCATAAAAAGAACTTTTTTTTAAAAACAAGTAAGGATATTACCACCTTCAAAGCTGTATACCCAATAATGCAATAAATGAAAGAAGTAATAATCAGATAGTGTAACAGTAGCCACAATTTTGTTTTTATAAACATATAATCCTTCATTCAGAATGGAAAGCTGTGAGAGTGATAAATATATGAGCGAGATATGTAAATCTTCCTAGAAACAAGCATAGCCATGAATGCAAATACTGGAATCAACAAAGAATGTTTTACTAGGAAGAATGCAAGCAATGCCACTGGGGTAAATATTGCGATAAATGATAAAAAGGCTGGACACTTGACGGCAACAAATTCTAGTAAATGCATAATTTTACATTTTAGTGCCAAGAAAAGTCTATACATTCCAGTTGTTTTCGTCTTTGAATTGAAGTAAAGACGCATGAAACGATGTGGAATATAATAATGAAATGCACATAAAAAAGCAAAAAGACAATGAAAGTAAAAAAGTGCTGTCCTCTTATATCACCCCTGTTTCCAGTTACTGAAACTACTGACTTCAAAATTAATGTGTCACAGACATGCATACACACACACACACACACACAAACACACACACATCTCTAAGCATACACTCTTACACACATTACACACACGCACCCACTCTACAGTTATATTTGTTTTGTTTTAGTAAGAGTTTTACGGCACTTGCAACACAATAAGGTCATATAAGCGCCGAAGATTAGAGGTGTTACAAGAGAGTAACAAACATAAAAAAGATGGAGGGAAGATAGAGACGATAGATTTTTATAGGAAAGAAGGAGCAAACCACACCAGAGCTCCCGCCAACCACCCACTACAGTTATATAATAAGTGTTATATAATAAGTGTGTGTGTGTGAGTGCACATTTGGGTTTATACAGTTATATAAACCCAAATGTGCACCCACACACACACACTTATTATGCATACATAGCATAATCATTACACAAGCTTTGATTTATAGACAAGTGAGATAACTTATAGCACGCTTTTAGTATTACTCAGCCACTTTGAAAGAGAGTAAACAGGCACAAAAGTTATGAGAAAAACAAGCACTGAAACATTATCTAAAAGCTCAACTCTCACATCAAACTAGTTGATATGTTCTTTGTCATCACTCAACAAAATCCAAAATTCAAAAAGTTAGTTCTTGACTACTGTTATAGTAATAGCGAGACTCACACTTTTTAACATTTCAAAATCTAATTCTATTATGAGGGAAAATAAAATACAGTCCAAGAGCATTCCATGCAATGGCTATTTCAACCATGACTAGTTATGTTTACCCATTCAAAACACGCATCTGTCACAATGAATCAGTTCTCAAATACAGGCCAACTGAGAAAAGTATGATTGATTGGTGTAAATACTAAGACTTATTCTTTCTTTCCTCTTATTTAAATTATATATATATATATACATATATATATACATGAATATATGCATAGCCTTACACTTTTCTTTTATTTATTTTCACATCTGCCATGAATACATTTCAGGGGGCTCTTATGGTCTACAGGTGAAGGTGTTCACCTCCAATTCAATAAGTTCTGGGTTTGAATCCGGACAGCGACGGAAATTTTTCTTCTCCAGAATTTTCTCCTTTCACATTCTTTCCTGCTCTCTAACAATGTTCTGTAGACTGCTTTCGTCTCTACTTTCTGCCCCCCCACCCTCTCGCCTCCTTTGCCCCCTCCTCTGGGCTCCTGACTCTTTCGGCAGCTTTTCTACTGCTACTCCTCAGCTCCTTCTTACTGCTGTCTATCAGCCACACCTCTGATCTTATGGTAGGTAAGATCTACACTTAGACTTCTTGAATAAGGACGAAAAATCTCGGAGGTCCCATGTGCAAGTTGCGCACGTTAAAAATCCATTGGTCGTCTAAAATTGATAAGAGTAGGCTTCGGCTGCAACCCGAGCAAAATTCAAAATTTTCAACCAACTGAAAATGTTTAATGTTTCCTGTGCGCTCATATGACCTTATGCAGTTGTGAGCGCTGTAAAACACTTACAAAAAAAAAAATAAAAAGAAGAAGAAATTTCATTTAGAATTGTTTGCCTGTCACATTATATTACCTCTGTTTTGAAACTTCATGACATCTTGAATAAAATGTTCATCTCCATCCCCTTGACTCTTTAAAGGAATTGTAATTCAGGCTACAGAGATAATTATTATTATTATGTGTAGCTGATATCAAAATAATAATTAACCAAAACTTTTGTTCAATTACACCATTAGGACATCAAAAACTTGGTCTGGGCGGGTATTAATACATTAATATTGCTGTCATAAATGTTGTAGTATTGCACTTCATTTGTAAAATTTCGTTGTTTTAACTTATATAAAATCTTCCACCAAGAAAGAATAATCTGTATAGGAAATGGAACTGAGACGCCGGGAAAAATTGGAAACTTCTGTGATATGATTCGGAGAGAGCAATATTGCTTATCTATATAAATAAACATCAATGGTTAAAACAAAATAAGCAAAAAAAACAATAGTTATGACTACGGAAACAGACAAAAAAGCAACACACACACTCACCCGCAAAATTATTCAACTGAAAATCTCCAATCTGTTGTTGAGGAGGAAACCGCTTCATATTATCCTTCTCGTTTGTGTGGGTAGGTCTGAAAATCACAGGATCTCCTCGTTTTTCATTGCCTTTCTGTAAATATGGAAACCAAGCACAGAACCATTGAAATCAAAACAGGTAGGCCTACAGATAAAATAAGCGATAACATTAAAACAAGACAAAAATCTCCATTTTCTCAAAGGCAAAAACAGCGTATTAAAAGTAGGCACCGTTAGAAAGAATGTCCATGTTAAGTTAGAAATCAATCTTACTCAAGAAACTGAAGACACTGGTCACAATAATCAAATAGAAAAGCATGCTTCTTTAAATTCAGCACATGATTGCTAGACAGGAGAGGCACTTTCAAAACCTGGTTTAAAAAAAGAAATTTTATTCACAACAGTTCATTGTACAAAATGGTGAAAAAGAACAGAAACAGCATGACCAATAACGAGAAGACTAATGAAAAAAGCCAACTTCAGTAACCAAAGGCTGAACACTGTAAATCAACACTGAAGTGTCATGGCATAAACTGATGCACAGTAGGCTAATAAAACATAAAATGATTTTTTAAATCTCACCTGCTGAAAATCTGACGGGAGATTGGAAGGAGCAAATCGGTTGTACATCACTAGCCGAAGGAAGACGTCATGGTTTCAGGAATAATTACTACATGGGTAGCCGTGAAGTCAGAAGGCTGAATCCTGTGGAATAAATCATAATTGTTAAGAAAACAGTTAGACCACAGTTTATTCTGTATTTTTATCAAACACACGTAAAGTAAACTAAACAAAAACATTAAGACAGGTGATACTCTTTTTTTATTTGAAGAGTTTGATTTGATAGCCTATATAGGTAGGCTCAACATCTACACAATAGACATAGGGATAGTAATAATCTAAAATTTGGACAGAACAAAATCATAAAATTCCTTTAATATTTCAGAATTGTATAAAGTATAATGGGGACAAAGAAACCAGAGCTCCATTTGAGTATACTTCCAATAAATTTTAGGTCTTGTTTCTGCACTGCATCACTCCATTTTTCATTCAACTTTTAAAAATAAATGTGACTCAAAAGTCAGGTGTGTTTTTAACTATTCTCACTAAGGGGGACGCTTCTGTCTGAATATTTTTATCTTTTATTATTTCTACTCCTATCCCTGGCATTGCAGACTCGTCAGTGACAAAAATTGTGTACCTCAGCAATGCAACTGAATCATTGCTTTCGTTCACATTTGCTTCTTGCGTGAGAACGTCTGATTTTAACTTTTTCGCTTCAGCATCTGCTTCTATGTCAATATTGACATCATTCTTTTGTATCTTAGCTTTTCGAGAAATATTGATCCACTCCAACGTTTTGTTTGGGGGAGAGTTGCTTGGTTTCTCATCTCCCGAATTTCTCTAAAAATGTCAATTATAACCGATCAAATATTATAATAATGCCTTTCAAGATTTGTGAACTCCAATGATAATATATATATATATATATATATATATATATATATATATATATATATATATATATTGAGAGAGACATCATGCGCAAAAAAGGTCCTGGATGTAATTTTACAGGTACAGAATAGATTATCTGTCTAATTATTCCTGCAAGGCAAGTGATACTACGAAATTGTCACAGCAGAGGGGCAGATGTTGGATTGGATCATCATCTGCTGTTTGCAAAACTCAAGCTTCGACCCAAAAACCACGGAACCAGAACAGGAACCAAAAGGACGAAGTTCCATTAAGTAAGTCTCTTACAAAACAGATTTCAACCCTTGGTGGATCTTGGTGAGGAGGACATGGAGGTGGAGATAAACTGGACCACAAAGAAGTCTTTACTTAATAGGTTTGTTTTGGGGGTTTTTTGGGGGGGAGGGGCATGCCCCCCTGCATTTCACCATGATTTGATTTGATGTTTTGGCAATTAGGATTGATATTTAGGCCCCCGTGTTTGTCAACTACAGTGGAATCCTGTTATAACGAGAGGGAGGGGACCGGTGCAAAATGTCCTTTATAGCAGGATTTTCGTTACAAGGGATCCAGTAATAAATTCAAAGGAAATGGTAAAGTAGGCCTAGTCAATGAGCTTTGCGTTCTGTTTATTCCTTTTTTGTATTTCCCCTGATGATGATTTGTTCAACATGATCTCTAGGTCTTGCCGTCTTTCTTGATCAAAAATCGAATTAGGTTTCTTTCTCTAGCACTAGCAATGTTGACAGCTCGGCGTTGGCGATCAGAAAGAAGGGGCTCTGGCTCTAGGCTAACTCACCCGCTGTGTTGTCCCCCACCCCACCACACCCAGTGGTGCGTTGCGTCTGCTTGCGCACGTCACACATTTACTCCATCTATCACAGCATTGTGACCTCTCCATCCCGCACCAGAGAAGTGAGAGGCACGGTATGCCTAGATAATCTAGACTGGGCTGGCCTATCACACGATGTGTTCTGCTTGTCTGCGCATGCCACACCCTCCCCACTCATTCGTTCCGGCCCTCATTGTTGGTTTGCGTGGGCTCTACCACTCTTTGTTTCGGTGGATCACCAACAACTTTATCAACTGGCAAGGTTTTATAATATGTTTAATTGGTCTGTGCGCTGTGCACAGCAGCAGCAATATTCCGTAAAAATCGACTCGTGTGACGGTCTGATTGCGCAATAGCAGTATTTTATTTACAAAGATAAAGAAGGAGAAAAAACGTGGTTTTAGAATAGTGTCTTTATAACAGACTTCTCGTTGTTTCAGGACTCGTTATAAGTGGACTCCACTGTATATTTGTTGTGCAGTTTTACGTAACATTTTTCTCGTAAGCCACTGATTTGTAGCAATTTCCATGGCCATATATTCGTTTTCAATTTTCAGCACCCAAAAAAAACATTTGTCAGGTCACCAAAAACAGTGCTGCTGAGTACTTTTGCGTGCAGGTCAGGATGCATTTACAGTAAAATTACCCTAATTCCTAATTTGGCACTAGAATCTAGATCTAGATCTAGGAATATTTTGTCGACATTCATATGAACAAATTACAGGAGGCAGAGAGAAGAGACTTTTCTTGCTGAAAGTGGCTATTCTCACCCGCCCGGAAGTTCTCGCAAGATCAACTCCTCCCCTCTTCTCTCTCTCTCTTTCTGAATACTGTCTATCGGTGTGGACGATCAAATTGATCAAAACAAAGTTTAAAAATGATGTTAAAACACAAAAGTAAATTAATTTGGTTGTCTACAAAGATGCTACGGCTATTTAACTTTTGTAACTTTTCGAATCGAGCCGAACTACGCGGGTCGCCATTTTGTTTTGCCCGGAAATTCTCGCGCTACTCCTCTCTCTCTTTCTCTCTTTCTCTCCACTGCCCACAGACAAAATTGTACGCTTTTAGTAGGCTACAGTTGTAATGGAACGTTTGTTCACGGCACAGAATTCTACAATTTTTCTATTATCACAGTGTAGAATTCTGTGGTTTAGGGTGAACGCAAAATTTGGTGAACGCGCACCGGGTGAGAATAGCCACAAGACTCTCGCCTGCATAGAGGTGGCCTTTCTTGCTATTATTTAACGAAGTGACTATTTCTCCGAACGTTCGGAGAAATAGTGCCGATCTTTATTTCTCCGAACGGTTTCCGGCTTCCGCTCTGGTCGTGATTGTTTGCCTATTTGCGAGAGTTCGGCGCCAACTTTCATTCCGTCATTCTGCGAGGTCTGGGAAGGAGCAAATCAAAGGTGGTATCTGTTCTCAGCTTCTCCTCCGGCCGTGTGCCCACTGGTTTAGCGAGGCGGGTACTGCCTGAGGCACCCGAGAGACGGAGAAATCTGACCCTCTTTTCTTTTGAGTGGACGGTTATCGTCCATTAAAAAAAAAAACGGAGCAAATTTTTGGGTTTAGATCTATTTCAATTTTCAAGAGCTAGATCTAGTCTAGAGATTTTTAGATGAGTGTAAAAACGTGAAAAAGAAAGGTTTCACAACAGAATGAAATCAAAACTAGAACAGCCCAGAAACAACCACAACAATTAACAAATAAGGGCGTGTGTCCACCTGTCCGAAGAAGATTGACCGTTTTAACCCTAAATGTGCGTAATTTGTTTTAAAAAGTACAGGATATTGCATGGAAATTATGGAACCACACACAGGGGGCCTGCCAGTGTCAGTACCTGTACTTGGTTTTGGTGGAACGCTCTAACATAGCACATTTAAATCTATACAGGTATATATATTTAGAATCTAATGAAGGTAGGAACATCAAATTAAATGACGTTACACAATACCTTTTGTATGAACATCAAATTAAATGACGTTACACTATACAACCCCCCCCCCCCCCCCCTTTTCCCCAAAAAAAAAAAAATTAATAGAAAAACAACACATCAGAACAATAACAAGAAAAAAAAATACACACCAACAAAATATAACACCACAAAGAGGGAAAAATGAACGAAAAATAAAAGAGGAACAGCAATACAAATCGTATGTAACTGTAACGTATTCAACAAATCAACGTGGTGACAACAAGTGAGAAAGAGACGAAGTGAAGCTAAGTGAACTTTCTTTCAAAAGTAAAGAGTTTCATTTTCTTTTCTTTTTTTTTTGACTTTTTCGGGGACCAAAAAATCGAGCCACGATTGATTGGTCGCGGCCTCGACAAACGCAGATGCTAGCTCTATGTGTCGTTATCAATAACCCTCCATAGATCTAGATCTAGGCAGCTCACGAGTGAACGCAACACATTAAGTTTAAGAGCAGCACCCTTCATAGGCCACACGTCATATCTGTAGCGAAAAACTGTTTGGAACTGTAGCATTTCTTTAAAAAAATACGGACATTTTTTGGACCGATTGAACCATATTGTATACGAACAATCTTTGGTAGGCCTATAATATAATTATAGATCTAGATCTATATTTTATTTTTATTATCCGAAATATGCGGGAAAGGGTGTGATTTCAGAGTGTTCGGAGAAATAGTGCCCAGCTTTATTTTCCCGAACGTTCGGAGAAATAGTGCCGGCCATTATTTAAACAGTCAAGACCAAACTAAGACGAAGTCACCAAGACTAAGAGTTAAGAAAGACAAGAAAAAAAACTTTAAAAAGTAAGCAGACTAAACTTACTAAGTTAACTAAGCTGCTCCAGCGCCAGAATCTAGATCAAGGTCTTCTAGACTCTAGATCTAGATCTAGATCTAGATATTATATTAGATCTAGATTCTAGGCGTAAACAGTATGGATCTAGATCTAGACATATGATACTGATATCCCACAAATGCACAGTGCTTCGGACTCACACGCGTTGGCTAATCGGTACAAACCCATTTAACACTGTTGTTTGATCCACGACGAAAACCAAGATACGCAACAATGTTCCTTTCGTTTACATGTCCGCCATCTTGAAACCTGGGAAGCTGTATACAAAACATGCGCATTGGCTGGAATGCTTCATGCAGAAGGCCCGCATTTGAAAACTTTAAAAAATATATCATTCATAAATTGTATCAATGTCAATATCCTTTTTCTTAATCAGTTTTTAACTGTTTTTATGGATGTATCACCAGAAAGTTAATATTTTGTTAACTAATAATTTTGTAATTATCTTTTTTTCTTCTGAACTATATTTCTACTTTCGATTTCCTGTCATCTTGATCAATGATCAACACTCCGTCATTCAGTCAGCAGAGTTGAGAGTTAAGTTGAGTGAGAGAGAGTCAAGAGAGTCATTGTAAACACACAAAATGGCGTCGGTGAATGTGTGCAGTCGTCTTTCTTCTAATGATACCAAGCGATTTCAAGTATCTGTTAAAGATCTGGACCAAATTGTTGGGATTCTTTCTCAAGAAATAAGTAAATATCTAGAAGTTAATGAGGAAAACTATGGTAAGTGTCTCAATTTAGGAGGCCTTTAAGACTTTAGATTCTAGATTCTAGATTTAGATCTAGATCTAGATATCTAGATTCTAGATCTAGAATCTAGATTATCTAGATTGGAAGAGGCTAGCCGTACTTTTAATGACGGCAAGACTGCCACTTAATATTGATGGCTGAATTGTAAATGAAATTTTTAGTTTGCAATGCCTAAAGTATTCTGTATTTCAGACAAAACCAAAAGGTGCCTTAATGACTTGCATGTATTTGAACCTGAATAATTACTAGAGTGCATTGCCTCTTACCGGCCGCTGCCTCATTATCGGCCGCTCTCAGCGTATGCGGTACTTTTCGTGACAAAATCTTAACTCTATGCAACAATTGTTCCAATTGGTCAACAATTGTTGCACTCGGGCAAACTTTGTTTATCCTGCTACCTTTCCGCCGTCACAGGAGCGCCATTG
>NW_004797290.1:1600487-1645195 GCF_000002075.1 Aplysia californica | reverse complement strand
AATGTTTTGCTGTTGTTAGGTTTGATATCTTAGCTCACCGCGAATCAAACGTAGATCTAGATCTAGAAGTAGGTCAGGCTGAAATAAGGGGGGTGGGAACTACCGTAAAAGCACCGTTTTTCCTCTACTACTGCTCAATTTCTAAAATGTCTTTCTTCTCAAGACAGTCATCATTGACAGTGACAGGCGAGTAGTCAGTGGTGGTCTCAGTCTCACTGAACACAAACTCCTCCTGTCAATACTCGTCGTTGACGTTGAATATGCATGCATACCATACTTCGACTGCTTGGTTTATGAAAGGGAGTGTATACAGACCCAGTAACCGGGAACAAAGTCGCAAAGTATACAGACCCAGTAGGGGAACTCTTTTGTGATTTCGGAGAGTTTCTGCACCCTCTTGGCTCAGGGTAGACCTAGGTTCTTCTAGATTGTGGCCGAGGTCTAGATCTAGATCTAGGCAGACAGACATAAATCTTTGATCTAGTTGCGCGGCTAGCCTAGATCTTATCTAGATCTAGATCTAAATGAAGATTGCGGATGTCTTTTCGATGAACGATTGTTTTTCCTCCATTTTGGAGTTGGAGGAATCGCAAGACGCAATTTAAAGAAAAGAACAATGTCATAATTTCAATCGAGCAGTCACCCTCTCTATTTCTCTCTCTCTCTCTCTCTCTCTTTTTCTCTGTATCGCTCGCCTTCTCTTTTTCTTTGCACGGAGTGTCTACGTACACGGTAACCGGGCACGTAGCCTCAGGGTCTACGTACACGGTAACCGGGCACGTACGGTAGCCTCAGTGTCTACGTACACAGTAACCGGCAACCGGGCATGTAGTCTCAATGTCACGTACACGGTAACCGGGCACGTAGCCTCAATATCTACGTACACGTTAACCGGCAACTGGGCGCCTCTCATTATCTACAAACACGGTATGCAAGTATTTAGTTTCGTGGGGGGGGGGGCTTCAGCTGGGTACACGGTAACTGCTTTGCTCCCTTCTTGACGTTGACATTAATTTTTCCTTTTTCACCGTGTAGTCTCAATGTCGCATACATACACAGTTACCATGTACATGTACTTAGTTTCGGGGGGTGGGGGGAGGGGATGCGGAAGGGGTCTTGAGCTAGGTGCACGCACGGTAACTCTAACTGCTTCGCTCCCTTCATGACGTTGACTTTTTTCCTTTTTTTCACCATGTAGTCTCAATGTCACACACAACTAACCGGGCACATAGCCTCAATATCTACGTACACGGTAACCGGCAATCGGGCGCCTCTCATTATCTACGAACACGGTAACTGGATGTTTTGTTTCGGGGGAGGGGGCTTGAGCTAGGTGCACGGTAAATGCTTCGCTCCCTTAATGACCTTGACCTTTTTCCTTTTTCACTCCGCTTTTTGTGTGTTGTGAGCGGAATGTAAATCAAAAAATGACCCCAATCTATCATCTGTCATCTTTCCTAAGGGAGAGCAAAATGAAGTGACACTGAAAATCTGCGAATCTGGAACAGAAAGCTAAAAATAGATGTTTACAAAACATGTAATACTATCACGAGAGAGAGGGAGAACGAGACTCAGAAAACAGAGAGAGAGAGAATTAAAAACGTATGCTCTTGATGAGGTCATACCTCTCTTAAAACAAAGGACAATGAAACCAGGGGATCCTTGACTATCACCCATCCAATGAAACGCGGACCTTTTGGTTAAAAAACGTGGCTTACTAGGTATGAGTATGACGGATCCCAATTCC
Organism: Aplysia californica; assembly: GCF_000002075.1. NCBI lineage: Eukaryota > Metazoa > Mollusca > Gastropoda > Aplysiida > Aplysiidae > Aplysia > Aplysia californica. The sequence goes on along the minus strand of NW_004797290.1, from coordinate 1,643,448 downwards.
GTACAGGGCTTGCACCAATGCACACTTTTCCATAGCAGGAAGCTCTAGTAATAATCAAAATTCTAAATACTAAAATTTGCTTCCAAGTTCAGTTTTTTTCATTCGATGTTGCCTTCAACCCCACCCCTCCCCCCGACTGTACCTTTTAAAAACAATAATCCCCCTATTCCGGAGCCCTATACTTCGCGCAGCGCGCACGTTGAATGAACTTTGGTGACCCCAACGATCACTGGTACTCACAATGTGATGCGAAAGTACAGGTTCACTGACCGGTCACGATGTCGAGCCCGACAAGACGCTTGTATAACTTTATTTGTTTTACGCAAGTGAAAGCACAGGACAATGATTTATTTTCCTGGCTACACAGCGTTTATAATGCACAACCCGTATGTTACAAATGATGTGTTAATCAGACTGCTACCGGCAAATTTCTGGGTGGTAAAGAAAGCGAAAGTAGATCGAGCTTCGGTACCACGCATACACTTACGCTTGCAGCCAAAGCGCCCTGTTCATACCTAAAACTATCTTTTGTTTTCCAAAGAGTTAGCACTTGCAACAACAAAAAATTTATATAAGTGCCGAAGATTAGATGTGTTACAAGAGAAACAAACACAAAAAGAAGGGAGAGAAAGATAAGGATGATAGATGTTGAATAGGAGAGAAGGAGCAGACCACACCAGAGCACCCACCAACTAAATAAATGTCAACACTCTTTGTGACTTGACGTAGACTTTTAATAATCAAGCACAATGAAGACATACGTCAGACGATGCACGACTGGGACAGAAACGGAACAGAAATAAAGCAGATGAATACGATTGACAAATAAGGGAAATAATAATAATGGACACAAGGAACAGATACGAATGATGGCACATACATGTGGTCTTGTAGCTACCGAATGATATTCCTCTACGCCCCCCCCAAGTCTTTGGAGTAGAACAGAAAAGACTGATGAAATGTCAAGAAATGATGGTGATACAACAAGGAACAAATGATTGATCAATGATCTGAATCAGAATAAGATTTAGAGTCAATTGGCTTGGGGCTCTGTCTGGCCAACAGTCTCGCCGATCGCCGAGGGCCGCCTGGAGGCGTGCTCACGCCTATGGGAGCATCTTGCTCTTGTATGCCAGGGGCGTTGTGCGGCTGGAGCGAACGTAGAGCACGCGGGGTGGCTTGAGCCTGAGGTTGTGGAACCACCGTCTCGACAGCAGGGCGTGGATCAGGTGCTAGTTCTTGCCTGGATTCGGGGACAGTAGGCATCGATGGATCGTGTGCTGGGGGGTCCGGAACGCCAGCTGGTTGTGGTAGATCCGGGCAAGGAGAGGGCGGCGAGGTCACGCTGGGCTTGGCATGCCCGGGGTTGTGAACATTCTGAGGCACCGGCTGTGGTGGTGAGGTGCCACCCGGGATCATTGTCAGTGGTGAGCGTGGGACCACTGGCATGTAGTTGCGGAGGAACTTTCTGTTCCGAAGAGTGACGCGGCCAGAGCCATCCACTCGAACGACGTACTGGTCAAATTGACGTACTTCGACTACAATGCCCGTCTTGTCCCATTTGGTCGGGTGGGTTCCCGTTTGGTTCTGTATGCGCACACAGTCACCGACGACGAGTGGAGGTAAGATGCGAGTGTGCTCAGAGAGGCGCTCAGCGGTGCGCATGTGCCGGTTCCTCAGTGCCTCCTCTCGCAACAGAAGGGTTTCACGCCAGGTACTGTGAGGCTGATACTTCCCTGGGTGGATGGGGATGAAGTCCCGTATTGGACGTCCAAAGATACACATCGCTGGGGATAGGTGGGTGTCACGATCAGGAGTGTTCCTGTATTGCAGCATTGCGCGCTGGAACTTGTCAGTGTTTAAAGATCCTTGTGCACCCGTGTTGTCAGTGATCAACCGTTTCACTGTCTTTACTCCAACTTCAGCGCGACAATTAGAGTGGGGAAAGGCGACTGAAGAGACCCTGTGGTGGACACCCCAGTTGCGAAGGAAGGTTGAGGTTGCCAGGGACGTGAACTCTGGGCCTCCGTCCGATGTCAGTTCATCACTGATGCCATACGTGACGAAGATGCGACGCAACGCGGCAACGAGGCCGGCAGATCCATGGGAGGCTTCTTCAACGATAGGCCAGTTACTGTACCTGTCGACTGCAACTAGGTAGCTGTGGCCTCGATGATGAAAATAATCCGCCGCAATACATTGGAACGGGTATGCTGGTGCTATTGGAGGGGTGGGAGGTGCACTCGGCTGGGAAGGTGCCATGCGGTTGCATGACTGACAGCGGGCCCGCACTTCGGTGATGGCCGGGGTCATGCCGGGCCAAAAAAAACGAGGCCTCAGCTCGAGAGCACATTTGGGACACACCCTGGTGAGCAGAGTGTAAGGACTGGAGGACTCGCTCACGGAGCGACGGGGGGATGACTACCCGGTCGTGGTACAGGATGACACCATCAAATGTCGTGAGGAACTCCCGGAATTGATGGTATGGGCGAAGATCAGGGGACAGAGAAGCCCTGTCTTCAAGGAACCCATCCTCAATAGTGTTACTCAAAGCAGTCATTGTAGAGTCGCTGGATGTTGCAAGTCGAATCTCGTCCCAAGTCACTGACTTGATCACCTCGGTTGGAGCGAGGTCAGGTTTGGAGCATACCTGGTTGGTGTCATCCAGTTCCTGGGTGCGGATGGCAGAAAGAAAGTCGTGTGGCAGTTCAGGTGTCACGGGAGGGTCATCAAGGAGCAGAATGGGAGCGGCATCATCAGGGAGTCTGAGAGTGTTACGGCTGCCCACTGGTCTGCGGGAGACGGCATCGGCTGCAGCATGGCGTAGACCGGGGATGTGGACGATGCGGAAGCGATATCTAAGGGACTTTTCCTTGAGGTTCCTGAGGCGGGGATTGGGGATATCGTCGAGACACCGGTCCCCAAACGTCTTCAAAAGAGGTTTGTGGTCCACCGCCACGATCAGGTCGGAACAACCCAAGGTGAAATGGCGTGCTTTGTCTAGTGCATCAACCACAGCCAGGGCTTCACCTTCTATGGGCGCATAGCGGGACTCGGCTCCTGATGTGAATCGACTACCGACCAGGGTGATCTTCCAGCCAGTTTTGCAGCAAAATGGCTTTTCCGAAAGACATGTACAATGTTTCTGGAAGAGCCAGAAGCCTATGCCATCCTTGCTCCAGTCGGTGGCTAGGCATGTTGGTTTCTTCTTGTCAAATATTTCAACCCCTTGGTGGATTTCGTTGATGATGGCCTCCTTTGACCATTCAAACAGACGGTCGAGCTCCTCTGTCCATTCGAGGCGTTTTCCCGGCTTCAGGGCTTCCCGGAATGGGAGCATGCGTTCGGCGGAAGCGAAGGCATAGGATACCTGATTGATGAGACCGAACCAGCTCCTGACGTCGGTGATGTTCCGAGGTGTGGGGAAATGTCGAATGGCCTCCAGGTAGCGGGCACATGGGCGTACGGTGGAGGGAGTTATTTCGAAACCTGCAAACTCAACCGTAGTTTTGGCGAATTGAAACTTGGATGGGTTGAGTATGATGCCATTGGTGCCACATAGGTCAAGCCACTTGATGGCCTGAAAAAAGGCTTCCTCAATAGAGTTTGACCACATAAGGGTGTCGTCAATGCATTTGGTTTTGTGGGGGAAGTCGGCGACGATCTCATCGAAGCGGCGGCTGTATCCATCCCCGGATGATATGTAGCCTTGGGGGGCCACGAGATAGCGATAACGACCCCATGGGGTGATAAACGTCGTCAAATGTCTATCCTCTTCAGCAAGAGCGATGCTATGGTAGCCATTCCACGCGTCAAAAACCGATTTCCTCGTGTGGGGTGGCACTTTGCGGGCCTGGTGGAAGGGAGACTGAGTGTGGTGTGTCTCCCGCGTTGCATGTCGGTTAAGCGGTTGGAGGTCAACCGTGCGCCTTGGTTTACCCGACTTCTTCGGACAGATCACCATCGTGTGGCACCAGGTGACTGGGGTGCCGACGGGGACAGGCTCGATGACCCCCAGTCGCACATCTTGATCTAGGCCGGCTTTGACCTCGTCTTGCCAATGGACTGGGACAGGAATGGGGGTGTGGTGGGCCACGGGACGGGCGTCAGGGTCCACCATGAGGTGGATGGGAGGGCCAGACATCATCGGTAGAGGTTGATGTTCGCACACGTTGAAGGTACTGGACCTGTAGTGATCTAGGAGCCACTGCTCCAAGCCCTCTCTGTTCTCTTCTGTGGCAGGAAGCGGGAGGGAGGTTGGTGGTGGCGGAGGTGGTTGGCGGTGTGAGCACCCGCAAGCCGGCTTGTCCTTCGAATTGATTGCTGCACTGGTGGCGCCAATGGTCGGAAAGCTAGGAGGGATTATTCCCAAAGCCACACAGGCTTGCTTGCTTAGGAACACCCGACCAGTGGATGTGGTGAAGTACACCATCTGGTGAGTCACCAGCTTGGTGTTGGACGGAGATGTACCAGAAATACGAAGGGGAAGGGCTCCGATGATGTCAATGGCCCCACGATTCACAGCTGTCATCTTCATGTTGACAGGGAGGAGATGGCGGCGAGTGAGGCTCATCCTAGCCAAGAGTGCTACGCCCGCCAGGCACGACTGGCACCCAGTGTCTGCCATAGCTTGGTACTTGACGGGAGAGGTGCTGCCTCTCAGAGATGGCGGGAAGCCGAGAGATTGGGCGTCTGAAGGCACTGCCTGGATGGTGACATTCACAAAAGGCTGAGGGTCGGATGCTCGCTTCTCCCATGCCCTGCAAAACTCGTTGTATACATGATGGTCTAGGGATACAGAGTGCGCATTAGACACCGGTGTGGCGGAATCTGCACCGCATAGACTGTCAAAGGCGGCAGCAGAGTCATCCAGGGCGTTGGTGGGGTTGCGATTCCGTGACGACTGTCGGCAGAGGTTGGCGAAATGATTGGATAGGCCACACCTGGTGCATCTTTTACCAAATGCCGGACACTTCTTCATACGTTCCTGTCTACCATTCCCATGGTCCAGTTTTCCGCAGTAATTGCAGGGGAACGCTTGGCCCTTACTGTGGAACAAGTTGCCCTGTGTGCCGAGCTTCTCACTGCGCTTGTAGGAGCTTGTGGCCGCTGCCGTGGTGTAGGAGCAGCTTTCAACGAGGCGACTGGCTGACCTCTTGCCACTCTCCTTCGCCTCCACGTAGCAGAGTGCATCCCCGAGGGACATGTCCTGCTTTGACTCACCTAAGATGTCGAGTCGGATCTCCTCATCAATTAGACCTCGGATGAGGACGTCACGAATCATCATATCGCTATAGTCCACGCTGGGTTCGTGGACATCTGGAGGGCACCTAGGGCATTTTATCTTGAAGTTGCAAACCCCAGCCTGGCCCCTGAGGCGGGCGGCGAAGGCTCTGACAGGCTCGTCCCGGTCTTGCTTCATTTGATGTAGCTGTACCCGTGCTACCATGATGTTTTCCTGGCGCACCGCCAGGCTCTTGATGTTCTTTAGGACAGTGTCCTCTTCGCTGGAGGCTAGGGCGCCGAATGTCCTAGTGAGATCCTTTCGTAGCGACTCATCGCAGCACTCGAGAAGCTGGAAGACGATGTCTGCACCAGTGAGGCGAGTCGCTTGTTTGTAGTCGGCCCACCGTTGGGTGAAGTATGACCACGCCTCGCTCGTTCCGGATGCAGACACGACAGGGCGTCGCACTTTCTCAGCCTTGGCTGCCGCAGTCGGTGCATTCGCTCGTGTTGCATGGGCTGTGGTGGCGTGGATGTCAATGAGGCGTGTCAACACCTCGGTCGGCGTAGATGCAGGCCACTCCACGTCGCAGCCCGGGGCAGGGCAAGGGATGGTGGTCATGATGTATCTCTTATGTCTTCATAAATAAATGTCAACACTCTTTGTGACTTGACGTAGACTTTTAATAATCAAGCACAATGAAGACATACGTCAGACGATGCACGACTGGGACAGGAACGGAACAGAAATAAAGCAGATGAATACGATTGACAAATAAGGGAAATAATAATAATGGACACAAGGAACAGATACGAATGATGGCACATACATGTGGTCTTGTAGCTACCGAATGATATTCCTCTACCAACCACCCATTAATACTATCTTTACACACACCACACTTACAATCACACACAAAAATACATAAACACAGAGAGAGAGAGGGGGGGGAGAGAGAGAGGGAGACACACACACACGCACACCATGCATCCACACGTGTGAATAGCCTCTAAATATATTTAATACTTAGCATGTTACACACACACAAATCACACAACATACACATTGGATAAAACGATATGAGAATAGCTTTATCGGTTGAGTTTGTCAGAAGTAGACTTAACAATGACTTTGTACATGTAGTTACACTACAGTCCATGCCGGCTTTAAGCACGGTCGTCGGGAGAAAGCTTAAGTGTGCTTAAAGCCGAAGCGTGCTTGAGTGCGAAGTAGACATAATCCAGAGGTTTTCAAGTAGAAAATTTCGCTTGCTATTTCCCTTGGTTTGTAAATAGGCCTATAGAGGTCCCGCAAAAGTGTGCACTGTTATTTAGACACTCGCCATGGTAGTTTTTGTTCGCTTGTGGTCAAATGGGAAATGAAAACTTAATTTAGATGGCCAGTCACGACGATACAGCACACTAGGCCTATACACTGCCCGCTGTGCCATTCATACCACCGCCTTCACCCCACCTCGCGCGTGATACACAATAAGGATTAATGGATAGCGAGGGTCAAAGGTACAATCGCAGCCAGCCTCCCTTTCTCGTCTCCCCGACTCTCTTAGTATAATTTTTTGGGGGGTCGTGTGTAGGCCTAGGCTAGATCCTATGTCCGCGTGCGCGGCTGTGTGCATCTGTCTTCCTCTCCGCCCGTGTGAGTGTGTGTCCATCACTTGCGTTCTTTGTGTTTCTCTTGACACACTCCACTGCTGCGGTGTAGACTGTGTTCGAACTTTGATGGGTCATCATGAAAATATTGACTGTCTTATAAATGAAGCGTGCTTGAAGCCGAAGTTACCGTGCTTAAAGGCGTGTAATTTATACGGCAAAATTTAAGTAAGAGCCGTTTAGCGTGCTTAAGTCCGAAACGTGCTTTAAGCCGGCGTGCAGCCGGCACGGACTGTATAAACAAAAATCTCCATAGCCTCACAACGATATTCTCTCTGTCTCTAAACACACACAAATCACACAACATACACAATGGATAAAACAATATGAAAGCTAAAAGAGCAAATAAAAAATGAATGACCCAGGACATATTAAAACTAGAGAAGACAGTCAAAATCAAACATGGAAAAGTACATCTTTAGCTATGGTCAACACCCAAAGGCTATAGTATTTGGTCTAATGCTTGCTTTTCTGCACCAAAGGGTGTGACATCACAGCATTTTGAAAACCAATTTCATCTTATTTAAATCACATGGGTCTCAACTCAGAATTCTAAAAAAGGAGGAACTTCCCGGGTGATCGCCACAGAAGCTCATTTTCGCGAAACACCCATTATTATTATACTGTTGAACCATATAATGCTGAAATGAAAACCATCTATTTATCAAAGCAAGGTTATTTCACGCCAATTTGAGAGTTTGGGAGATAATTTCAAGTAAGAGTCACGCACCAAATTTACAATCTTGATTACATACAGAAAGTGGTGGCGCCTAGGGTCTTGTGCGACTTATTAATATTTTCCCTTCATCATATTCGCCTGTATATATTAACTATATAAAAAAGAATCTTGCTTTGAGCCTAGAACCATAATATCGACTGTCATGATTCATATCATATGTATATATAGGCCTTTATAATAAACGTGAAAGACAAAAATTAATGCTCTAACTCAAAGTACAGTAGAATAGCACAAGTAGACCTATTCAGTGTGAGAGGTGTAAAAACTGTGGGAGGGTAAAATGCAGTGATACTGAAAATCTGCGAATCTTGTACAGAAAGCTAAAATATACTGCCACCAATCCAATGAAACACGAACACTTAGGCCGTTTTCACACAAGGCCTGAACCCACGCACACTTTACTTAGCAGAGAGCTGTAGTAGTTATCAAAATTCTAAACATTAAACATATTTAATTTGTTTCCAGTTTCAGTTTTTTTTGTCCATTGGTGTTGCGTTCAGCCCTCCCCCTATCCCTGAGTGCGTCTTTTTTTAAAAATCAATAATTCCCCCCCCCCCCCCCCCCCCAATCACCCAACACCTCTTGATAACGGATTTTTGAGCCCCTAAAAACCGCGAGGGGGTTCATTGACCGGCCATAATTGCGAACCCGACAAGACGCTTGTATAACTTTCTTTTCTTCATGTTGCCCCTATAAGAGACGACACAGTGACAGATATATATATTGATTTACTTTCAAGGCGACACCACATTTGTAATGCCGAACCTGCAGGTTACAATAATTGTTGCGTTATCAGACAATTACTGACAAATTTCTTGGTGGTAACGAAAGCGAAAGTAAAGGCTTACGGGACGCTCTTTTATGAAATTTAGTGGGTATCATGCTGGACTATAGAGCGGTTGACCCTCTAGTGCGCCTTTTCGAAAAAGCGCAAACTTTGCGAACAGAGTTAGAATCTACCCTACTTGTGTGAAAAAGAATAATAGTGACACTCTTTTTGGCTGAGTGAACTATCTCTTGAACCTTCCAGTTACCGTGTACGTAGACCCTAAGACTACGTGCCCGGTTACCGTGTACGTAGATCCTGAGGCTACGCGCCCGGTTACCGTGTACATAGAACCTGAGGCTACGCGCCCGGTTACCGTGTACGTAGACACTCCGTTCTTTGTTTGTCTCTGTGTTCCTTTGTCCCCACCTATTTCACACTCTATATTTCTCTCGTTCCCTCCTGCCAACTGGGGCATGTCATTACATTTTGCTAGCCCCTCTCTCTCTCTCTCTCTCTCTCTCTCTCTCTCTCTCTCACACACACACCTCCCTCTCCCCCCACACGCACACACACATACACACACACACTAGATTTCTACCGGGGCTGGGGGCTGAAACTTCCCGAAATCACAAAAGAGTTCCCCTACTGGGTCTGTATACTTTGTGACTTTGTTCCCGGTTACCGGGTCTGTATACACTTCGTTTGTCAATTGCCACCGAGTGAAGCGGTGTCAAGTCTGAAAACAACACTACCTTGATTATACATAATGTGTGTCTAATGGGTCAGTTTGTTCTCAACTAATTTTATTGGACGAGCATCTAGTCTAGAGCTACGGTACCAACTTGGCGTGTTTTCAATGAGACGTAGGCCTAGATCTAGGCTAGCCTTAGCCTACACTTTGGTGTAGAAAGGTGTAGAACCAACTCAGGCAATTCTAGAAGTAGAAGGTCACAAACGCACACAAACTCAAGCAGAAATTCACGTTATATCGGGGAACATAAATCGGGGACGGGGGGTCAGGAAAAGACACACACACACACACACACACACACACACACACACACACACACACACACAGAGAGAGAGGGACAAAGAGGCGAACGCACAACACCGAGCACTCAAGCACAATAAGCTAGATCTACGCAAAAGAGCTCCAATTTACTCGGTGGCTATTGACAAAAAGTCAATTTTTGTCAATTGCCACCGCGTCACTCTGTGATAATTGACACTACCTTATAGAATAGCTCCCACCCTGGTGCACATTTGGTTGATAGAGGAAACGCACAACTATCCATTGATTGTTGCGCATTTTGTATATCGGTGGAATGCACAGCGCTTTTTGTCGATCCGTTTGGTTCCGCATTCTATAGGTAGATCTTACCCCTGAGTTTTGTTATGTTTTGTTGTCGTCCAGAGTGTAATTTAGTTTCACTCTCCAAAGTGGCAAAGTCAAACCGAAACTGAATGGAGGTAACTGGAAGTCGGGGTTACAATAACTTTTACTATGTAACATTGCAATAATTATTTTTATTCCGTACAAGAAGTTTATAATCTCTACCCACGTACTTACACTACACAGTTTTTTTTAAAAATCGCTTAACATCTTCGGGACCATCGACGTACTTTAAATACGCGAACCTCGCCCGACTGAATCGGACCACAGATATGTATATTTACGCGATGGCTATACCACTCATTCAAGGCAACAATGTTAATGGAAAGATATATTACAGAAAGATCTGTATTTATGCTTTTATAGATTATTCTAAGGCGTTCGATACAGCTAGACATGATGAGCTATTTAAAATACTGGAAAGGCTAGACATAGATGGAAAAGATCTAAGAATTATCAGGAATTTGTACTGGGAAGAATGTCCAGGTCTCAAAGTAAATGGAGAAAAGATTAATAACATCAGGTATGCAGATGACACAGTTTTGATAGCAGGCTCAGAAAAGGACCTTCAGTTGCTTCCAGCTATACTGATTGTAACAGAAAGTGAATGTAAAAGATTAGTGTGAATGTAAAGAAAACAGAATGCATGGTAATATCAAAAAAAAGAAGCAAAACCTTGTTGTAATCTTATTAGCAAAGGTGAAAAGATCAAACAAGTCCAACAGTTTAAATATCTAGGAAATATGATAACATCTGCTGCCAAATGTTCCACAGAAATAAGACGGAGAATTACAATGGCTAAGGCTAGTTTCAATAAAATGAGCCCAATCCTGAAAAATAGAAAATCTCAATGAACACCAAAATGAAAGTTTTGAAATGCTATGTTTGGTCAACCCTTCCATATTGCTGTGAATGCTGGACAATCACTAAAGACAGTGAAAATAAAATAGAAGCAACAGAAATGTGGTTTCTTAGGAGACTGCTTAGAAGAGTATCGTGGAAGGAAAAGAAATCAAATGAGGTAGCACTTGGTGAAGCCCACGTGGGACGCTCAATGTTAAAAACAATCAGGAAACGACAGATGCAGTTTTTGGGACACTTAATTAGACATAAGGGTCTTGAACATCTAGCTCTCACTGGCAAAATTAAGGGCAAGCGAGGCAGGAGAAGGCCCAGAACAACACACTTGGGGAACTTAAACAAATGGGTAACAGGGAAAGATCAGTGAAACGTGGCTTTTTTTAGAGCATCCGAGCAAAGGAATGAATGGAAAACCATGATCGCCGATGTCTGTCGCAGATCTGGCACTGGATGATGATGATGATAAACTAAAATACGACAAATTGGTAGAACTAAAATTAAACATAAATTAAGAATTTTAACTGAGAATGAATCTCAAGACACTGAACTTTTAGTAATTTAGTACATGATCAGTGTGATGGTTTACTGTGTGGGATAGGGAAGAAGTTATATCGTTTCAAACGAAGTAAAAAATGCGAACTTCGTAACTAACACTGGCAAAGTCGCTTCTGGGCTCATTAACCCGATGACCCCGAGCCTGGGAGCTCTGACAGGCTGCTGGTTCACGCTAACTGAAAGTGACAGAATCGGCCGAAAAGGGACGCTGTGAAGAGAACAGTTTTGTGCTGCACTGCATGCAGATGACACAGTTTTGATTGCAGGCTCTCTGCTCTCTGGACAAACTGCACCTGGCCTTTATGTTTTCTCAGCACTTTTCATTTGACCCGTACTCTCTAAAAGTAACTACATTGTCTGTTAACTGAACTACATGGGTGCTGGGTAAAAGCTTTATATTGTCATATAATATGTGTACAAAAAATGTCTTTAAGACTGTTGTATTGTAATCAGAGGGCTACAGTTTACTGAACATTTCAACTTTCTATTATTAATTTTTCTTCTTTTGCGATTGTTTTACTTAAGACAAAATAATAACATAGAAATGGCTGTGAAAAATAATTTTTTGGAAAACTGCAATCTATTTTTTAAATAATTAAACCGATAGTTATCTATTGCCGTCTCATTCTTTTTTATACATTTTGATGTTGACTACAGTTTGTGATGATGAAGGTTAAATTAAATCGACTGTTTCTATTTGTATTATTTCAGACATCATCTTTGCCGGTCGTGTTCTGAAACCAGATGCAGTGCTCTCAAAAATGTCCATCCACCACTTATCTACTGTGTATGTTGTACCCAAATTTTCAAATGTGAAGAGTGGTCAGAAAGGTAAAAAAAAAAAAAACCATAGTCAACTGGTAATGAATGTTTGTCTTGATTGCTGCAGCCAGCTTTAGCTTTAATAGCCTATCTACCAAAATATAGAATATTGATATTCAGTCATTGCATTTTTTTCATAGGCTCTCTTGAAATTGAAAACGTCTTCAGGATGGATGTGATTTTATCAAAAAATGGGAATATCTTGGATTGTTTTGTGTATTGGGGAGGGGGGGGGGGAAAGGGGGAAGACGAGGGGGGGGGGCAATAGAGTTTTATGGAATAACCACTTTCTGGTGGATAAATGTCGTATGTACTTGGTGTCTCCAATTCTCTTCAGTGTGCTCAAAAACTTTATCTTGTACTTTTGTTTATTTTTGTACTTCATGCATCTTTTTTATTCTGGGCTCCTGCCTGCTACTGTTAGATGAGGTTGTTACTGGCCCTTCCAAAAGTGAGGTCACCATGGCGATGCAATCGGCTTTGCTGAATTTGGAATACAGAAATATTGTAAGTACTTAGCTTCATTTTAGCTTACAATGACATCATGAAATATTTTTTGAAAATGCATTTTAAAATCACAGAAAAGTTTGCTGCATGTTGAATGTTGTAAATCCCCTAACTCTGAATGGTTTTACTTTGTTCACTCTATTGTCTGCATCTCTAAGATGAGATTTGAAAAATATGCTTCTCTGGAGTTTACATTGTTAAAAAAGATTTTTCCTATTTTTCCTAGTCTCCTCAATTATTCACCTTATTATTCTTATTGACTGTTTTAGGATTTAGGACGTCTTGTGTGAAAAAAAATACTTTGACATCATTATTCTGGGTCCTCAGGTGGAACGCATGCTATCAGACCCAGACTCTGTAGAAAATATCATTGCAACCACCCCGGGATTGGACAAAGACCCTGCAGTTTTGGGTAACTTTGATTTATAAGTTGCAAAAAAGAGTTGAGATCTATTTATTTTTTCAGCTTCATCAAAATGTCTAATTCTATTGGTAATTGTGATAAAAAAGTGATGATTACTGGTACTGAACTTGTTCAAGGCTATAAACAATTGAATTTGAGTCTTGTTTCGCTGACAATCAGGAGTTACGAAGGAGCTGGCAATGATGTTTGTTTGATACTTTAATTAACATTTACATTTAACACTCTAGAGGCTTGAACTTCATTTTCTTTTCTTTTTTTGTTTACTTTCAGAGTAAAAAATGAAAATGAACATATGTAGGGATGTTATCTATTGGGTTTTGTCAATTGAAGATAAAACAATGTCACATAACAGAATCTCATCTGAATGAAATACAAAAACCAAGACTAATGGAACTGATAGTAAGTATAAATCCAAGTTGAAACCAATATCATGAAGACTAAAAAGGTAAATGTCTGTCATTGTGGTGAAAGCGGGCACTCGTCAAAATAATGAAATAGAAGAAATCAACATTTTTTCACCCGTTTGACAATTTTATTGTTTTTGTTTTGGGCTGAACGCTTGTTTGTCCACTCTAAGACACATTCCTGCATCGGTTTCACTGAAAAACGTTAATCAAAGGTATAAAAATTGTAAATTTGTAGTTTCCAAGGACACTACAGCTTTGGAAGTCACCAAACTTTGGCGGCCGTTTTCTCACTGATTTTGTCTCTGAAACCAGGTGACCCCAACCTCCTTCAATCCCAAATATCTTGACTTTATAATCGAGATAAATATTAATTTTTTTTTCTTTCACCAAAATCAAAGCGAATGAACGGGCTTTAAGATTATACCAATACCTCTATATATAACCCAATAATCAACGAGCAATTCCACTGTCATGTAGGGATGAGCAGGTACCGGTACCTGAAACTCTCGGTTCTACCGAAGGAGGTGTCTGGTAAGGAGCTGACAGTACCAGCTCTGGTAAGGAGCCGACACCAACAGTTTTTTTTTACGGAGCCATGAGAAATGTGCAGTCTGTGAACTTAAACCGAGGCCTAGCAGCTGTTTTGTCAGGTGCACAACGCAGCTGGTGACCTTGATACATGGCTTCAGATTCAAAATTGACTGTGAAAAACGAAGTTTGCTTATATTTAAATGTGACTTCAAATCAGGTTCCTCGCGAGCCACTTTTGGTTTATTTTGATGCGCTGATTCCAAAAATGAAATCAATTTTTAGCGGCGCTGCAATAATTATTTTTAAAATTTTGCATGCAAAGTGAAATCTCGTTCGGCGGCAAACTTCAAAGGTAGTTTGCGTCCCAGTTCGCCTCTCCAATTCTGACTTGTGTGTGTAGGGGGGGATGCGGGCCGCGCTGATCATGGCGTTAGAGGCAAGACACGTAGTCTGTGACGTCACCTCCTGGTGTCACTCCCAGTACCAGTACTGGCGATTCTCGGTGCCAAGAAAGTACCGACTCTGGGTTTCACTGGTACCACCAAGCACTAATGCCATGACACAAATAGGGCTCTTTTAATTTTTAATTCTGCTAGGCAAATACATTTCAAAAGTCTTATTAAATGGCACAGAAATCATATCGTTTACAAAATTGTCTCTGCTGTTCCAGCAATGCTTCAAAAGCCTGAGCTTGTTGCCATTCTGGCTCACCCACAAAACATGGACAGGTGAGAGTGAATTTTCTTTACTACTTTTGGACTTTATGGTTCTCTCTCTCTCTCTCTCTCTCTCTCTCTCTCTCTCTCTCTCTCTCTCTCTTCCACGCTCTCTCTGTGTCCCTCTCTCTCTCTCTCTCTCTCTCTCTACTCTTAAATTGTTATACATATTAAATTGGATCTTTGAAAAGTTGATCTGGTTTATCTTAAGGAGTGGTTGCTGGTCTTAGGTCAGGTCACTGCTCCTAAAATTCTATTTGTACTTTCTGTTTTTTGGGGGGGAATAATGGCAATTGTCCTTTTGACACTTTGTGCGCTTATGTTCATAAGCTGCATTTAGCCCCTCCTGTTTTCTAACCATCTACTTTTTCAGTTTGTCTTATCTTCAGTTCAAACCTATCATCAAATCTACTTTGGTTTCTGTGTATTTCCTGCCTTGCTTTGGTCCCTTTTCAGATGTTCTCTCGACTGTGTATCTTCTCTTAGACCAAATGGGAGGGGGGGGGGGGCTCTCATTGTTACGGTGGTCACCTCTCATTCAATAGGTCCTGGGTTAGAAACCCGATTTCGACAGAAAATTTTCTTCTCCAAATTGTTTTCCTTTCACCTCCTTTCCTGCTCTCTAACCATATTCTGTTGTCTGCAGGGTTCCCGCGGCCTCCTTGAATTCAAGGAGTCCTTGAAAACTGCTTGAATTTACATTCAAGGAAAAATCTCCTTGAAAACTCCTTGAATTTTGCCAGATCGGACAGGAACACGTGTACAGGGTGACTGCCAGGCCCCGGGAATCCCGGGGGGGGGGGGGGGGGGGGGGGAGGTTGAAGGCAACACCGTATGACAAAAAACTGAACTTGGAAGTTGGTAGATCTCTAGATCTTCTCTCTGCAAAGGGCGCGTTGGTGCACAGTCCTTGTGTGGAATCGGGATCCATCATACTCAAACCGTCTAAGCCGTGTTCTTTTTACTAAAGGGTTCCCGTTTCATTGCGTAGGTGATAGTAAATTATATGTATTGTATATTTTAGCTTTCTGTTCAAGATTCGCAGATTTTCAGTGTCACTGCATCTTGCCCTCCGACAGTTCTTACGCCTCTCGCTCTGAATAGGTCTACTTGAGCCATTCATGATATTACCCTACTTTGAGCTAGAGTAATAATTTTTGTCTTTCACGTTTATTATATAAACCTTGACACCCTGACTGGTTTTTGACAGTGGATATTCTGGTTCTAGTCCTTTTCTCAGGCTCAAAGCAAGATTCATTTTTATATAGTTTATATTTAAAGCGAATATGATGAGGGGAAAATATAAATAAGTGAGAACAGACTGAAAAGCCTAAGTCACAGTGTCCCAGTGCCACACTGACATCATGTTGTTGACTGGATTCAATGTACCTACATGCGTGTGTGTGTGTATATTATATATAATATATAAATGGAGCGTGCACTGTCGTTGTTATGTAACATGCCCCTGGAGAATGGATGAGGAGACCCCCCCCCCCCCTTGAAAATTGAGAAGCCGGGTTGGCAGTCACCCTGGGAACAGTTTTTCTTGGAATATCGAAACTATGAATATATGATTCCTTTCGGACAAGTGTTGTTTTTTTTTAAATAGGCTTCGTCATGAATTTCTTGACCAAATCTCCTTGAATTTTAAAAATTTATCCTTGAAACCTCCTTGAAAACTCCTTGAATTTGATGGGAAGTTCATGGCAGGAACCCTGTGTCTGCTTTTGTCACCACTATCTCTCCTCCCCCCCCCCCCCCCCCCCCCCCCTTCCGGGCTCCTGACTGTTTCTGCTGGGCAAAATGCAAAAATTAATCCCTACCAAACTGAACCTGTTTAATTGTCCTGCACGCTTTTATATAACCTTATGCAGTTGCGAGCACCGTAAGACGAAACAAAAATATGAAACTAATGTGCTTTTGTAACTTTTTAGCACTTATTTTGCTTTTCAACAGTCTTTTACAGCTTCATCCATCCTTTGCTCAAGCTGCTGTTACTATTGCAACAGCAGTAAACGAGGAAGCACCAAAATCAGGAATATCAGCTTCTGGAGGTACCGTAAGCCAATTTAATTGTTAGGAAATTTTTGGGTTCTGAGGTGCATTGTAAGAAACCCCCATGGCCTCAAAGAAATTTTGAAGATAACTTGATAATGTCTGGAGAGAATTCTCCTGCTGTCAAATTGACAGATAGTGTGAAGACTTAAAGCATGCTGTCATTTTTGTAGTTTATGAAGTGGTAAAATCATATTTCCACTCCTTAAACCACGAGGAGATTGGTCTTATAGATGTAACTCAATAGAATGACCAAACACAAAATAAGAATAGACATCTGCTTTCCTCTTGAAAAAAAAAAAAGAATGGTGATCTGAACATATAACTTAAATTGTATGGATTTAATTTAACATATTCATACAAGGTATCTGATCCCATACAATCGGCGGATTCCAAGTAGTGTCCTTTTAGAAATTTTGATTTATAATAATATTGCTCCATTTATTATTTTAATATTATTTTATTATTTTACTCAAATCAATTCTATTGTTAGTATTATTGTTTTTTATATTGATGTTATGGCCATGTTTCTTCTTCTTCTTCTTCTTCTTCTTCTTCTTCTTCTTCTTCTTCTTCTTTTTCTCATTATCGATATTTGTATTATGATAATCGTTAGCATTATTTATTTATTTATTTATTTATTTATTTATTATTTATGTATTTATTTAATTGATGGGGTTGTTGTTTTTTTCTTAATTATCATTAATACTGCCCTTTATCCATAAACGTGTTATCGATAAAAATAGACGGTAACATAAATGATGACACTATAAGGGGGGGGGGGGGGGTTGAGGAGGGGAGGCAATTACAGCGAATTATAGGCGATTTCCAGGTTGAGAACCAATGATATGGGGTACATAGAAGCGGAACCAATTACCGAATACAGAAAAAAGAGGCTAAAACAGCACCTGGACATGGATGGCTGGTGCCTCTATAAATAAATCATTGATGGTCAGGTCAGGTCAGGAAGTGGTAAAATGTTAATGAACTTGAAACCAGCTTCAGTGTCATTTTCCTTGTTATGGTATGGGTTTGAGGCCCCTGTGAACACTGTACAATTTTGTAAAAGGTAGGACCGCCAAATTACATGTCCGCCTCTGATAGGACAAAGCCAAGTGGGTGGAGGACTTAGAAAACTTCCCAAGTTGAAGGTCTACAGAAGATTCGAACCAGGGGCATCTTCTCCTGAGGCCAGCATGATAGGCCTACCTATTTGTCTGCAAGTGCATCCTATTTTTCTTAAAGATTATAACAATACTAAATGTATTGTATGTAATTTATTGTGTGTCACTATCTTCCTATGATATAATACATGTATTTTTTCCTGTAATTTATTGTGTTTCTCTATATATACCTGTAAGAAAATGTATGTTTCTATGTAATATGTTTCTATATCTTTTAACATTATGTGTGTTCTTATCGCCATGTGATAAAATCATACGTTTTTATCTCCTGTACTATAATGTGTATGTGGATGGTTGGCGGGTGCTCTAGTGTGGTGTGCTTCTTCTTTCCTATGAAACATCTATCGTCTTTATCTCCCCTCCAGCGGGTGGTTGGCGGGTGCTCTGGTGTGGTCTGCTCCTTCTTTCCTATCAAACACCTATCATCCTTATCTACCCTCCTTCTTTTTTATGTTTGTTAAGGTACTCGCTTGTAACACCTCTAATCTTCTGGCGCTCATATGACCTTACGCAGTTGCGAGCGCCGAAAAACCTCTACTAAAACATACTGTCTCCCCTCCTGGGGGCTCTCGTGGCCTAGAGGTTAAGGTGTTGGCCTCTCATTCAAAGGTCCCGGGTTCAAATCCGGGTAGCGACCGAAAAATTTTCTTCTCATAAAATTGTCTCCTTTCACCTCCTTTCCTAGCAATGTTCTGTTGTCTGCTTTCAATTCCACTTTCTGCCCTCACCCCATCACCTCCTTTGCCCCCTCTTCTGGGCTCCTGACTCTTTCTGCAGCCTTTCTACTGCTACTCCTTGGCTCCTCCTTACTGCTGTCTTTCTGCCACACCCCTGATCTTCTGGTAGGAAAGATCTACACCTAGCCTTCTCGGACAAGGGCGAAAAATCTCGGAGGGCCCGTGTGCAAGTTACGCACGTTAAAGATCCCTTGGTGGTCTAAAATCGATAAGAGCAAGTTTCGGCCGCCACCCGGGCAAAATTCAAAATTTCCTACCAACTGAAAATACTAGGTGTGTCCCGCGCGCTCATATGACCTATGCAGTTGCGAGCGTCGTAAAACACTTTACAAAAACAAAAATATCTCCCCTCCTTCTTTTTTGTGTTTGTTACTCTCTTGTCACACCTCTAATCTTCGGCACTTATATGACCTTATTGTGTTGCAAGTGCCGGAAAAGTCTTACTAAAAATAATAAAATAATAATGTGTATTTCTAAATTTTCATGTAATACAATTGGCGTTTCGATCTGCATGTGTTTCAGGTGTGTCATACTCCATGGACCAGATGTCGGATGAGGATGAGGACATGTCAGAAGTAAAAAAATATTTCTACTTACTTGTTTTTTCGCTTATTTATTATTTTTACTCTTTATGTTATGGCTTTGGGTCAAAGGTACACTTTTATTACTTCAATTTATAACTATAAAAACAAGGCTTGTTTTTCTTGTTGTGTAAGATGTTCACCTTATTTCTACTGTTGATTAGAAATTAAATGCAGTCTGCAGCTTACATTACTGTGGACAGTGCTTTGGGTGGGTTCAGGTTCAGGTATGTTACATTTTTTAAATTTTATCAAGTACATCAGTAAAGAGTAAGACATATGCTTATTGTCCTGGTATTAATCCTGGCTTGTGTTGAAAAGAGAATTGTTTTTGTTTTGTTTTCAAAATTTCTATTTCATATGGTTTAGTGGAGTGGGAGGGAATTTGTTCATTTTCTTGGGATTTTTTTATTTCTTAAAGTTCTTGTGTGTATTTGTAACATTGTATGGCAGGTTAAAGTAATGTTTGTAATGTTTTCATGATGTTTAGCAACACCTTTATTCTCATACAAGAGCTCCCCTGCAGGGGATATGGCCCTATAGTTTTAGTAGAATGGGGAAACGAAGAATTGCAATGTCCATGACACTGCGTGTCATAAAAGGCAACTAAAAGTGCGTAGTCTGGTCTCCTGAAAACAACAAACAGGTTAAACTTGTCTCGGATCTTGGGAGAAGGAGGAGTTTCTACACCATCAGGGCTGATGAAGGACATAGAACAAAGCCGAAAGTACTACTGACCCGAAACCTCCTTTAAACAAATCTCCCCGATTGTGTCATGGAATATTTGCACCATTGAAGCAGGAAAGAATGCTCAAGTGCCACAAGAGATGAGGAGATACAGGGCTGCACATACTAGGAGTCGGCGAAACCCACTGGATACAGTCTGGACAGACGCAGCTCAGCTCAGGGGAGCAAATATTGTATTCTGGTAGCGAAAACAAGTGTCATGCTGAAAGAGTTGCAATATTGAGTAAGTATTCCAGAAATCCCACTGTGGATTCGTTTGCCACAAGGAACAGCAGCATCAACATGAATGTTTTCATATCTGCACCCCAAACAAATTTTTCTTGGGATAAAGACAAGGATGCTTTTAACTGCCTACCCCAGAAGGTCATTGACAAACTACCAAGAAAGGATATCAATGTCATAATGGGAGACTCCAATGCAAAGATAGGCCAGGACAACTGAAGTTATGAGGGCATTATGGAGTAAAATGGCTTGGGACAAATGAACAAGAATGGTGAGTGATTTGTTTACATGTGTGCTTTCAACAGTTTTGTTATGAGATATTCTGTTTTTTCACTCAAGAGGATCCACATGGCTACATGGGTTTAACCAAATGGAGTGCCTGACAAACAGATTGATCATTTCTGTAGTTCTCATCAGCTCAGACATTCACTGGAGGATATTACAGTACATGGAAGGGCAGACATTGGATCAGATCGTCATCTGCTACAAGCAAAACTCAAGCTTCACCTGAGATTAGCACAGAACCAGAACTGGAACTGAGAGAATGAAGTTCCAAAGTAGCCTACTTGACAGAGACAAGAAAGAAGAGTTCCAGCAACAGTTGAGGGACAGGTCTCAACCTCTGGCTGATCTTGGTGGAGAGGACATGGAGATGGAGGCACACTGAGCCATGGCCAAAGAGGTCTTTACTTCAACATGTGTAGAAGTACTCAGTGAGAAGACGTGGGAACATATGGAATGGATTAGTTTTCTCTGGTTTTGATTGGGAAAAGAAGACAACTAAAGGCAGAAGTGATCGCTAGTCGAACAAGAGAATCAAGGGCGGATGCACCAGAACCGTACAGAACAAAAGCTAAGGATATCAAGAGATCGCCACAATAAACCAGGAGGATTTCATAAACAGGTTGGCCGAAAGGGCAGAGGAAGCAGCAGCGGGCACATGAGAGTGCTTTACCAGACCAAAAAGAATCTTTCTAAAAAACATGGGAAACCAAAGGTACTGTTAAAGAACCAAGGTGGTAAAACAATTTTTGGAGAGGAAGCTCAGTCGAAACAATTCGTAGAACTTGTCAACAGCCTCCTGAGCAGATCATCACCAAGTAACCCACCAAACATCCTGCCAGCAAAAAGTGAGTTACCAATATTCTGGGATGCTCCTTCAAAATAAGCGATTCTGGATGCCATAAACAAGCTGGACAGAGGCAAAGCAGCTGGTCCTGAGGCCCTAAAGACAGATGTCAGTGTCATGACAGACCTCCTTGTCCCACTGCTCAGCAGGATCTGGAATATGGGCAAGTTCCTAAAAGGTTGGAAAGAAGAGCTCCTTGTCAACCTTCTGTAAAAAGGGATCTCAACAACTGCAGCAAATGCAGAGAAATTACTCTTCTCTTGATACCAGGTAAGGTCTTCAACCGAATCATGCTAGGATGACTCAAGACTGCAACAGACCAAGACTTTGAGATGAACAGGTTGTTTTTGTGGCATACTGGTCCACCACCGACCAGACTGACACTCTAAAGATCATAATGGAACAGGCCCTAGAGTGGAACTCTGTTGATTGTCAACTGCCTTGACTATGAGAAGGCCTTTGACAGCAAAGACTAAGCAACACTGTTGAAATCACTAAGACATCATGGAATCCCGCTGGAGTTGGTGAACCTCAGCAAGAGCATGTACGAAGGAACAAGTTGCAGGGTTGTAAATGACTAGTGTGGAACAGGGATGTTTGTTGTTTGTCTTCGCTTTCTTTTTAAGGGGGTGTAGCTATGGTCAACACCCAAATGCTATAGTTTTTGGTCTAACGCTTGCTTTTCTGCATCAAAGGGGATGACATAGTACAAAAAAAGGTTACCAAGCAAAAAATTCAAGATTTTAGCAATGATAATCTCGAGCCATCAAAAATAAAGGATTGATTCAGCATTTTTAAAACCAATTTTATATTTTGTCAATCATCAACATGCTTCAAGATAGAAGCCTAATATTTGGCATGGCGATTACTGTTGGTAGGTAGAACAACCTTACAGAGCCAAATTTGAAATTTTTGTACTGACTTGTGAGCCTTACAGTCCGTGTTATGCACTACATTCAGGTCTCCAATATTTTCAGATTTTGTTAAATAAAAAAGGCCTAAAATTTCAAAGGTGTACCATAAAAAGAAAAATGCTACTGTAAGGTTATAGAGAAATGTGCATAAAAGATTGTGTGCAAATTTGAAACAATTCTGACAGTAACTTTCTGAGATCTACTCAAAATAGTGTTGCAACCTGGTCAGATAAACAATTCTGAGAAAACTGCAAAGAGAGATAATTTTTGGTGAAGATTTTCCTACATTGCTACCTTTCTCAAATGCATTTTCCAGCTATTTCTAAGTTTGATAAGGAATTAGGCTTCTAAAGATGGATCCTTGATATTGATATCTATAAGATACTCCAAAATCCTAAAACTGATATTTTTTTCAAAATTTTTACTGATCTGACCAGTGGATCCCCTTAAGCTTTTTTGTTTGTTACCACCTTTCCTTTTAATCTTTCCAACCAATTGGCTGATGAAGGAAACCACCAAGAGATGCGGAAACAGCATTCAGGGGACCACATAGACACAGCTGGATGATGTGGGCTTGATTAACCAATGACTTTGCATTTGTTGCAAACCCAGGAACAGATGCAAGCAGACTTCAGTTTAAACCGTCTGTCGCAACCTGTGTTGCATTGAGGATCCTCCCCTGAAATTCAAGAGATAGACACACGACAAAAAGAGCAAATCTCAACAGAAAGAAATGCACTAGAGGACATTGGTTCCTTCTGCTGTCATGGGAATATAATTACTGAGAGGGAGGAAGAGGAGCTGAAATTAAGTCCTGCATCAGAAAAGCTCACGCTGCTTTCCCATCTTTGAACAGAATTTGCAGGGTCAGGAATAGCCAACTCCAAATAAAGCTGAGGATTTTTTTACTCAAATGTGAAGTCAGTCTTGTTGTATAGGTGTGACACATCTCAGACTTGTCTAGAGAGGACCCAGGTTTTCTTTGTCTTCAAGTGTTAAGAAAATTACTCCAGATCAGATGGACAGACAGGGTCACCAGGGAAGAAGTATTATGTATTAAGGAGAACAAGACAGTCCAGTTTGAGATGAAGTAGTGATGGACTGAAAATGTTTTCAAGAAGCCAGGTAACTGCATAACAAAGAAATTGTTGAAGTGGAATCTCTAGGGTAAGAGATCAAGGGGACGCCTTGGTTGAACCTGGAGAAGAGTTGCAGAGAATGATGAACGCAGAAGTGGAGAGACACAGAAGAATGCCAGGAAGCTAGCCAAAGATACGGAAAAGTGGAAAGTGTTTGTCGGTGGCCTATACCCTGATCCAAGGGTAACAAAGGCGATGATGATGATGTCAAGATCTTGGGTTTTGATGCTACAGGTACAAGCAAACAGAGGTAGAAGGCAAGTACCCCATGGAGCTTCTGGGAGTCAAAATATCACAGCGTCCCAACTGGCAGCAGCACTTCAGGCAGCCACAGGGTCAGGCAGTTCTGGCACCTCACCTCCAGTGGCAGTGGTACCATCAACTTCCCAACAGGTTAGTCTTGGCTGCTTCAGCAGCGTATGAAAATTTCAAAATTTGACCCCAGACATTCCCCTGTGTATGTTAATTGCATTTATGTATGGTGACCTTAGTTTATGCCTATGAAATATTTGTGTTTGAAAAGATACCTCACATTTCACATCTCCATTGTAAAATTGTGGTTTTTGTGTTTTGCCTTGATTTGACTCTTTATAGCTGCCGTGTCATAGTTCTCTTTTGCTCAGCCTACAGGTCTAATTATGCAAAAATGATGTTAATTTCAAATCTTTCTTCAAAAAAATTTGTGTTTCTCACATTACTTATTTTCTTCTTATCGTACTGCTAGTAACTTAATTGTGAGAAGATTGTTCACTGTGCTCACAAATTTGTTTTGTAGAATGTCACACACACCTATGATACCAAAATACCTTTTGTATTTATAAATGTATTGTTCTGCACAAAGGAAAAATTTATGGAGACAAAGATTTAATTTTCACTATAAAGTCAAACCTACAACAGCCATTTCCCATTCCTCCCTTACATAATTTTTGTACATTATAATTGCACTGTGTGAGACAGCCACCTGTCTAAGACAGCCACTTTTCTCCACAACAATAGGTGGCCTTCTTAGACAGTTTGACTGTCCAGTTTTCCCCCCATTTCTTGCCCAGGCAAGCATGTTGAATGTATCACGTTAAATCCTTTTTAAGTCTATGTATTTTTTGCTTGGTATATTTCAGCCCGGTCCTTCAGGGAGTGGCACAGCAATCTCCAGTGACTTTTTCCAGCAAGCCATGGCTCATGCTCAGAGTGCTTCTTCTGATGTGAGCAACATGTGTTTTTTTAGCATGCAGGTCATGTGTGTATGTTCTCAACAAATCAGTTGGGTTGTTTTTTTTCTGTTTGTTTGGTGTTTTTTTGTGTGTGTGTTGTTATCTCCCTAATACTGTGGCCATTTTTATCAGTTGGTGCTGATCGATATGGTGAGGATATGCTCTTTCTGGTCTTTTGGTATACTATTAATATTATTTTGTCGGCTAATAACAAAAAGAAACTGTCCAAATTCCCTTTCCAGAGAAAAAATGTATTTTTATGCAAACAATAAACACTTGGGCATAAACACATTGAGAATAGCAGTGGTAACAAAACTACAGAGCAGATTGGTTTGACATTATCAGACATGATAGAATGTTCTTTGAATGCTTTGATTTTGCTATTTTTGGTTTTCGGGTCAGAATGAACAACGTCGCTTCTGACTTTCTATGGACGATGGTTTTTAACTGACCCTCCCCTTTCCTTTTCCAGGCTGCCCTCCAACAGCTGCGTGAGATGGGCATCACAGACGAGAACGTGGCTCGTCAGGCCTTGGCTGCTACAGGAGGGGACATCCAAGCGGCCATTGACCTTATCTTTGGGGATGGACTAATGTAGTCGCCCTCACAAATTTGTCACGAGTTCATAATGTATGCTTTAATTAATTTTTATTTTCATGAAGCTAATAAAAGTGTTTTATGGTGTTTATCTGTGCATCTTCAGCGTTATTTTTTTTCTTTGCTGAAGTTTTTTAAATACCGTCTGGGAAACGTCTCTCAGCTTTACCTTTCAAATTTTGTCTACAGTTAAAGCTATGTTTTTATCTAATTTTTTAAAGGATCATACTGGTTTCATTATATTCGAAAAAATTGGATGAAATCTGAGAACTCTCAAATTTTTTTAAAAAGCAAAGATATGCTTGAATATTGTTCTGAAAGTTTAAAAATTGGTCCCCTTGGTAGTGTGCATTTTTGCTAATGTTGGTTACATAAATACCAATTCCAGGTGGGATTCAGTGTTTGATATAATATAAGCTGTTTTCTGGAATGACTTGAACTGGTGAGGGCGCTCCGTTTGCTCATTCAGTATCATGCTGGACTACACAGTGGGTGGCCTTGGTTAGAATCACAGACTGGGTGTTCTTGAACTCAGGTTGTTTTTTAATGGAGCTTTTAAGGCTCTCGGCCAATATAGCTCAATCCCATTGGAGGCGGATGTTGAATTCTAAGGTCCTGCCTCTTGAATAACCTAATAGTGCCGATAGGTGTGTCAAACCCATACACTCACACTTCTTAAATTGGTGCACAGTCAAACATTTTACATCATAGACAACAGTAACTCAAAACTGATCTTTTTCTTACAGAAAAATGTGACTATTATGTTTTGGCATCCCAGTCAAAATTAGGCCTGCCATTGGTTCCAATGTTTCACTTGAGGACAGTTCTTGGACCTCCCTAGTGAGATATGAACATAAGTGTGAACAGCCTTGGCAACCGAGCTGTAAGGGGAAAATCCTTGGTCATTTTTTCCTTTCTTTTCCTTCCGAATTCCCCCAAGATCTCGGGTGTATTCGATTGCACATCTTTTACCTCCAGTGTCACTTAAGTATCTCTGATTTTCCTCCTTAACTTTCGAGTACTCGTTATTTTATGTAATCGTAAGCAGTGAGATGGGCTCGAGAGGAACTTTTCTGAAATTCTACTTTAGCAAGCAACCTGTACTCCTGGACAGCCTTGCTCCTCACTGACTTTCAAGGGTCTGGTTTTCTTCCACATGTATACTGTGTGCACTGGGTCACAGTTTTCCATTGTGGATGGACGGCAGGTGCTCTGATGTGATTTTTTTTCTTTTTTTTCTATTTAAACAACTATCGTCCTTATTTCTCCTCCTCTTTTGTGTTAGTTACTCTCTTGTAACACCTCTAATCTTCGGCACTTTTAAGACCCGATTGTGTTGCAAGTGCTGTAAAACTCGTACTATAATTTTTTTTTTAGGTTTTCATTCCTTGTGGGTTTTTTACCCATTGGAAACTTCCAGGATAATTAAAATTCATTCACTGACTGTTGATTCATGTCGCATGGGACAGCTGAGCAAAGGGTTCAGCATTTCAGGACATTTGATTGAAACTATGCATTATGACAAAATTGATTCAAACATCTTGTGGGAGTTGACTTGTCTAAGTGCAATTCATTAAATTAAAAAGCGGACTAGGTCCTTGAATGATCTGATTCCATTGCACAAACATAACGAAGTTTACTATTATTCTTTTCTCTTTACAGAAAACAGTTATATTAAAAAAAAAACATTTCTGCAGATCAAATTGTTTACAAATATTTATTTTTATCACCAACAAAAAAATGACGTAACATAAATGCCATATTCGCTTGAAAAAGACTGTTTAACTGTCAAATGCTTTTCCTGTAAAATAAGTAATCACCAAATAAAAATAGCTAAAGTTGAATGATCTACAGTGTAACTCACACAAAGCAAGACAGGCACATGGCGAATAAAATTTCAGGTCCTCAATTTGTTTCTATATTTGATGTATATAGATCTATATATTCTTGTATTTAAAACACATACATAAACAAAAAATGTTCTATGTCCCCCTGATTTTTAATGCTATGTGCATGCTAGACAAATATACATTTTTCATTCCTAAACTAAAATGTAATAAAATGATACATTGTTCTCTGTTCGAACAGCAGCTACATGAATATTTCCATGTCTAGGAATTTTCAGGACAAAATCCAATCTTTCTTCTGTTTCTCAAATGTCTACATCTACACTTTAAAAGAGTATAATTCTGTATGTAATAAAACAGTATTCATAATTTACAACTTATCAATTTATCATGTTTCAATATTAACATAGATTAGTTAGTTACATGCTTGAGCGTGCAAAACTGGGTATCAACTAAGGCACACCTCACTTGACAGATAGATTTATGTTACAATCCCATTTTCTAAATATTAAATTTTAAAATATGTGAAAAAATTCAATGAAAGGCAAAAACAACACTAATCTTTGCATTATTTCTAGTGGCATTCAATGCTATTTCCCCTGAGTAAGTTCTTGAAATGATATCTCGCATTTAAACAAACTGTGGAGGGGAAACAAATATGTTGATGACCAACATTTCTTGTCAAATATTTACGATGTAATATCTAGTACATTATTGAAATGCAGTTCTGTCATGCTCCATATACCTCCTGATCATGAAGCATATTTATACATTGTATTACCACATAAGCCTGAATGCATTTCTTGTGTGATTAAATTATGTTCCACTTTCTAAGCTGCGCTCTTTCGCAAAAAAAAAGGTAAAACTTATCTACAAAGAGTCAAGTCTTTAGGTTAGGCAGTCATTTCTGCACTGAGACATTGTCAAAGGGTGTTTTTTTTTCACTATAGTGGTGTGTAATAAAAAAAATGTACTGGTACAAAAAAGCATCCTGAGAGACTCAAAATCTTAAGAACGGTGAGAAATAACTCCACCAATTTTTAAAGACTTTCTTAACAGTCTTGAGTCAAAGCACACTGTGAAAGTAGTGGAGAGTCCAGTCATGTTGTAAAAATAATCAGTTCCATCAATCCATGAAAATCCAGTTCCCAGGTCACTGAGTTCATGAAATCTCTTCTTTTGGTATCGGTATCTCTCGAAAATCTAGCAAATAAATTACTCACAGCATAACTAACATCACACACTCTCAAGTAATGGAAAAACTCAATGATTACATACTTACATGTGCACCTAAACTGATAAGGCACTTTCAGCACTGGCTCTGAACATATCATTTCTGTATGGTCTTGACGTCAGCCAGACTATTTCTTACATAGGTAGGCCTACAGTCAAATCTTGTTATGCCTCCAACGTTGGGATCAGCAAGAAAAATGTCTTTGATGGTGAATTATAAGTATTTAGAGGTGACAGTTTTCAGTTTTCACTTTCTCTCTCATGTGTAGGCCTACGGCCTACAAAGTTTTCAAAATGTCACATGTTCCTCAAAACTGCAAATATATGAATCTTAGTAAAAGAGAAGAGTTCAGTCCTTAACATTGTCTCCGTTTCAACTGGTAACATTATGACAGCTGCTCCCCAGGAAGTTGGGGACAAAAAGATACCATGTAAAATGAAAAAAACATGCATATTAATTGCATTGGAGTGTGAACAGGAAGTTAGTAATATAACAAAAAACATGTATCAACAATTTTTATCACAAATTGAAATATATATACACAGAATGCAACAACCTTTTAAGCTCAGCAAAGAACTTAGGTGGGGGGGTATCCCAAGCACCGCAATGGTTCCCAAAGAAAGGGAAAACTACTCTCTAAAATGTTGTAACAAGGTCAAAAGTTTGAAATACTTCTGAACAACAGCATTCTGAAGCTGCCATGCTGAATACACTAATATATATAACATGTACATATCAACTGCTCAGTGTAAGACTCCATAATACGCCATTTACAAAAGTGATGTACGACAGTCTTACATGGGGGATTTCGTGGTCTAGAGGTTAAGGTGTTTGCCTGTAATTCAATAGGTCACGGGTTCGAATCCGGATAGTGACTGAAAATTTTTTTCTCAGAAACTTTACTTTTCATGCCCTTTCCTGCTCTCTCACAATGTTCCATTATCTGCTTTCGTCTCCACTTTCTGCCCCCGCCCCTTCACCTCCTTTGCCCTCTTCTCTGGGTTCCCGACTCTTTCTGCAGCCTGCTGTCTTTCTGCCACACCCCTGATCTTATGGTAGGCAAGATCTACACCTAGCCCTCTCAGATAAGGGTGAAAAATCTCGGAGGTCCTGAGTGCAAGTTGCGCATGTTGGTGGTCCAAAATCGATAAGAGTAGGTTTCCGCCACCACGCGAGCAAAATTCACAAGTTCCTGCCAACTGAAAATGTTTAATAAGTCCCGCGTGCTCATACGCATTTGACCTCATACAGTTGCGAGTGCCATAAAACTCCCCCCCCCCCCCCCCCCCAAAGTCTTACACTGAGCAGTCGATATATATATTATATAATAATAATGTATAATACAGTAGCCTCCACCTCGACACGTGGTGCTCAGGATGCCTCCTAAGTGTGCGGTTTTTTTACCGTTTACGTGAGCCTGTGCAAAGGAGGAAAGGGACGCAGCTATCTCATTTCCTTGATATTTTTGTGACCTCCCTTTACGCTTCAGCCAAAAATGCAACGAAACATGACTGAATTTATTAAAAAAGCATTCCCCAATCATATTTATGGCTACAGAAGGCGTTGAACGAGTCATGAAAAAAAGCAGATAGACCCACTCGCTGTACTGACGTGCACTAACATGTCGGGAACAGATAAGAGGAAACTGTTGGTGATGGCCATAGGAAGAGTGCTCAGCCATGTGGCTTTCCTTGTGACCAGTCCTGACTGCCTGTCACCTCTTGCCACTTGGTAAATGAATGGAAGAGCGAGAGATTTTTCTCTAGTAATTTGTTGAACAAGTACTTTAAAGTTCTTTGAGCACAGTTGATCACTTGACTAGTCTTTAATCCTATAGGCCTATCTAGAGCCTTACAGCATCTATGCGTGTCTAAACATTACTGTCACCCAAACACCAGTGAGAAGCCTCTCAGACGCATTTCGAGTCACGAATCAATATAGATTTCAGTCACCACCCAAACATATCCCTCACCCAGGCCTTGACGTTCGTGTTCATGGCCAGTAGGGGGTAAAAACGCAGTACATCACTCTCTCTCTCTGTTCTGCGAGAGGGACGGTCTTGCCAAATGTCTGGTTGTCTAGACTTATCTATGCAAGCTGTGAAGGTTGTTGTAAAAATGTCCCTTTGTCAAGCTTTACCTGTCTGCGTGTTGACCTTATGCAGTTGCCAGCACTGTAAATCCTCTACTAAAACTAAAACTGTCTGTGTTTTTCTCAGATTGAAGTGTGCATTCAGAGGAAGTGACAGTGCGTTTGAACTTCTAAATTATTTGGTTTAAAAAAAACGTCACTTGACAAAAGCATGCATTTGAGCAGAGTGTGCCTTTTTGTATGGCGTGTATTTAGGTGGAGACTACTGTATATGGAAAGCTTTAGGGAACAAAACAACGTACATGTACAGTGCAAATAACATCTAAAAAGAAAAAGCAAACAATGTTCAGGCAAGCAATAGCAAGAGTCATCAACTAAGGTATTCAGATGAACCTTCAGACATTTTCGTTGTAGAAAAAGAGGGCCAAAAAAGTACCCTCCACATCACAAGTACATTTATCATAATTTATTTCCATTCTGATGTCATTAAAAGAGAATGACTTGTCCAAAAAGGAAGCAAACTTGCGAATTATTATCTCCAAGTACTCACTCGTAATAGCAAATAATAACGCCAGTAAGCAATTCTCAGGATAAGAAAAGTATAACCAATTGAAAGGAACAGCCAAATGTATAATAAATTTGTAAGTTGACAATAGTGTTTGAAAATGTATGACATACTCCCTGCTCCACTGCATACACAGATCAGAGTGACATTCCGATCAAAAAGGGAAAAACAAAATTATACATATAAGAGGCTAAGAAAGGCAAGTTTTCGTCTTGAAAGCGGCAGCAATATGTTGAGGTAGCGAAATGGTCTATCATGCATAGCAGTCATATCTTATACATGTATATACAGTCAAGCATGGATATCTTGAACATTTTGGGAGTTTGCAGATGCATCAAACAAACTTAATTCAAGTAAACCGTGATAATGAAAATTAAGAGTAATAATTCAAGAAAATCAAGGGAAGTAAATGTGATGCCACGGTAGCCTATGATAGTGATAGAAAATAAATCACTACCATCATGAAAAGTACTTTGTATTGATTAAAGGATAGAAGGATGGTCGACGGTGCTCCTTGTTGGTTTTCGAAGGAAAAAGCAATGCTGATGATATTGCTCTTATGTCAAATCACAATCATTGCAAGATGATGTACATAACATTACTGGTGAGGGCACATCACCCTCGCTTCTTGCATAATCACTTCCCAGACCAGGCAATACCTACATGTTCAAACAACCAGACTAACACTTCCACTCAAACATACCTGAAATTCACCACACACACTATTCAGCCTAATGCAGCGTAACACTGTCTTTGATTATTATACCCCAACCCCCCCCCCCCCCACCATCACATGACTAGATTCGAGAAAGTTCCAGCACCTTACACACACTACAAGTAATGACAATGTGCGATAATGCATAGTAGATGAGCTCAATACCAGTAGTGTGTGTGTATCATGCTGTGTGGGGGTGAGCCTGGTGGGCTTCTATACCTGATATGATACTCTCTATCATGATGGATGTGTTCGTTATCCATTAAGCGCGATAGGCAATTTAAGACAATTTGATAGGGTTTTTTCGACATGAACTACTCCACACATCCATGCTGATGTGCATTTTTCTCAAGTTATCTGTGCTTGAGTGTAAAAAAGTAAAAATGTCTTCAATTAAGATTAACTCATGTATATAATATATATATATATATATATATATATACATACATTGTACATAAATTCCACTCAAAACTACTGCTGGCTTTATTTGCAAAATAGTCTTTTCTTGTTATTACACATACTCCAGCCAAAAAGTAGGATCAAAATGATTTCATTAAAATCAGCTCTTTACATGTAGCAATTCAAAGTTTAGTCTGGCCTAGTCAATGATACCAAAATTATAAAACAGACTTTTCATCGCATTTGTGACACCCTAATATCAAATTATTCCACACTCAATACACCTGTGCATTAACAAGAGAAAACAACAGACAGAAAATTAATAATCTATCAAAGACAAGGGAAAAAAACAAAGGCCATAAAATCCCTGAGATATGTTTTGTCCATCTTGGTCCAAGTTAGTTGAGTTACATATTCTTAAAATGCAGGTATACCTTTACAAAGAGTACACTAAAATCAAGCTGCAGATTGAGGTAGGAAAACCAATATCAAATGGTGCATGTGCAGCAAAGTCAATTCTTGCTGAAGCGACACATTTTAAAAATACTTTTACAAAGAAAAACCTCAAATTAAACATGATAATCTTTTCAGTATTCCATCTTGTCTCTGTCCAAGACACCTTTTTTATCAAGATTTCATTTTACAGAAAGTTATCAAGACAAGCTAGCATTGGTACAGCAGCGTTTCTTGCTCCATGACATTTTCATCTTTCTTCTTTTAACAATTCTTAATTTTGTGCAGAATGTTCATGATTACCTGTGCCAGACTGTAAGTATGTTTTCAATAATTCACTCTTGTTCCATTTACCCCCAAAATAATGTAAGAAACTCATGAGTGAAAAGGCCAACAAATTAAGAAAGGTGGAATGGACAACATACTTACAATATTATAAACATTTGTGTAAGTCAACAAGAAGAAATATCAGAAGTTAGAGATCTAGTTTCATCCACCTTGTACACATCGCTAAACACTAGGTCTTCCACAAGCGCAGCATCACCATTTTGAACATGATCTGACTTCTTCTCACAAGCAGCTACAGGTGCTGGGTTATTCAACTCCACTGTTACTTCTGTAGTAGTAGCAGCCCAGGGTTGAAGATCACCACTGCTAAGTAGTAGAAAAATCAAAGCTCCTATGACGTAGATCCCAGAGGACAGGAAGAAGACTGTACTCCATTCTTTTGCCGTTTGCTGAAAAGTTGTATAAAATCAATGTCAAAATGTGTCACGGCACAGTGAAATGAGGCGCCTGTTAATTTTGGGAGATTTAAAGTCTTAAAGATTGTTCACTTTTCTTTTTGATTTTTTTCATTTAAGGAAAAACTATCCATCACGTGTCAGATGTAAAATTAGTAAGAAAATTGTTTCTTTGATTTCATTATTCTGACAAA
Organism: Aplysia californica; assembly: GCF_000002075.1. NCBI lineage: Eukaryota > Metazoa > Mollusca > Gastropoda > Aplysiida > Aplysiidae > Aplysia > Aplysia californica. The sequence continues at coordinate 1,610,073 of NW_004797290.1, read as the reverse complement.
CACCTTATTTCATCACAAAGCCATACAAATAGTCTTGACAGCCTTTTCCATTTTATGAACTGCCTTCAAATTGAATCAGTTTTCGTGATTTCTTATTCTAATACAAACGTCTCCACCTAAATACATTACAAGGTGCTCAGGAGGGCTCCTCAGTATGCCTCTATATGGAGCAAGCAATTAAACGAACCTGTGCAAAAGGGAGAAGGAACACAACATTATTTCTCTTATATATATCTTAGTTACTAATGTTGCCTCCCTTGGACTAGGGGGGTGGGAAGGAGGAGGGTTGCTTTCATGTGTATAGTGCATCATAGGCCTCACTAAACATTAGTCATCAAAACATCACAGAGAAACCTTCTCTCAAAGACACATTTCAAGTGACCAATCAAATGACATTTCAGTCACACCCCACACATATCACTCACCCTGTCCATCACTTTCATTTTGTTAAGTAAGAAGCAGCCTAGCCTCACCATTTAAATATCCATTGTCTAGACTTGTCCTTGTTATTGTGATCCCTGCTTTCTAGGTTGTTACCAATATCTCCCTCTGTCGAGCTTTATCTGTCAGCTTAACCCTGTCTGTATGTCGTGTTTTACTATCGTATCCATACGACGTTGGGAACTTTGTGCCACCATTTTCCAAAGAGGAAATTTACTCGTTAATCTCATACGTATGCTTTGCGTAGCAGTCTGTCAAAATGATTTTTTGAGAATTACTGAAAGTTTCAAAGAGATCTTCGCGCTAAAAGTATTCTAAAATGTGAAGAGTACAACCCCAGGGGTACTAAATGACCCCAGGGTGTACGGATAGGGTTAAATTGTTTCGAGGATCAAAGCGTGCGTTTAGATGAAGTTACTGTCCATTTGTACATCTAAATTATTAAGTAAAAACCCCATCACATCACAAAAGCGTGCATTTGAGTGGAGCAGGCCTTTCTATGGCTTGCATTTAGACAGAGACTACTGTACCTATTTAAACCAGCAGTAAAGCTTTACTTGTCTCCACTCAGCTCTATTCAGTCGCGACAATACAATGTCTAAGCAGCCACCTCCCAAGTATTCTAAATTGAGTCGATAAAGATGCAAAACAATTTCAATCACCTCTCACCTAAGATGTATACCATTGCTACATCAACACAAAGCATAACTTACCTCTTTAGTAATGTATCCAATGGCCAGAGGAGAAAGAAATCCTGGCAGTGTTGCGAAGGTGTTGGAGATGCCATATATAACACCTGCATACTTTGGAGCAATGTCCCCTGCATTCATGTATAACCCACCCCCGTACTGGAATCCTGTGAGAGCCACTCCCAAGGTCAGCAAGACCACTGCTGTAGATGATCGAGTACAGTCAACAAAACTGACCCCTAAAAGCAAAGCTGCAGGTACCAACATACCTGGGAATAAAGAAAATAATAAAGGATTTATACCCAGTTTCAAATTGAAGTTTTAGCATCTTTGTGAACGCAAGTGTGTGTGCAGACAAATAAACAAACACAAGAACCTTAACATGCAGCCATGCACACATAACCTGAAGACAGCAAACTTAAACTTACAGATAGCTCCTGCAATTTTTCAGTAGGGCTACCCAGCTGATATTTCTTTAATCGTTTCGTTATTACTTAACCCAAATTATGAATCTGCCAAACATATTTGTCAGTCCCCGAACATTTTTGAGATTTCCATGCCCAGCTTATAAAGACAAACTAGCCTACTCTTTAACTTTAACCTCAGCAAACACACATTTATATTTGACTTTGATTAGCTAAGGCAAATCATGAAAAATTATCTTTACACTAAAAACATAGCACTGCTCAAATACAGCGAGTACCTCCACAGAATGCATCACTTTTTTATACCAGTGTTTTGGCCTCAGGAAGTTCTTTGTCAGGAAATGTATGCCATGTCTGTCTGAAAATGATGTCATGAGCCTTGTTTTTCATATATCAAAGTTTGACCATCCCATTTCCAGTCCTCTTCCTCACTCATTCTTTCTCAACTCTCCTACACAAACCAAAGGATTTATGTTGCATTCTGAACTCATGAGTTTGATTCATGTGTGGGGAAGTGTATTTAATCCAGTATCTCTAACTTTTTGAAGGAATGCCGTGCACCCAACACAGCCCAGGTTCTTTAGCACAGTAACAGGCAGGCTAATGGTGGAGAAGCTCGCTTCCAAAAAGGATGTAAATTGTATTGTTGGGGCCAAAAACATAAACAATCTGTCACACACACACACACACACACACACACACACACACACACACACACACACACACACACACACACACACACACACACACACACACAGCCTCACACACACGCACATACACACACAGTGACCCACACATACACACATACACACACACAGAGTGACACACACACAGTGACACACACACAGTGACACACACACAGAGTCTCTCACACACACACACATACATTCACACACACACACATACATTCACACACACACACGACACACACATGGTCACACACACACACACACACACACACACACGACACACACACACACACACACTCACACACACACACAGATCCTAGGTACACACCTATAGAGTTGAATAACTTTCTGGTGTTAGTTGTGGAGAGAAGCCCACGAGTGCGGACCAGGTCAGCAAAACAGCTGGCCAGACTGATGACACACCAGAAACATAAGTAGGGAACTGCAGACAAAAACCCGTTCTGGAGAAAAACACAAGAGGGAGGAGGAACACAGTATGTCTCTGGATCTAATACTCAAGAGCTCCTTGTTAGAATGGAATGTATTTGTTTTAAGTAAGCATTATGATTTAGAAAAATAAGAATGATTTGAAGACAACAATTTGCTTGTGCATCAAATGACAAGTTTGTTCTTTTCTTGAATTATCTTCTATCTGATCAACAATTTCTTAAAAACACATACTCAAAAAGATGTGAATAGTAGTCCAAAAGCCTGCAAATGATGATACTTTTTTTTTTTGCATTATCAGTAAAGCAAACAAAATTTCTTGTCAACAATACAATTTGTTAATGGTATACAGAAAGATTAATTCCCCCAAAATTTGGCACGTAGCTCTTTTCCAAAGGCATACTATTTTGTAATAAGAAAGAAAAATAGTCACAACTTTTTAATTCATAAAGATATCAATATTATTTAAACTGTTTTATGATCGGGAAGCCAAGGGCTTTCAAATAAAAGTACTTCAAAGCATTCAGGGAACTTCCAATTTTTTACTTAACTATCTAGTATTAAGTTCAATATAATCTCTTTTTTTTTGTTTCAGCAATATCTCACCTTTTTAATATCAAAGTGAAGCACCTCTTTCATATATGTTGGTATATTGGTGAGAAATGTATACTCGCCCCAGTTGCTGCAGACGTGGCTTAAGATTATGGCCCACACGCGGAGTGAAAGCAGGATGGACATCCAAGGGGTCTTTAGCTTCTCCTGTCAGCACAAAGAAACAAATACTCTGTGCCAGGCATAAGTATGACTTATGTGAGGCATCGTGGGGAAATCAGGCACTCGTCAAAATAATGAAATTGAAGAAAAAGGCATTTTTCTGCCTGTTCAGTAATTTTAATATAATTTTGGGGGGTTTTATGTCCACATAAAAAGTCATTTCCATGTGACATTTATTGAAAAATGTTGATTAAAGGCACAGAATATGTAATTTTTCACTTTTCAAGCTCTCTCAAGCTATTCAAATTACCAAACTTTGGTGGATATTTTCTCACTAATTTTACCACTGGCCCCACTCCCACAAATATCTCGACTTCTATTCAAGATAGATGGTTATTTTTTTTCATTGAAAGCAAGGCACGTGAATAAGCTTTCAAATGATACCAATAACTTCACATTCCTAAAAATTGACGAGCACCAGATTCCCACGCGTTGTGACACATATTTGTGCTGTGACAATGTAGCCTAGTTTTTAAATATTTAAAATATGGTAAACTTTTAACTGCCAGAATTGGTTTCATTGGCCATAACAGAAGCCTCAAATCATCTTAATCCATATTCTCCTCTGCAGATACGTTTGTCACTCAAGTCACAGTCAGACATTGACAGACAAACTGTTATTATTATTTTATGACTTAACCAGCATGTGTCATTATAAAAATGTCAAATTAAATTAACAGACCATGTGTGTGTGTGTGTGTGTGTGTGTGTGTGTGTGCGCGTGTGTTTGTGCGTGTGTGTGTGTGTGTGTGTGTGTGTGTGTGTGTGTGTGTGTGTGTGTGTGTGTGTGTGTGAAAGAGAGATGAGAGAGAGGGAGAGAGGGTGGGGGGGGGGGGGGGGAGAGAGAGAGTGTGTGTGTGTGTGTGTGGGTGGGTGTGTGTGTGTTTTGTGTTAGTGGCAGTGTGTGTGTTGTGTTAGTGGGAGTGTGTGCGTGCATGCGCGTGAGTGTTTGTGTGCATGTATTTCACACAAACGATTGAGATTGTTGGCCTACATGCTTAATATTGAGTTTTCTGTACACAGTGAATCTGCAGATTGTGTTCACAAACAAATGATTCAGCATAAAATAAGGTTTTGAGCATACTGGCAAGGGTACCAGCTGAGTTAGCTATAAGGCTTACCTGCCTCTATCTCTCGGGTATGCTAAATAAAATGAACATAATCATTCTTCTATTTCTCAGATTTAGGTTAAATTCAGTGAACATCACACATTTATATATAAACTATAACTGAAAGTCATTTTTAATTAAGGGAGCTACCTTGGCATCTTCAGGCATCATACCCTTCAGACTTTCTTCGATATATCTCCTCTCTGCCACTGAGATGCGGGGATGTTTCGCTGGAGCATCGTACACACAAAAGAACCAGGCAACAAACCACAGCACCCCAAAAGCACCTGAGAAAAAGAAGTTGACAACTATGACCAAACAATCAAAAGTATGTGAGAAAGGACTTCTTACTTATTTAAATTTTATCTGATAAAATCAGCATTTTTGCTAAAATGAATTTAAAATATTCTTTGAAAAGCAAAGTACTGTACTACATTTTTATCAAGTTGAGAATACCTTTCATTTTCCATGGGGGTTCTCGTGGTCCAGTGGTATGGTGTTCGCCTCTCATTCAATTGGTCCCGGGTTCAAAACGTGACATTGACAGAAAATGTTCTTCTCTAAAATAAAAAAAAAAACTCCTTTCACCTTTCCCGCTCTCTAATCATGTTCTGTTTTCTGCTTTCGTCTCCACTTACAGCTTGTCTTTCAGCCACACCCCTGATGTTAGGGTAGGTAAGTTTTAACACCTAGCCTTCTCCTATAAGCCCGAAAAAATCTGGAAGGTCCGGTGTGCAAGTTGCGCATGTTAATGATCCCTTGGTGGTCCTAAAATCGAGTTTCAATTTCACATACTTACTATTTCTTAATATGTATGTTTGTATGCTTGTCTATATTTGTTAATACGGTAGTCTTTATAGGGGCTTTTTGTTCAACTTCTACAATTGAAAGGGCTTTTAAGTTCACAGAAAAAATATACAAAAGAAATGATATACAGACTTATCTAACTTGTCTGCAAAGATGTGCTCACATTCAATCCTCTTCATTTCTATAATTTAAAAAATAGCCTACTCATCTGACTACAAACCTTGAACATAAAAGACACTTGGCCAGCCCCCATCAAAGCCATATTCACACAGCAAGGCTGTCACTGGATATGTCAAGACTTTCCCTACCTGTGAACCTTGAAATCATAAGTTATTGTAAGGCATGGGAATAAAAATATCTGAGGCATAGTGTTAGATAAAGAAGTTATGTACATAATTAAATAAAGTACATTGTATTATAAGGTCTCAAAGGAAAACTGCGTTTCTGTAAAAGATACAGTATGTTCTTTCAAAGATTCAAAGTAAAGGTTTAATTTTGATACAATTTTTTCACTGCTGTTCATATTGAAATGTTAGCTCTCTTTTCACATAATATCCTGCAGTTGGCACACATATGCCCTTCGTTTCATGAGCCTCTGTTTTCCCAAACTAACTGTATACTAATGACCACAGCATCTCGAGTTCCTTGAATATGGAAGCAGCCCAATTACCTAAAAGGTTCTGACGCTTTAAACAGAACAGGTGTCAATCAATCAGAATAAGGCGTATCTGAGACTCTGCTAATCACCATACAGTAAATCAGAGTTCATACATGACAGAAAGTTGTATTCTGTAAACACTATTGACAGGTCAAAAACACAGCAGTGGTGCAAAGAACTTAAAACCATGAAAGTCAAAGAAGGAAATCTATGCTACAATGATAGCAGTGGCTTTAAATTTAGAGATTTTTGAGTAGTAAAGCTCTATCACATTTAACTCATGGCTCTGCCTGGGTGCACTGTGTCAAACAGAGCATGGAGTCAAAGATAATACCATTAGGAGAAAAGTTACCAGCAAAGGAGATACTTCTGAGACGACTACTTTCCAAGGGTGGAGCCCAGTGTGACCACAAGGACTGCATGGCTGGAGACACAAACCCCTGGAAAAACATACATGGTAACCATTACTTGGTGAGCATATCGAATGCTCTGTGCGTAAGACTCCATCATATGTCACTTTTCAAAATGGTGTATGGCAGTCTTACACTAAGCAGCTGTTATGTTTTAAAAGGGAATAATAATATAAGACTGCATTTATATAGTACAGATCCCTACTTTAAAGTAGGCTATTTGCACTTTCACCAGCAACATGAAATTGGTAGCATTTTAAATCATTGGAGTGGCATGGATGACTTTCTGCTACACTCATTCCATTCCTTCCAATTGTTGAACTTATTAACAGCCTCATATATTATTAATCAGAGCTGTACACTCTGAGATACAACCCACCCTTCATTTCTTCTGTATCCATCTCCACTTCTGTCCTCCATACATTTATTTTGAATAATCTTAATTTTACAGAAACATAGCTTAGTGCTTTTTGCTCCAAATGGGAAGTACATTTGTTCACAGTAATCACAGACATTAATATTAAGCAGGACATCAATATGTTAAAATTAATGTTTGAGGACCTGTAAATGGCAGCTTGCATAGAGGACAGTCACTTGCATAGAGGACAGTCACTTGCATAGAGGACAGTCACTCACCGAATCTACACAGTACTTTTTTCCCAACATTGCAACATGAGAAGTTTTTACAAAAATGGGAGTCTGACATTACATTTCTATTTCCGGGGTTCATGTTATACATTAAAAAGTACAGAGTGTAATCAACTACTGGCTTCTTCCTTTGCGTAGGGTTTACATTATAATTTCCTTAAAATACATCAAAATGAAAATACCAAGTCCTGCAATAAAAACACGAATCAGAACTGCTGTCTCAATGACTTAAAAGAAGAAAATCGATAAAGGAGTAAACATAGCATTCTATGAAAATACCCAGAGAAATTAACTGCACTTGAAACACAAATTTTTAGACATAAACAAAACATGAATGCTTATCAGATTAATTAAAAGTTTCTATTGTGAAACTGAACCCTGCAACTACATTGCAATAGCTTGCACCTTCCATCTAAAGGGTCATACCTGAGAGAGGCCTGTGATAAAGCGGAGCACCAGCAGGCCAATGAAATCTGTACGAGATACCGTGGGCACCAACAGTGTAAGTACTGCAGCAACTAAGAGGGACAGACCAATCACATGCTTGCCGCCAAAGCGTGTGGCTAGGTATCCCCCCGCAACGTTGGTCACGATATATCCCCAGAACAGCGACCCATGTACCAGTCCTTGTTGTGCTTTATCCCATAACAGTTCACCATCCTATTATGAAAAAGTCAAAAATGAGACAAAGTGAGAAAAAAAAAGCACAAATACAATGTCATCTTGAAAGTTTTCAAAAAGTTTTTTGTTCAAAATGAAAACGAGCAGTGCAAACATCAAACTCACTCTCTATGTAATGGCAAGATAAATTTTCAGGACTACCTACCTACCTGTAAACCTTTTATAACTGGTTATAATATAATAGATTTTCCTTGTCACTATCTTAGGGAAAATCATATATATACTACACATACAGTAATTACATGCAAACAAATTCAAGTAACAAATCATGTGGAGAATTCTAAACTGTAAACATTTTGATGGATACAATACATGTACAAGTTTTGAAAACAGACAAAATTCACATAACTCTTAACAAATGAATTTTCATCTTTGAAAGCAGTCTGCTTACAAGGGGAAAAAAAGTCACAAGACAAAAAGAAATTCCCCATGAACAAAACAAGTTCACAGTCTTGGGACAGGAAGCACACAGTTCTGTGTTTACATCAGAAATATGGACCTTCTGAACTTTGACTTTAATCAACCTCAATCTCTCCAGTAAGATAATGAGAGGTGATTTTTATTCTCTTGCCTCTTGTTGACATAAAGTGGGGAAGGGATAACTTTTGTTCAGTTAAAAGTATTTTTTTCTGATTTATTCGGTGGGGGGTGGTGCCTTTCCGTAGAGCTGCAAGGCATTTTAGGGTGATGGGCTGGTGGTGGAGTCCTCTTTCCATGAGGCGCTTGAAAATGTTTGTTAACAAGGGGAGACAAAAAGATGCCAAAACTAGTCTATGTAGCCTACCACTTTCATTAATTCAATTTTTTTAAAGTAAACTACACTTTATCATTTTTTTAAAATTCCTCAACAAAACAAAACCAATAGTTACCTCTTTGGTGTCTCTCCAAACAGAATCATTGTACGAACTGTATATCTGTTCGCCCTCACAGACAGCTTCTTTGGAAGAAGAATTTCCTTGTCCAAGGAGGGCATCATTAAACTTGCTTCCATTAAGCCTGCTAGTCTCAACATGTTGAATGGCTGTGTGGTTCACCATGCAAACAATAGCTATGCCCATATTCACTCTCAATGCATAGAAGTTCAGAAAGCCAAAGAAGGCAAAAATGGCAAGACTGAATCTTGCAGATTTCCATAGCGGAGCTGTTGAGAAGAGAAATAAAAGAATATTAGTATGAACAGTACTGATTATAATAACTAAGCTCCTACTTTTAATTTATACTTAACATAGATATCTATAACAAAACTAGGCATGATCTGCTTAGTTTCATACTTCTAATAAAAATGTTATGTCTCATGTAAGTGTTTAGATCATGAGGGGTTAAAAGACGTATTTTGCTTCAAATGTATTGATCATTCATCACCTTCAACAATTGCCTCCCCCACCAGGCACTATTAACACAAGAAAATAGAGTAAGTAGATTACTAATCCCAAATGCGCTACAATTATAAAGCCCTTTACTCATTCATATTTTTAAATCTACAGTTGTATTTTTTTCATTTTTTTGGTCTCATATCACACTGTTGTTTGAAGTTAACACATTTCCTCTTTGATCACATTCCTACTTTCTTTTAGCTGACTATAGCTTCTCAATCTACTTTAACACATTCTTTTTCTTCTTCTTCTTTTTCTTCTTCTTTTTCTCCTCCCCTTCTCTTCTTATTTTTCTTCTTGTTCTTCTTCTTCCTTGCATACACTTGGCTCTTATCTAATTCCCCTCCATCTTAAGGATCACTTTGCTTCAAGAACGCCTCCTCTTCGGTAAAATATATTATCTTCAACAAAAAGATGCGTAAATCATGTAACACC
>NW_004797290.1:1595591-1597784 GCF_000002075.1 Aplysia californica | reverse complement strand
CTCTCTCTCTCTCTCTCTCTCTCTCTCTCTCTCTCTCTCTCTCTCTCTCTCACACACACACACACACACACACACACACACACACACACACACACAACAACAACAACAACAACAACAACAACAACACCAACAATAACAAAAACAACGACGACAACAACAACAACAATAACAGCATAAACAATGACAATAAGAATAACAATAATAACAGAAAAATCGCTTTTTTTCAGGAGGGGGGGGGGGGCTTGTTAGGCAAACAAAAACTTTTACTGGATTGCTGTCTATCTACTTAAGTCCGTGTCTATGGGTTCAGGACTATCGTATCAGTACTAGACGGTAGCCAGCTTTCTGTCCATATAAATATATATAATATATATAATATATATATATATAATATATAATATATATATATATATATATATATATATATAAAGTTTTCTGTTTATTACTTTGTAAGGCGTCGATAGAAAGAATGAGAAAGAGAGAAAGGCAGAGGGTGAACAAGAAGCCCATTACACACGGACAGGGGGCAGGCAAAAGGCTGGCTGAGAGCTGGACGGTGGCGCAGAAAAGATTGGCTTGGAGAGCCATGGCATGTCTCCCCCGGCCCTGGGTCCATAACAAACAGCACGATTAGGAAATCTTTTAGTCTATTAAAATCAAAGAGCTCAATCATAAGTCCAGTCCGGCAGAATTGGGCACTAGACCTACTTGCAACACTGAACGTGTAAGAGGGATGTTTAACATCGTCACCAAGAGAGTGAGTTCGATTCCTCAAAAGCGGTAGCTAGATGAAAAAGAAGCTGACCAGGACATGTCATTATTATTTTTTTAATGTTTTGCTCCGAAATTTATTAATTAATTAATTAATTAATTAATTAATCAATCATAATCAAATATAAAAGATAATGATACATGAGGGATAAAGACGGACGATAGATGTTTGATAAGACAGAAGAAAGAAGAAGCAAACCACACCAGAGCGCATGCCTATCATCCACTAGCACGGTGGAACATTGGTTTCGTTGTATGAGAGCTCCCACGATTGAGCAACTCTAATATTACTAATAATATATTAATAAACAGACAGTAAATCAGGCTGGTAACGTGTGCTTCTGTCGAACAGTGCTGATGAGTTTGATATATAATGGTTTTGTGAAAGCGTGTCAGCAAAATAAATTACGAATCTGGGGCAGGCCTCAATTGACACGTATCTGCTTGTAAGCGTCCATCTCTCTCTCTCTCCCTCTCTCTCTCTCTCTCTCTCTCTCTCTCTCTCTCTCTCTCTCTCTCTCTCTCTCTCTCTCTCTCTCTCTCAATCTCTCTCTTTCTCTCTCTCTCACTCTCTCTTTCTCTCTCACACCCTCTCGCTTTATCTATCTATCTATCTATCTATCTATCTATCTATCTATCTATCTATCTATCTATCTATCTATCTATCTATCTATCTATCTATCTATCTATCTATCTATCTCTCTGTCTGTCTGTCTATGTCTTTCTTTCTTTCTCTCTCTCTCTCTCTCTCTCTCTCTCTCTCTCTCTCTCTCTCTTACACACACACACACACACACACACACACACACACACACACACACACACACACACACACACACACACACACACACACTCACATGTTCGGGCACACATCCCCTACTTTATCCGACTTCAACCCAACGATCCCCTTTCTAAACAATTAATTTTTTATTTTGTTCGACATCACGAGCGAAACCATTTTCCCTCCTTTTTTCTATTCATTGCACTTACACTCGTGCCCCATAGATTCTCGACTTCTGTTGTGTATAGCGCCACATTGTGAACTGCACACAGGACTCACAGGTACACTATATTTATGTATAATATTTGATGAGACAAAAGTATAAAGAAGAAAACCACACCGGAGAGCTGGCTAACCACCCACCAGCATGGTGAAGGATTCAGTTTGTTAAATTGTATACGAGCTCCCCTATTAACCGTCTATAATAATAAATAGACAGTAAATTAGAATAAGGCTGGTGTGCTTCTGTCTAACCAAAAGTCTCCTGTCAAACAGTGCTGGTGAGTTTGATGTGATGGGTTTTGTGTTAGCGTGTCAGCAAATTACGAATTTGGGGCAGGCCTCAATTGACACGCATAGATCTATAAGCTTCTCTCTCTCTCTCTCTCTCTCTCTCTCTCTCTCTCTCTCTCTCTCTCTCT
>NW_004797290.1:1594172-1595480 GCF_000002075.1 Aplysia californica | reverse complement strand
GTGGATGGTTTACTTTTGTCTGCTGCCACAGTATCTTGTTCCTTGATGGTCAGGGTGAGGGTTGTGATTAATTCTGGCCATGTGTAGTGGGGGCTGTTTTGCTGGAACAGCCGGCTGTTGTTGCTGCTGTTGATGATGATGATGATGATGATCTCAGTTGCTCCTGAGGAAGCCCACGGGGCGAAACGTTGAGCTATTAAACAAATTTAAACATTTTATATTGTTATTTTATTTTTGTCTAAAATTAAAACAAGACTCTCCCTCCTACTCTGCTTACCAAAAAATGATGATGATAATGATAATGATAATGATGATGGCGATGGTGGTGGTGATTGTTATTATTATTATGATATATCTGTAGCGTTGCTTTCGATTTTATTTTCACCCTGTTTTGTTATTTTTTTAAATTTTGGGGTTGCATCATTATTAATATAATATTTATGCTATCCCTTTTCTGCCCCTTCAAAAGTTCGTAATGGAATAGTGAAACGAAAGAAAAAGGGGAAGGAACGTGCGAGTGTTTGTGCAGGTGGGGGGGGGGGCTGAGATCCAGAGACCAGGGGAAAGGGGGGATGGGTGGAGGGTGGTTAAGTGTCCCATTTTCCATAATACGAGCGTATACTAGTGGTTTTCTCACAGTTTAGCGAGTGGCGAGTGCATCAGTCCCTTTTGTGACGTAATGTGCATGAGTTTGGGCACAGTGAGGAACACAAATGTTAATACATACCCCTCCCCCCCAACACACACACACACACACACACACACACACACACACACACACACACACACACACATGCTCGGGCAGACACGCCCTACTTTATCCTACTTCAACCCGACAATGATCCCCTTTCTGAAGAATTTTGTTGTTGTTGTTGACATCACAAGCGAAACCATTTTCTCTCTTTTTTTACTATTCATTGCACTCTTGCACGATAAATTCCCGACGTATGTTGTGTATAGCGCAAAAAGAAAACCACACCAGAGCGCTGGCTAACCACCCACCAGCATGATGAAGGATTCAGTTTGTTATATAATATATAGTATTATAGTATACGAACTCCCAGTATTAACCGTCTATAATAATAAATAGACAGTAAATTAGAATTAGGCTGGTGTGCTTCTGTCGAACCAAAAGTCTCCTGTCAAACAGAGCTGGTGAGTTTGATGAGATGGGTTTTAGGTAAACGTGTCAGAAAATTACGCAATTGCGGCAGACCTCAATTGACACGCATTGATCTGTAAGCTCTTCTCTCTCGCTTTGCTCTCTCTCTCTCTCTCTCTCTCTCTCTCTCTCTCTCTCTCTCTCTC
>NW_004797290.1:1590868-1593390 GCF_000002075.1 Aplysia californica | reverse complement strand
CTCTCTCTCTCTCTCTCTCTGTCAAACACACGTGCACACACACACACACACAGATACACAGACACACACACACACTCACACAAACACACACACACACACACACACACACACACACACAAACACACACACTTACACACACACACACTCACGACTCACACACGAATGCACCCTACTTTATCCTACGCATCCAGTCATCACGTTCCTCATTCTCGAGAATTGATTTTTGTTTTTGTTTTCGGTGTTTCTATTTTGCTAGACATCACGAGCAAAACCTTCTTCTCTCTCTTTTTTCACTGCACTCTTGCCCCATAGATCCTAAACTAGTAATGTGTATAGCGCCACATTATGTGAACTGCGCAGAGGAACTACATTGATAAAATTATGTGCTTTTGATAATCACAAAAAAAAAGAAAAAGAAAAATACCAAAAACACAATACTCCACATTGGAGTGTCATCAACACGTCAATACAACAGACGGGTGCCTTTTGTGGGTCATTGACAAGAACTTAGTATAGGCCTAATTGTGAAAACGTAGTATCTCCAAGAGGACGCATTGAGAAAGGGAGGACGTTCTTTTGAGAGGCAGTGAAGCGAACCTCCTTTTCAGTCCAAGGGAAGCTTTGTCAGTGCATAAGTTACGGTCGGCAGAATTTGGGTCTCAACTGTCATCTGAATCCCAATAGTCTAGGCATCCCCCCCCCCCACTCCCCTCCCTACCCCTTCCCATCGTCCTTCCTCCCCTCCACCCTTTCATCCCTCGCCCCTCCCCTCTTCCTGGAACACTGGAAAAAGAGCAAGCATTCCAACTATAGAGAGAAAACAAATATAGGCCTATGGGAACCTAGAAAATGTTTCACATTATACACCTTCCCTCCAACATAAAATGTTTTTTTTTAATCTTAAATTTAACGCTTTTAATAGCTAATGACATATATTTTTAATGTTACCAGAGAGCGATATGCAACTTCGTCTAGATCTACGTATAACAATTAAGTTCATTATGACACCCCACCTTTCATACCTTTCAACTATGAAATAAACCTTCACGTCTTAAACGCGAAAAAAGACCCGTGTTTTCTCCCCTAAATTTCCACTTCAAAGAAAAATTCTAAAGATTAGGGGCAAATATAATAATTAGGTCAACTATAATTATCAGGTAAGAGTATCTTGACCACGCGATGAAATTCTTGAGAACTAGCTGAAGCTCGCCACGCCCATGTGAGGGGTGGCAGTCTGAGTCTGAGGCAGTGGTCGTATCTCTACAAAAACACACTGACCATGTGATGGTACTCATATGACCTTATGCAGTTGCGAGCGCCGTAAAACCTTCCTGAAACTAAAACTGGCCGTGTGAAACATAATATCAACCAAAGCGGACCCAAAATGACGGGCAACCTGCCACCTGGACATTGATTGCAACGAGTAGAATAAGAAGTTACTTACCAAAATGCACTCGTCAGTGCGTGCGGCGTGTGGTGTCGACATACGCTCCACTCTGAGCCTCGGTTAGGTAGTAAGTACATGTAGATCTAGATCTAGATCTAGTTGTTCTCCGTCAATAGTTCCTGCAGCAGAGGCTAGAGATATGCCGCATTCTTTCTTTCTCGCTTCCCTCTAGCCTATTACGAAAGTCATAGATCCTAGTAGTCCTGTAGTGTGTCTCGCGTGTCTCGGAAGCTCTGTCGTGTCGTAGCTGTGTCCCTCATCTGCCCGCATCCAGGTCAGAACAATGAGGTCAACGGGTACCACAGAGATGGAAATAAAAGCAAGGGGTGCCAAAGTGATCAATACATTGGGTTGTTGTTGTTGTTGTTGTTGTTGTTGTTGTTGTTGTTGTTGTTGTTGTTGTTGTTGTTGATGCTGTTGTTGTGTTGTTGTTGTCCGTGTTGTTATGATTATTGTTGTGGTAGTGGTGGTGGTTGTGAGTGCTGTTGTTGTTTGTTTATTGTTTTTATTGTTGTTGCTTTTGTTGCTATTGTTGCTTGCGTGTGTTAGTGCTTTAGATGATGACGATAATAATGATGATGCTGATGATGATGCTTTTGATGATGATGATGATGATGATGATGATGATGATGATGATGATGATGATGATGATGCTGATGATGATGCGTTTGATGATGATGATGATGATGATGATGATGATGATGATGATGATGATGATGATGATGATGATGATGATGATGTTACTTTGGGCGCCCTACTAGAAGGAGGGTAATTTCGAAAGTAGAAAACTCTAGGGTGGCTATCATACGTCAAGAATTATAGGAATAAATCTGATAGAGACTAGAAACAAATATTATTTCCGTACCCCTCTGACTGCAGAGCTTTGGCGCAGAGCTAGACCAAGTTCATGACTAAAAGCGTTATCCTAGGCTCTGGGTCAGAGTAGTTAAAACATGTCTCGTTGAACGAAATTTCTCCCAATGTTCTTGTAACAAATCAAGATCAAAAGATTAGACTCCTTATAACTGCTGCTGCTGACATTTTTCTAAAAAGAGGGATGGGGGTGGTGGGTGGG
>NW_004797290.1:1578590-1590506 GCF_000002075.1 Aplysia californica | reverse complement strand
GGGGGGGGGCAAGCACGGCTTACTAGATTATTGTAGTAAGTCGTGGGGGCAAGTGTGTCACAGCGTTCGCAACTGCATAAGGTCATATGAGCGTGCAAAACACATTAAGCAATTCCAGTTCTGTAGGGATTAATCTTGAATGTTGCCCGGATGGCAGCGGAGAACACTTATCGATTTTAGGACCACCAAGAGATCTTTAAGGTGCGCAACTTGCACGCGGGACCTCTGATATTTTTTCCCTTATCTGATCATACCTACCCTAAGATCAGGGGTGTGGCTGAAAGACAGCAGTTAGGGGGACAGCAATAATGAGCCAAGGAGTAGCAGTAGAAAGGCTGCAAAAGGAGTCAGGAGCCCAGAGGAGGGGCAAAGAGGAGGGGACCGGCTGTGGCAGAAAGTGGGGACGAAATCAGACGACATAACATTGTTAGAGAGCAGGAAAAGAGGTGAAGAGGGAAATATTTTAGAGAAGAAAAATGTCCTTCACTATCAGGTATCGAACCCGGGACGTATTGAATGAGAGTCGAGCAACTTACCTCTAGACCACTCGAGAACCCCCAGTTAGGGTTTCTGATATGCTCAAATTAAGCTATGAAGTTGAGAGTCAAGATTCATTATACAGTAAATCTGACAAAGATTGATCAATGCCACGTGCAGCACGGTATTTTGTATTTTTCAGCAATAGACTTCTAATGCAGCGAGAGCATACGACCAGAAATAAGACGGAAACAGACGTAAAGGAAGGCCCAGGGAAAGATAGAGAGAGGGAAGGGAGTCAACGAACATTGGTGAAGAGCAACATAACCGTGCAGCAGGCGATACAACAAACAAGAGAAAGACGTTTGCTTTTCCTCTCGACACTGCAAAGTAACAGAAGCTGGAATATGCTTAAAAAATAAGTAAGTTTAGTGTTTGCTAACTGATGACTTGTTTCTTGTATGTTTTTCTAACTGCCATCCAACATGTCGGCCGTGGTTGGTGGAAATGGGGATTGGGGAAGGGGTTGGGGAGACGTCTAACCATTCAGAATTTTACAAAGTTAAGGGGGGGGGGGGGGGCTACACCTGAAGGCTATCTCGCTTATTTGGGAACCAAATTTCACCATATTTCACACATATAACAAGCATAGTAAGGAGTCTTAAAATCCGAAAAGAAATTGAGGAAAAAGTTTCGTTTCCATGGATACGGCAGCCATATTGGATGTTGTTGACATGTCATACGTAACGAATACCGCACTTATCGTTCTTGGGAATTAATTGCTTTTTTTGCGTGCATGTTAACAAACATTATATCTAAAAATGTGTCTGTTGATCTTTTCCTAAACGAATTAGAAAACTTTTTACGAATTTGTTCCTGAGGTAGTATTCAAGTTTGCAAAAAAATCCGTGAAAATCCACACTTCAGACACCACCACCAAAAATCTATCCCATATATCAAAATTTCAACAGAAAATTTTTAAGTATTACATCTTCTCTTCATTTTGAGAAAATTTCACGCAGATTGAAGGGGGAAAATGGTGGCGTTATTCAAAAAAGTATAGAGAGAAAAATCGCGTTTTGAGAAAATGGCCGATGAAGAAAAAAATTAATAAAATACTGACTTTATGAGAAAATGGTGGTGACAAGCATGCCCGGTATGGGAAGAAACAAGGATTTTGGGGGGTTCTTGTACGATGAAATAGTTGCAGGAGAGGCTGAGGAACCGAAAAATGCCTACAACTCAAATTCCATAATTTTGAGCCTAATCAGGACTTTGCCTCCCCTTTAAACACCACTTCTCGTTCTCTTATATTCTGTGGGACACATCTGGCACTCCGGGTTGACTACGATCAATGCAACTCTGTACTGTAGCAGGTAGATTCTAGACCTACCTATGTAATTGGTGTTGTATTGAAGTCTCGGTACAATTATAATTGCTAATCATTTGCACTGGTGTTTTTAGTTCGGTGATCAAAAGAATCATTAATTTTACATATCGCTAGCCGCTTGATTAAACTGCCTAAGTGCAGGAGAAAAAAAAACGGTTTTATTTCTTTATGCTCGTACCTATGAATCTGAAATTCAGATAGATCTATGTAATATAATAGGATGTAGGAAGATGGTGTGTAACTAACTTTAAACAAAAAAAACCTTTCTTACATAAGTTACTGGACATAGGCGGTTCAGACCTACCAAAATCTGCGTGATTCAACCTCCTAATTGACAGTATGACGGCGTCTAGGCGTTTGAATCACGTTAATCAACGCCACTCGAAGAGCACCAATGGTCGCTTAGGCGTTTGAATTATCGGCTAAAGCAAATCATAATAGTTTTGTAGTATTTATAAAGTTATTTGGTTGTGTCTTCAGGGGCAGGTCTGTTTTTTGGCCTCATAGAGTTGGTAAAAAAAGACCATTCATCTTAACGTTCCGTTTGTACTTGATGTTTTTGTTCAGTGTGATAACATGGTCTATTTCGTTTCAGCCAATTCTGAATGGTCCAGAAATCGAACATCAAAAGGGAGGGGGGGGGGGGGATATTGTCTTTCTTTCTTGAAAACGTTCAAGATTATCCATGAGCACATAGATAACCCCATTTTCAGGGATCTTTCCATTACACTGTGTGTGCTGTCAAATTCCATTTGCATTTGTCCCTTTTCAAGGTATTTGTGTTCAACAATTTTGTTCTTTCTGGTACTAATGTCGCTGGTTGCATTTGCCTATTTTGACAAGATAACATTGTGGTCTGATAAGTACAGCCATCACTGTTTTTAATGAATGTGGCATAGTAAAATTATTGTCAGTAGGCTCCTTCAGGAAGTTACTGACACAAGAAGAGAATTCACTGGCAAACAACAGCCCCTACATCTTTGGTTACGTAAAAAAAGAAAAGACAGCTAATTTGGTCCTGTTATGATATAGTGCAGTAGATGAGTTGAACGCCATACTAACAAATCCGCTTCCAAGTCCATGCACACTCGACATAATCTGGTCCCATCCAGTGGGTCTTGTTCAAGCTTCATGTTAGATTCTTTCTCCTACCTTGCGTATACATCACATTGATTCTTCCGACACATATAAAAACAGGTTGCTCTTTTTTTTAAAAATCTCTTTAAAGTCGTCTGGGACAATGTGTGACTAGATTTTTTAATTCCGTTTTCTTTGGCACTCTCTACAAATGCCTCTGAGGCTTTGAAAGTGTTAGCCCAGATAGATTTTGCCTGTATTCTGTCTGTAGTAATGGGAAAGCAATTTCGTCAAGTTTGTCGAAAAATTACTTAGCACAAAATTGCTTGTCCTCTTCTGCTCTCTGGTAATTTGACAACCGTTGAGCTCCCAATCTCCAAGTCATATAAACTGACTTTACAACAGTCATGAATAACCACTGCCTGAGGGCAGTTGTATACAAGCTCACTGTTTTGCATGAATGTGTGAGATTTGTTTCAAATTGAAGTGTACAGCTGGAGAGTTTAAATTTTAGGTTTGTTGACGATAGAATTATCTAACCGAATATGAGTGCTTTTTTTTTTGAGTGACAAATTAAATATCAGTATCATCTACCCGGCACTCATTAACTAATCAATGTTTATTCAAAAATGGTACGTGGCAGTCAGATACCACAAATGACGCGAAAAGTCGCGATAAAAATTTAACAGTTTCCAATAGCTGTACGGTACCGAATGTGAAATAAACGCCTCTTAGCCGTCAATCATAGACTTTTTAAAAATACATTCGTCAGTAGCTTTTGCCACAATTTACCGACTTGGTAGAGCCAGTATTAACATATTCGTTGATGCCATGTTGCCCTTTCTATAATACACTGTGTGGGTCAGTACGACTGGTCAACGCCTCAACAAGTCACTGATCTGCGTGATTCAACTTGAATCGCGTGGGAATTGGGGCTGGTGTGATTATACGCTACGCGACTGATTTACTGAAGGATTGAAACCCTTTGCAGTAATCTTTCAAACTCGGGATTTTAACATAAGGCGTACCAAAGGCTGTACTTCACAAAGTAGCTGAATCACGCGGGTAGCGTTATGTAAAATAGTATGTCCCAATATTGATTTAAAATTCCAATGACTAGTCTCCCTTTGGACTAAAACCTCTTCGCCATCGAGTCGGCTTACAACGGATATTCATGACATTGTACAGAAAGGCCGATGAGTTATTAGATAGGCCCTATGTCAATTTTTTTTTTAACTGGTGCTTTTTGTTCAATAGTAATAAGGAAATACAAATGCCTCCACCATTTAGCGAAATCGTGTCCCATTTCAAACAATCTTTTCCGCTATATAACAATATTATTGGTTGTAGTAGTTTGTAGCCTGATAAAGAGTTCACGGTGATTCTTGTGCATTATAATGGTCTGTTTTGACAGAATTTTACAGAGCCCTGTCCATTTGCAAATCTACTATAAAGTCAACCACATTGTACACCCCCTCCCCCCCCACCGAAAAAGCAACTTTTTTTGGGTGCTATAATCTGGGTCTGGAAGCCTTGTCAAGACACTTGACTGATATTGTATTCCCTTACACGTCAGTTAGGGAAAAATTTTTCGGGAAAAATGATTTATTGACTTCAAACGTTTAGTTCTTTTTTTAAATTCCTTGCCGATTTATATGAGATTGACGCAATCTGATTAGTAGAGAAAAGTGTGTATGATAGTGTACAATAGTGTATTACGTGCATACTTAAAACGACAAGTAACTGTTCAGATAGAAATTCAAGGATTATAGATGTAAGTATTGTAAGTCATTGGTCTGAAAACAATGATGATTTTAGAAATAATGATGGTGATGAGTGATGATAAAGGATTGCGTTTAAGTAATGTTAGCGTTAGTCATATCTCCCTCTGCTCCAATAAGTCACGGGGATGTGGGCACCCTCTATCCCATTCCCTACTGGAACCATCTTTAATGTCACCATGAAGTTCCGAACGTTTTCATTCTTATTTTTGCATGTCGCACAGTTCCTTACTTCACTTAAAAGTTGAGATAATGGGGAAAACACTAAACAGTGTCATGCAAAGAGATGAAAAGGCTTTCAAGAGGTGCTAATAGTTTAAAATTCAGTAATAATTATGGAGCACTTTGTATCTAGATTTCCCAGGCAACCAAACATGTAATTTCGAGTCACTTGCCAAAAGACGCATGTTATAAGCCTTTGAGTAGGCCTACTTGAGGTTCTCAGTCCCGTTCAATAGTCGCCTAGTTATACACTTCTTTTTCAGACGTTCAAGCTGTCTGGGGCAGAGATCGTGTATATTTTAAACCAATACAAGCTATGTGAGTTTTATTGAGACTTGTGAGCACAAAGTGTTTGCAGTCATTAAATACGCTTAAAGTTACTTAGAGCACTAATTTAAGTACGAAGACAGGGGAACTACTGTAACAGTCCAACTACATAAAATTGTTGGCTTTTGTCGAGCTGCATCTTCAGGGGGAGGGAGGGGTGGTCGTTTTGTACATGTATTAAATTGATTGGTGGGTTTGAGAGACCATAGTATTAGTCCCATGGTTCATAAAAACTCAGCTGAGCGAACAATTAATCGCAGAATGGAATTGCGACACCAAAATTGTTTTTCGAACTAAAAGATGGGCTACTTTTCTTCTTGAAAAAAAAAAAAATAGAAAGCTCTGAAAACAGCGATCCGTTAGGCTGAGGGCTATACGTTCTTACTAACATACCGCACAGCCGACTACAAGCCCTCAGGAGATAGGGGCCGACTGTCTAGGCCCACAGGTAGCAGATGCCCCCCTCTCTTATCTTGCTGCCTCGCAAAGCGGTGGCCTGCGTGTGTTCGTTTGGTATCGGGTATCCGATTACCATTTAATTGCCGCTCACGGCGACACCTCGTGTTTGTCTGTAGTTTAAGCAAAGATAGTACAAGACAAGATGGGCCACTTCTCTCTTTGAGCCAATTAAAAAAGTGTCCTCAAAATTTGGTGGCGCCCTCTTCACAAAAGCGCACTCTTTGCGAACAGAGTTACCCTACTTGAGTTTTTAAAAATCAAAGTGAAACTAGCAAGTTTTGGGACAAATTTCGGAAGAACGCTTTTTAAAAATGGTTACGCTGACAAAAAACCTCTTCCGGAGGGAAAGGAGATGGTTTTCTTCGTTTAATTTGACTTTAGAATGAAGGGCGAGAGGTCATTAAAATTTTTAAAAACCTAAAACTCCGCACTGAACGTACCCAAACTGCTGATGAACAGCAGTCGATCTGCGCACGCAAGGAGGTGCTGTTCCTATTCTTCTTCTGGAAAAACGAAAGAGAGCTTCAAAACAGACTGCAGCGCCATCTGAAGCAAAGAGCATACTTCCTGCGGACACTTTTTAGGCTGAGTGGCCCATCTTGTCTTGTACTATCTTTGGTTTAAGCAAAGAGTCTACATAACAAGAGGGGTCACTTCTGTCTTTGAGCCAATTAAAAAAGTGTCCTCAAAATTCGTTGGCGCCCTCTTCGCAAAAGCGCACCTTTTGCGAACAGAGTTATCCTACTTGAGTTTAAAAAATCAAAGTAAAACTAGCAAGTTTTTGAATGAATTTCGGAAGAACGCTTTTTTTAAATGGTTACGCTGACAAAAAACCTCTTCCGGAGGAAAGAGTGATTGTTTTTTTCGTTAAATTTGACTTTAGAATGAAAGGCGAGAGGTCATTAAAATTTTTTAAAACCCCTAAAACTCCGCACTGAACGAACCCGAACTGCTGATGAACAGCAGTCGATCTGCGCCAAAGATAGTACATAACAAGATGGGCCACTTCTCTCTTTGAGCCAATTAAAAAAGTGTCCTCAAAATTTGGTGGCGCCCTCTTCACAAAAGCGCACTCTTTGCGAACAGAGTTACCCTACTTGAGTTTTTAAAAATCAAAGTGAAACTAGCAAGTTTGGGGATAAATTTCGGAAGAACGCTTTTTTTAATGGTTACGCTGACAAAAAACCTCTTCCGGAAGAAAGGGGGATGGTTTTCTTCGTTTAATTTGACTTTTGAATGAAAGGCGAGAGGTAATTAAAATTTAAAAAACCTAAAACTCCGCACTGAACATACCCGAACTGCTGATGAACAGCAGTCGATCTGCGCACGCAAGGAGCTGCTATTCCTATTCTTCTTCTGGAAAAACGAAAGAGAGCTTCAAAACAGACTGCAGCGCCATCTGAAGCAAAGAGCATACTTCCTACGGACACTTTTTTGGCTGAGTGGCCCATCTTGTTATTTACTATCTTTGTCCGCGCACGCAGGGAGGTGCTATTCCTATTCTTTTTCTGGAAAAACGAAAGAGAGCTTCAAAACAGACTGCAGCGCCATCTGAAGCAAAGAGCATACTTCATGCGGACATTTTTTTGGCTGAGTGGCCCATCTCGTTATTTACTATCTTTGGTTTAAGAGACTGGTATCGACGATTAAGAAGTAATCAAAGAGACCACCCATTTGCCTTACACGGCGCGAAGTTCGTTTTGTGTGTTGTGTGTTGTTGTGTTGTTACCACCTTCAGCATTTTGTGTGCGTTGTTTTCTGAATATATGCTCCTTTTTTCTGGATTATTTTCACACGTGTATAACTTGGAGAACTTGCACATTATTCTGTTGATGATTGTTACCTTGCACTTTTGTTTTATCTAAACAATATTAGTGGTGCTTTCTGTCATCCTTCTTTCATTGTGGGATTAAGTAGCTGCTGGAACTAGCACCGTTTATTTCAGCCTCTGCTGTTAATCAAGATGGCGAGGAGTCCGAGGAGCCAGACAGGATAGATACTTATAGTGTTTCAAGAACATTGAAAAGCGGTGATAACGGTAAATATAATTTGAACCAACACAATCAACGCAAATACATGATCTCGTTATCTTATTCAGTGATGCAATGTGTCTATCAGGACTTATTGTACATGTGATTTTCTGTTGTTTCACGTACTTTCTTTTCTATTACGACATGATGCAGTACAAATTCTGCTGTGAAGGATGGCAATAGTAGAAGAATGCGAGTTCTTAGAATGAAAGTAATTTGAACTACACTTTACTTGTAAACATTGGAAGAAATGTTCTGTGAACGATAATTGTAGATCTGGATAGAAATCAGCCTAGTGATCAGAAGGTGACAGTCTACAAATTTCCTAAAGACTTCGAGAAAGCAAGGCTTGGGTAGCGAGTTTGCCTAATAAATGGAAGTAGAGGGTGTCACTGATTTTATAGCTTTACCTTGCATTGGCCTAAAAATGTTCAAAATAGATCTTACAACCTAGAAGAGGCCATCGTCTAGCAGTAACTCCAACACTTTTCCAAGTGCCGAAATCGTATGTTACGCGTTATCCCGAAGTAAGCCCCGACCAACTACAGATGTCGTGCTATGGACATTGATTAAATAAACGCTTTCAACAAAATTCAAAGCCGATGTATTTGACGATCAGTTCACATTGATATTCCGGAAACATGGAATAGTTGCACCCGATGAGGAAGTGTCACAGTATCATTTTCTTTGGTAAAGAAAGACATGGTGCTATTCCAAAAGTTTCAGTCTATTTTCAAGTTATTAGTTCCTCTACTGGTGCTTTCATCTCTTTTGAATCATACATCCCACTCCTAAGAGTCTACCACCTTTTCCTGAAATCAATAAGTGGAGAGAGTAAACTCACAGAATTACTTCGTTTTGTTAGGTCGGAAGAAAAGAATGACAGGAAATTTGAATTTTTTTGTTGTAGTTAATAAATTGTTCTTTTGAACTCCCCAGGAAATGGGCGACTGTCTAGTGTTGTTGGTGTGTATGTTTCCAGTGGAATGTGTGTTGTTTTCTAATTACCTATACGTATGTATATATATATATATATATATATATATATATATATATATATATATATATATATATATATATATATATATATATATATATATATATATATATATATATATATATATATATATATATATATAATATATATATATATTTATATATATTTTATATTATTGTCTGTTTCTGTTTGTTTGTGTTTGTGGCTTGTGCTTGCAAGATTGTAAAGCCTTGCTTGAGAAACATTTTAAATATTGTTCTATTTATGTTTACCGCTTAATAAACACGCAAAAAGTTACTACAATGTTTTCCTTTACACTTGTACATCTGCCTGCCTCTTTCTCCATCCTTCTCCGCTATTAGACTTTTTCTTACTATTATTTAAGTGTTGGTATTTTTCCAGTTAAAGCATTAATATTTATTTTTGATGCCCTTTCGAAAGTAATAATTGTGTTAAAGAAACAATACACCGTAAATGCCGTAATTTTGGACACTTGTTTAATCAAGCACACGGCGTGATGCTCTCTCACCCTCTCACTTCTGCACTACACGTTGTCTGCGCTCGGCCTCTATCTCCCCGTGACTAACTTCCGATAAGGCGGCCTGTTCTCTGACCGTCTAGTGTCTAGGCCGAGGGTCATCAAACTTTTTTAAAAAGTGGGCCGATAACTCAGAGAAAGCAGAGTGTATTTTGTTCAATACAATACATTGTATACACACAAAAAATAAAGACAATCAACTTTTTAACTGTATATTGCTTTGTTTGTTTTTTAAATTTGTGCGCTATATGAATTCGCAGTTGTCACCATTTTTAACAGACATCAGCGAATTCAAGTTGTTGAGGAAATGTTCAGGTTATATGGGTGTAAAGTCTACTATATTGTTGTCTTTGACTGTCCGTCAGGGTGTTTCTTATACATTCGTTATTTATTGTATCTATATCTCTTTTCCTTCAGCCATCTCTCTCTCTCTCTCTCTCTCTCTCTCTCTCTCTCTCTCTCTCTCTCTCTCTCTCTCTCTCTCTCCAGGACAATACTATTATTGTGGGTGGTTGGCGGGTGCTCTGGTGTCGTTTGCTCCTTCTTTCCTGTCTAACATCTATCGTCCTGATCTCTCCTCCTTCTTTTTTGTGTTAGTTACTCTCTTGTAACACCTCGGCGCTTATATATATATATATATATATATATATATATATATATATATATATATATATATATATCCTTGTCTCTCCATCTCGCTGTCTGTTTGTCTGTGCAATGGGCCTAGATCTACGTTTCTCCTCCCAAAGTCCCACTTTGCTTACGTCTCGAAATCCGCCGTTTTTGTAAAGGTTTAACGGTGCAAACAATACACTATAGTACTGTGCATTAATCAAGATGTCCAAAAGTAGAATAACAAGTGATAAATGATAAAGAAAAGGTAAACGCGCATCAGGGGCGGTTTGTTCCCTCTTTGTCGGCTAGACGGATGACATGAGAGATTTATTGCTGATAATAAATGTTATTCAGTTTTAAGTAAATCCATTCTAATGTCTATCAACATTTTGAAAAACAAAAACACCCCCCCCCCCTTTAAAAAAATAACAACAACAAACAAACCACCTTGCCGATTTCAAATCGACCCAAAAAGACTTGTTTGGGGTTTACCGACGTGTTGTCGAACTAGAGAGACGCTTTTGTTTATCTCGATTTTTACCAACATTGGTTTGCAACTATGTTGCCACCACCTCCAATCTAGACATGCAACTCCGGGCTCCGCGAACTCCTCCGTCCAGGCCGGCGATTTAAGAAATTGCCCACAGGGCGCCAAGAGGAAGTCTCTGGTTGCCTACTTCACTTTTCAGTTGCTTGCAATTAAAGGATTCGATTGTCTTGAACAGCACATTTAGTAGGCCGTACGTTGTATTTTATCAATAATACCAAAATTTAACTGGTCTCAAGTTACTGTCAATTCTTTCAGTGAGGGCATGGCTCTAATCAGAGAGTTTACAGTAATACTATATTACTGTAAACCCTCTCTGCTCTAATCTTCACTGCTTTTTCAGTGTGTAGACACCCATGGGTTATTGTTTTGGGTTGGAGGGGGGGGGGGGTTGGTTTTGTGTTTTATTCCCCACTTATTTCCTACTAGATCTAGATCCATACCCTTACCTGGCTCAGACGCCAGGCCGGCGAAAACGATTTTTGCCCACTGATGTTTTGTAGTGAACTTTTGCCAAGGATGAGAGTGCTAGTCTAGTGAGAGGCACTCGGCTGAAGCGATGGAGGCCCAAAAAAGTTGCCCCCTCACCCCTCCCTTTTTCCACACTCACCCCTGCTAGACGTTAAGTTAGCTATTATATATCAGCATTTGGTTAAGTTCTCCACTTAAAATGATGTCACGAGAAGTGTTACTAAGAATACTAAGACTGTTTTACTATAACCAGAAATGATTGTTTTTGTTACGTGCTAACTTTACTCAGTGCGGGTAAGTTAAGTAGGAAATAAATGGAGAGTATATTATCTAGTTGGGCGGTTCCCCTCTTCTGCTGATTTTAAAATGTAGCTGTATAACAATGAAAGTTTTGGATTGGAACCCACAGGGTAAGAGATCAAGGGGAAGACCGCGTGGAACCTGGAGAAAAATCACAGAAATCGATGTACTGAAAAGTGGGAAGACATGGAATAACATCAGGAGGCTAGCCAAGGATAGAGAAAGGTGGAAGGTGTTTGTCCGTGGCCTATACCCTGGTGCAGGGTGAGAAAGACATTGATGGTGATGGTGATTATGATATTGGAGAGGGGGGGGGGAGGTAGGAAGGGAGGCAGGAGAGGGAAGGGGTCGATGTGAGTGACATACAGTAAGTTCTAAAGACCACGAGCCGCCCCTGCTCACCACCCTCCTCACCTATCAGTGAAAGACACATAAAAAAGAGAGAAAAAACAGGTCATGCACCCAATGGCACTTTTCACGACACGCCTTTTCTGTCGACAGTCCCTATGTAGGTAATGTTCAATAATAGGCCCCAACACTGCTGCTAAGTAATCGAGATAGCTCGAATATTTTTATCATCGGCACGTGGGGAGGGGAGTGGGCGATGAGTCAGCTCTTCAATACTTTTAAGTATCACGTCTCCCCCCCCCTCTCTCTCTCTCTTTCTCTCTCTCTCTCTCTCTCT
>NW_004797290.1:1574934-1578490 GCF_000002075.1 Aplysia californica | reverse complement strand
AGTATCACGTCTCCCCCCCCCTCTCTCTCTCTCTCTCTATCTATCTATCTCTATCTCTTTCTATCTCCTCTCCTCTCCTTATGTAAACTTTTTTTCTTGATACATTGTACCCCTCTTCACATTAATGAGCAAAGACAAAGAAGTGCGTGTATAACGAACTAAGTATAGCAAAATGGTTGACGAAAACCAAATGGTGCTTGTATTTATCATAACTATATTAGATTTCTTCACAAGCGACAAGGGGAAAAAGGGGGTGAGGCAGATTATTTAGTTTCAGTAGAGGTTTTACGGTGCTCGCAACTGCATAAAGTCATATGAGCGCCAATGGGTGGATGTCAACAGAGAAGTCCTTACAGGGAACCAGGCTTACTCTGGTCACCTCTCAAGCTTCAATAGCACAAAGTCCAACCTCCCTGAATCCTCCCACCGGTCCTCTCTGTAGCGGAGTGGGGCATCTCTGCAGCCAGTGCTCCAAACGTTGTTGTTATTGTTGTCGTTGTCATTGTTGTTATTGTTGTTGCTGTTGTTGTTTTTTAATCCGTCTAAGGATTCTGACATATGCCTGGGGTTTCAAGGACAAGAAAAAAATAAATATCTTATGTCAATGACCTGAGAAAAATCCCACCCATGCTGAAAGGCAAGGCCCATGAGACCGTGAAAAGTGCTGACTGAAAGTAAAAAGCTCATACCTCATGGAAAATTAAAAATCATGTAGAGCATATTGAGGTCTTTGCAAGCCACGATCATGGTTGTCTTGCTCTCTAGTGTACATGCATGCACTGAGCTCTCTTTCAGCATACACCCCGAAGATCCAAAATCAGAGTCGAAACTAAAAATAGCGTAAACATCGTCAACGAAACTTATGTTGGACCTCCCCTTCTTATAGATTTACCTGCTTGTAATTCTAGGGTTATATGATATAACATGTTGACATGTTTACAAATAGCATTACTTCTACATTACACTCAATGTTTAGGGAATAAAATGAACGTGGTTGAACATGTGGCGCAAATAAGTAACACAAGAAAATTTAATCAAATAGCCCAAGTCTGTCCATGACCTATGAAATTAGCGACATTATGTAAGCGGAAAGTCTGGGTTCGAGCCTCGGTTCGGACTTGAGGTTTTTTCGCCCCCTCCTACCCACCCAACAGTAATGGGTAACTGACTTCGAGTTGGGGAAGTAAAGGCGGCGTGGAAAGGAACTGGCCACCCTACCACAATATACCGAAGGCCCAGGAAGTTGTTTCACTAACAAGACAATCCCCAATGTCCCGATCGGATGGGGGAACAACTTTACTTTATGTAAGCCTACAATAATATTATGCAGTTTCTGATAGTTTTCTTTCGTTAAAAAAAACCTCTATGGAATTATTTGAAAGCTTATTGTTTCCTACATGTTTCATTCCAGGAGAATTCGTCATGCTTCAGAGATTCTCCCCAAAATGAATAGGAGAATAATTTCATCCTTTTGACCGTTTTTTTTTTCTTCTCAGATTTGCTCTGCACACAGTTCGTACTCAAAAGTGGGCTTCTTTGTATCGAATACTGAGATACATTAAAGATTCAGATAGTGGCATGAAGAAAAGTGAAAGGGCGTTCATATAATAGCAACGCCAGTTTAAAATGAGGAAAAAATATGACGACGTGTCGGATTTCCGACCGCACATAATTATATGAATTTAAAAGGCGCGCTGCCTTGTTTAGCCCTGTTTGTCAGGGCCAGCCCGGACTGAGGGATATTATACATGTAGCTCTTTCCAGCGGGCTGAAGGGAATACTTGATCTTCTCCATTTGGGAATCGACCTAGTCTTCTGCATGCAATGGTGAAGAGCCTGACAACTAGGCCACATCACAGACGCCGACCAGGGAAGAGACTAAGATAAGATAAGATAAGATAAGATACATCTTTATTGTCCAGATCCTGGCACATTGGTTTGGTGTTCCACCACTAGTACACACGCACACACACACACACGCACGCACGCACGCACGCACACACACACACACACACACACACACACACACACACACACACACACACACGTACACACGTGCACAGACATGCACACACAAGAAGGCTTACAATCGCATGCATAATATAAATGAGCAGCAATATAAACAATAATAATCGTAAGCTAGATACACACTCAATGTTATTTTGATGCATGCTCTAAGGTCGTAAGTACACTAAACAAGATGGTTAAGATGGAAGCATTTTGATAGATGATGGTAAAAATGACCTTCTGTATTTTTCTTTGTTACAGATCAGAAGTATGGGTCTTTTACTTCTGACTGATGTTTTTATTTGAGGGAACAAGGGATGTTTGTTGTCTAAAAAGATGGAATTAATTTTCTTAGTGCAAGCTGTTATGTACAATTCATCCAAGTAGGGGAATGAAGATGTTGAAATTTTACATGCTTTCCGTATTAGTCGATTTAATTTTTCTTTATCTTGTTGTCTTGTGTTCCCGGCCCATGCTGTTATACAAAAATTGATCATACTTTCTATGGTTGAATGGTAGAACATGGACATCAATGTTTTATCAACTTTAAAATACTTTAGCTTTCTTAGAAAAAAAATAGTCTTTTGTTCACTTTTTAGGCCATAGACATAGGCCTAGAGCTGACACCATGGGGGCATATTTAGAGGAACATAAAGGCTGAGAAAATGGAGAACACCTAAAAGATCTGACGTTCGTCGATTGGGGGGGGGTGGGGCTGCCTGGTTTGTCTTTGAGTATTGATGACAGTCATCATTACAAAACTTGAAGACTGTAATTGTAACTTAAGTTTTTAATTCTCCACCTTAAAATTGGTGGTGTAGAGATAGTCCCTCTAAAATGTCCATTCAGCTTGTATTGTTCAATATTTCTTCCTTTTTGAAGGCAAATCAAAGCAATTTACTCTGTAAACTGTCAACAATGAAAGTCCTTTCGTTAAAAATCAATCGAAAAATTAAATTAAATTCATACAATCAATCAATCATTCATTTAACTTTTTAGAGTGTCAGTGATAACTTCCGCCATGCAGGGCACAGCCGATCCTGTGACAAACTGGGTTTGTGACAAACTGGGCCTGTGACAAATTGGCATGCTTCCATTGCCGTTACACTTTGCACTGAAAGTGAACGACAAATGGAAATTTACATGTATACTCAACATCATAAATAACTTGATCAAAACGTAGGCCTTGAGATCCGCAAAGATAAACCGAATTGAAAATATGCGTGACGAACTAAACCACCGACAAAACGCTTGCTATTTTTTTTAAAAACAAGAACATTAACACATTGACAGGTTATAAATGCGGGACAGCGGGGGAAGACTGGGACACCAGTGAGCCTGTCACATTTTTGACTGTTGATTCTCTTTCATTTGAAAACCTATGACCAGATACAGTTTTAACATGAAACAACACCCAAAGGACAATAGTAGTCCTATATAAAGCATATTCTGCAAATATTTTCAATAATAATAGAATTATACACGTTTTATGCACGCCACGCACGGGCACACACACACTCTCTCTCTCTCTCTCTCTCTCTCTCTCTCT
>NW_004797290.1:1574113-1574834 GCF_000002075.1 Aplysia californica | reverse complement strand
ACACACACACACACACACACACACACACACCTACTTGCTTATCACACGCGCACGCTTACACGTTGTTACGAAATGAGCACGTACAAATCAAATACAATATAAAATAACTAGCTGGGCCCCCTTTCGATGAAAGGAATGATACGTGCTTTAACAGCAACTGAAAGTCATTGGCCAGCTATATTTACACCCCACTGAAATGGAACAATAAATTTTGAAGGAAGCAAAAAATTAGAAGGTCTAGATCTATAATCTCAAAAACAACATGCACCTCGCGAAATATCACTTCCGGCACTTCCGCTGTGAAGGACAACTACGCTACGCAGATTCCTTTCGTTAGGGATTCGGAAGAGAGTTCCAAACTGATGGAGCAAAGCGGGCAAACGATCTTGCAGCTAATTTTTTATCTCCTTTTCCGGGAACTCTTTACATTCACTGATCGCCTGATCTTGGTGATCTTGATGGATCCAATCTTGTATACGCTATATACACACGTTATATTAGAATATCAATATATTCAAAGATCAGACCCCCAATACTTTGAAGTCAGACATAATGCTTTCAGGATTCGCTGCTCTGGTTAAAGCACTCGTCATCAAAGGGGCAATATTGTAGGTAGGTGGTGATGTCCTTTTCCGGATTTTGGAGCATGGGGCTGAATTGAAATGAGATTCCATGGGACCAACGACAGTCTTAACACATGGCTGTATTTTGGTTGGGGTGG
>NW_004797290.1:1568060-1573603 GCF_000002075.1 Aplysia californica | reverse complement strand
CCCACACACACACACACACTCACACGATAAATTCAAAGAAGTCCAGTTGCTCCTGTTGATAATGCTGAAAATTAAATTGAAGTGTTCTTGCTGTTTACACCAATACGTGTACCTGCAATATACTTTGTTTATGACTTAAAACAGTCTTTTCTTCTATGTCCTCACTAAAATGAACAAAAGTCAAGGTCGGTTGCTGATGTTGATATAACTTTAATCAGATCTAGTTACGAACCGTTATAAACCT
Organism: Aplysia californica; assembly: GCF_000002075.1. Taxonomy (NCBI): domain Eukaryota; kingdom Metazoa; phylum Mollusca; class Gastropoda; order Aplysiida; family Aplysiidae; genus Aplysia; species Aplysia californica. The sequence continues at coordinate 1,573,359 of NW_004797290.1, read as the reverse complement.
TTTGAGGGAAAAAATCTTCACGTACTTTCAAGGCATCAGGAAGGGGTTTGTTAATGGGCCATACGGTGCAGTAATAAAACCAATTGAAATCTTACAGTTCACACATCATGCGGTTCTAATTGGTTGTAGTGTTTAGTGGTGACAGTATAACACACACCCTTGATAACATCAGTATTTCTGTTAGCCCTAACCCACACACGGTAGATAATAGTGTATGCTGAGGTAACGGTTTTTGTTCCTCGCGTACTGACTGACACGAATGTGACGTGTAAACCTTTTTCCAATGATAGGCTATCGACCATGTGATCGACACTTTTTCAGCCGTTCGAACTGGGGTCGACGCACTTACACCGCACAAAGGAATGGCACGCTTGTTGGCTGCTTTTTGTTTTTGTTTTGGTTTTTCGTAAATGTTTTACGGCGCTCGCAAAGGCACAAGGTCATATGAGCGCACAGGACTCATTAAACATTTTCAGTTGGTAGGAAATTTTGAATTTTACCCGAAGCCTACTCTTATAGTTATGATTTTGAACCACCAAGGGATCTTTAACGTGCGCAGCTAGCACGTCGGACCTCCGTGATTTTTCGCCCTTCACAGAGAAGGCTAGGTGTAGATCTTGAAGATCAGGGGTGTGGCTGAAAGACAATAGTAAGAAGGAACCAAAGAGTAGCAGTAGAAAGTTGAAAAGATGCAGAAAAAGCCAGGAGCCCAGAGGAGGGGGGGGGGCAAAAGAGGTAAGGGGGTGGGGGCAGAAAGTGGAAACGAAAGCAGACGACAGAACATTGTTAAAGAGCAGGAGAGGAGGCGAAAGAGACCGAAATTTTCAGTCACTAAGCGGATTCGAACCCGGGACCTTTGAATGAGATGCAAACAACTTAACCTCTAGGCCACGAGAGCCTCCTTGTTGGCTGTGATTTTAAAAGAATTGTTTTGCTAACCCTTTTAGTTCTATTCAGTAGCGTTCGATACAACTGACCATGGACCTCATTGAAGAGGTTGGAATGACTGGGGCTACCCTTTGCTGGGTTTGCTCCTACTTATGAAATCCATACTAAACTGACAGAATTAATGGGCACATGTCATTAGATTATTAAATTTGTCATGTATGGGGTCCCTTAGGGTTTAATCATCGGTCCAATTTTGTTCACCATTATTTCATGTTCACCTACTTGTCAAGGAAATAGTTAAGTATGACTCAAAGTCTCATTTCTATGCTGACTATAACCAAATTTATGGTTCAACAATATATGCCAACTTTGATGAACTTGTCCATCGTGCTGAAAATGAGTCTCTGTGAAAACGTGGATAAACAAAAAGAAACTGGTGTTGAATGACGATAAAACTGAGGCCATTCTGTGTGGTAGTGCGAGGTCTATAAATAAGGTTGACAAAGATCACAATAAAACTGTAACATGAGTATGCGGGAATTGAATTTGTCTCGAAAAGTTGGAAAATTGGCATCTTTTCTGTTTCTGATGTGTCAAAATCGGCCGAGGTGAACAATTTGATCAGCTGCACGTACTTAGAAGAAAAATCAGCAAAATAATTCATCTAACCAATACTAAACATACTGCTTTTTTAGTAAAAAGCTGAATATTTCCAACGCTTCAGTACTGCAACTCTTTGTTGCCAGGAATGTCTCTAAAGAAAGTAAAATGACTTCAAATTGTTCAAAATAATGTTGCCCGATAAGTTTTATAGACACGAAAGTCATAAGGATCAAACTACAGCAGTAGAGGAGTTTTGTTGAAACTTTCTGCAGCGTACACTTGGCATAAAGTACCCATCAGCACTGCAAGTTCGCTAGTGCTATGGCATCAATAGTAGTACATGTAGTAAAGACATCGTTGGTGTGCCTGTGGGAATTGATATTGTTTGGGGAAGGGGATTGTTTTCTGTTTGTTTTGTTTTTGATTGTGGTTGGGGGGTTTTTCCCGTGGTGTCTGTTGGGGCGAGGTTTACAGCACCATACCCAGTGCCCACTGCCAATCGAATTTGTTCGAATTGTGTTGAGGTCAGACAGGTATTCCTTCATGGAAAGTCAAAAGCTAAAGGATGCCATTGTTTTCTTATTGTATTCTGCGAGGATAGGCGTAGTCTGGCCGCCCTCAATATTATGGATCAAACTGCATCAGTAGAGGGGTTTGTTCGTTAAAACTTTCTGCAGCGTACACTTGGCATAAAGTACCCATCAGCACTGCAATCCGCGAGTTCTCAGGCATCAAATGAGGCAAAAGCATCGTTGGTGTATCTGTGAGAGTAAATACATGTATTATGGTGGGGTTTTGTATGTGTGTGTGTGTGTGTGTGTGTGTGTGTGTGTGTGTGTGTGTGTGTGTGTGTGTGTGTGTGTGTGTGTGTGTGTGTGTGTGAGTGAGTGTGTGTGTGGGGGGGGGGGGGGTAGGGGTGGTGTTTTGGGGGGGGGGTTGTTTTGTTTTGTTTTTTTGTTGTTGTTTTTTTTTCAGTGGCGTTTGGTGGGGCGTGGTTTACAGCATTATAGCCTACCCAGTGCACAGTGCCAATCGAATTTGTTGGAATTGAGTCAGGGTCAGACAGATATTCCCCCATGGAAAGTCAAAAGCTACCGTCATGGCACAATTTGAACGAATTTGAATGAATTCGATGGTGACCTTCAAAATCAAACGCGTTTGTTTTCAAAGCCGCAAGTTGAACAATCGGTTTGTGTACTCTAAACGAAAGTTCAAGAAAAGAAATGGAATGAACAAAACGTTAAATTTGGTCTGCCCAATACCCAATTACGTTATGCCTGAGTGGTATACAGACACCCACTATTTGTCTTACAACAATTCGTTGCAGAAAAAATCGCCTTGGTGAAATCACCATGCCTGTCTGCTATTACTTATGTCCCGTTACAATGTAAACCTTACCACTATTGTATTTTAAAGGACCCTGTTTCTCTGCAGCCTTAGTTTCAGCATATGACTTTGATGGGCACAGTGTGCCTCGCCTACATGTCATTGTTATTGAAGCAAAAGTAGGTCGCTAATCTCCTATTCATCTTTTAATATCTCTTAATATCAGAGATCAGTCTGTCTGTCCGTCTGTCTGTCTGTCTGTCTGTCCATCAGTCTGTGTGTCTGTATGTATGTTCTTTATCACTGTCTGTTTGTCTGTCTGTCTGTCTGTCTGTCTGTCTGTCTGTCTGTCCCACCTCTCTCTCTCTCTCTCTCTCTCTCTCTCTCTCTCTTTCTCTCTCTCTCTCTCTCTCTCTCTCTCTCTCTCTCTCTCTCTCTCTCTCACTCTCTTTCTTTCTCTCCTATCAGCTTTAATTTTTGGCAGCCAATTGCCCTTTCATACGTAGATTACGATATTTTAATCAAAGATCTATACTTTCTCTTGCGTAGTAATATAGGCCACCTTTTGGGGAGCAGCAAACGAGGTTAATGAAATTGGGCATATTCCAGTCATTCATAGATTCATAGGGAAATAGGTGACCTGTTTCATTTATAAAGAATTTCACTTAAAAACCAACAGGAATCTTTCTCGCAATTGAGTTCAAACGACTTTTTGGTTCAACCAATGTTCTTAGCATTTACACTGTTTAGCTATGTTTCGGTTTGCACCGAATTCCCTTAATTACGTCTATCAACATTATAAATGTTTAATTCAAGAAGACCTCCGGGCATATAAATAACAATCATAGTTTATCATTGTTGCAGGGAGAGAGAGAGAGAGAGAGAGTGAGAGAGAGAGAGAGAGAGAGAGAGAGAGAGAGAGAGAGAGAGAGAGAGATAGGGAGAGAGAGAGAGAGAGAGAGAGAGAGAGAGAGAGAGAGAGAGAGAGAGAGAGAGAGAGAGAGAGAGAGAGAGAGAGAAACCTCAATATAATGTACTCGGCTTAAAACGTACTGTTGGCTATGAAGTTCACTTTCTGAAGACCCAAGTCCCATTTCGTAATTTTACTCTTTAAAAGCTATTTCTAAAAACATAGGCCCCTTCTTTTGCTATATTCTAGTAATCGAAAGCCAGTTTACAACAGAAAAAAAGCGTATGGGTTTAACGTCCCTATCAGCCCTGTTAAGTTATTTAAGAGAGAGAACTCCCAAATTTAACACCCACCTCCGATAGGACCGCCGTTTACAAAGAACATTGTGAGAATAAAGAAAAAAATGACTAAAAGAAATTGCTGTACCGTACCCAGGAATGCAAAGTAATCAGTAATTAGGTAGAGTGAGAGGACGTGTTATTTTACGTCAGCACGTCACGTGCAGATCTCTAACTTTTACGCTTCATGTACACCGAGCTCATTTACTCTAAGGTATTGAATAAAAAGGGGGGTGGTGGTAGTAATATAGGGGGGTGGGGGTGGACAAGTGGTCCAAAATTAATAAATTGGGGAGGGGGGGTGAATAAAAAAAGGGGGGGGGGGCACGTTCAACCTCTTACTGGTACCCATGTAATAGTAGGAACAATTCTGTTTTATTTCTCCTTCAATGAATAAAAGAACAAGAGATCATGAAATTTTAGTGATTGTAGTAAGTTGCTGTGACAACTTTTCCCATTTAGGAACAAACCAGCTTCATTTTAAATTATAAACCAATGTACAACAGTTTTTAAAATGCAGAGAATATCGATTTTCGACCCCCAGGGATTTTTAACGTGCGCAACTTGCACACAGGACCTCCGAGATTTTTCGTCCTTGTCAGAGAAGGCTAGGTGTAGATCTTTCCTACCAGAAGATCAGGGGTGTGGTTGAAAGACAGCAGTAAGAAGGAGCCAAGGAGTGACAGTAGGTGAGGGGGTGGGGGCAGAAAGTGGAGACAAAAGCAGACGACAGAACATTGCTTGAGAACTGGAAAGGAGGTGAAAGGAGACAATTTTAGTGAAGAAAATGTTTCCGTCCCTACCCGGATTCGAACCTGGGACCTTTGAATGAGAGGTGAACACCTAAACCTCTAGGCCACGAGAGCCTCTACATTTTCTATGAAGTAGTTAAGGACGTATAATATCAGAATTCATAACTTAAGCATTGACAAAGTTTTCTTATATATTTGGCCTGGATTTTCTGATCGTCGGTGCTGTAATAAAGCTGCAACGTGTCTGAATTACCTTTCAGTACTCCCACCCAGATGAAATTAACACATATCGTCGGCAGAGAATTCTAACCGTCTAACTCGAAATTTTTTCGAATTGCTTTTTTCCTTAAAATAGATCGACATAACGAATGGCTACGTCCTATTAACATCTATAACAATTTTGAAAAACAAATGTCTTGTTTTAAAGAGAAATTCTAACCGTATATTCCGACTGGCTTCCGTGACTGAAGAATTCTAACCGT
>NW_004797290.1:1556459-1566094 GCF_000002075.1 Aplysia californica | reverse complement strand
TTAAATACTTAAAAGTAGAGTCATGTATTCCAGTCTAGCGCATTTAAAGATAGTAAATCCCCATAGGAGCCTTTGAATTCAGTTTTTTGTCTCTCCTGTAAAATTTACGAAATCGGAGTTGGACGGTTAGAATTCTCCGCCGACGATATGACTGTTTAGTGATGGGTGCCCAGGACAGAACAAAAACAAAAGAGTAATATATTACCTTCTGTCTCTTGTTGAACAAAAGCGTTTTAGAAAAAACTCCTGATTTGTGGACATACGTACAGGAATTTTGCACAAGGAGTATACAAACGAAAGTGACTTCTATTGGTACCAGGTGACTACATATACATTAAGGAGCTGAGTCAACCAAGCATCCATTTCAAAGTGGAGGCCATGGAAGCAAAGTAGATTATCTATGCTTGATTTCAAATCCGTACTAATTATGCTACATTGCATCAAACAATCCTTCAAAGATTTAAAATTTAAGGAGAACATGGGGTTTAGCTAAGTGGCAAAAGTGGCGAACTGAATTATGTAGGGACAAGTGTTAATTACAAAGCACACCCTGGCCAGATTTGGTGCAGGTATCATTTGAACAAAGCTGAACCAAGGAAGAAGTTCAGAGTCTTTGTAAGAGGAACAAATATTGCTGTGTGAGGCCAAAGTCTGCCTACACAAATCAAATTGGTATAAACGCTGAAGGTTTTTATTCTCTCTTTTGTTCTTGGAGTACAAAAATGCTTTACGAATGAGTTTTCTCTAGATTTACTGAATAAAGTTCCCATTTCAGTTGTATTTAAACAAGTAATATATCTTTTTACACCCGTTCCACTTTGGCACTAGAAAATAAAAGGCAATTCCTTACTTGCTGGTGTACCTGATGAACAGTTACAACAACTACAAAGAGTACAAAATATTGCTGCCAAAATAATTACTAAGAAACTAAAACATGATCATGTCACTACTATTTTAAAAGAACTACACTGGCTCCCGTTGAAAGAGCGTATCATTATAAAAATCTGTTTAACTTGCTACAAATGCTTACATGGTCTAGAATCTATCACCTGACTACATAAAACAGTTTTTAACACCCTGTGTACCACCTAGAACGCTCAGATCATCAAATGACAGAACAACCCTTGTTAAACCTTTAAAAAAATTACAATTCATATGGCCAACGCTCTTTTTCATATTTTGCCCCACTTGTTTGGAAAAGGCTTCCAAAAACTACCAGAGAAGCAGAAAATCTAGAAATTAATATTTTTTTAACAAAAACTAAAAGCATATCTGTTTTCATCATATTTCGATTAAACAGAATCCATCCAAGCTGCAGATCGTCGTGAGTTTGAATGTAGTGCGTATGTACGTATATGCGTATGTGTGTATGTGTGTATGTGTGTGCATGTGTCTGTGTGGGTGCATGCGTGCATGAGTATGTGTGTGCACGCGTAAGTAATACTATGTGTTTATAAAATTGATTTGTAAAGCCATAATATGTTTTATGTTGAGCGCATAGAGCATTGCATAAGTGGACATGGGCTATATAAATGCAAACATTTATTAGATCTATTATTAATATGAATGTCATGAAAAGTGTATTTGTTGCCGTTATAGTGGTAATCTATTGCAGATAACGGTCTCGCCATCCGTATGGATTTAGACCCCTTTTATGACTCCCGCATAGCATGGCTTATAATTATGTAAAGTAAGATATACCTTGCCTAAAATCCAATTTCCACGAACAATGGGTCAATCTTAAGGTTCAGTCAAACAATTGGTTCAAAGTGTATGCGAAAACACATTTCTATCAAAGGCATCACCAAAATTTAGATAGGTCTAAAATAAGAAAACTCCAAAGGGGTTGAGTTAGACCCCTTTGGGCCCTTCTGTTTTCATGCTTGTTTTTTTCGCCCCAGATCTTTTACTTGTCATTTTAATGCAACACACGGTCGATATTTTAGAAGAAAAAAAAAAGAGGTGTGCACTGATATCAAATAAATTATGTTATACAAATGCGCACATTTTAAAAAAATCATGGGATTTGGGGGGGGGGGTGCGTTTTTCTCGAAGTCATTTCAATGGCACTTAACCCCTTTCTAATTCTGACCCCTTCAATTGTTGATCACTGAATTATTATTCAAACGTATTATGCTGGTAGATGGGGAGCCCGGGGTTGATGTTGAGTCTGGCAGGTGTTATCTCTCTAACATGATTGCACCATACATAGTGCATATAAGGTATCATCATCACCATTAAGGGGAGACGTACACCCCAGGAAAAAAATCTAAACAAATGACTTCCATTCATTTTCATGAAATAGTGCAAGAAAGTTAATAGGTACATAGGATGCACTAAGGGTGAAAAACGGGTCTCTGGGGCGGTCATCTTGGATTTTCAAACTAGAGTCTAGATTCTTAGTGTGGATGAATTTCATAAGAAATATTAAAACTAGAGCCTACAATTTGGCACATAATTGCAAACCGGTATAGACTGTGGATCTATTTAAGGATTTTTACCTATCTTTAAAAATAAACAAGTGAGCCCAAAGTCAATGACCCCCGAAAGTCAGTTGACGAAACGTTGGGGCATAATGCTAGACAAAATTGAATATTTCCACAACAATAAGTTTCCAATATTATTTCGGTACTTGTTTTTACCGGAACCTCCCGAAAACAACCGAGACCTCCCAAAACCACCCGAAACCACGCAAAAAAACCCACCCGAAACCTCCCGAAACGTCCTCATAATTTCTATGATATGATGTTATTTGCTATGCTATCTATCGCTCAGTGGATAAAATATTGATCTGTAATGAATATTATCGTATTTGGATACTTCTTTATCCTAAATAGACTATTTAAACCGAAAAAAGGGAATAATGTCATAATCAACATCACCGCAGTGGAAATCACTCAAGCTGGTTTAGCTTGTGCAAATGTGCATAAACTCCACACTCGTCCAAGTGCCAGACAGGAAGATAAAGAGAGTCTTTTGTGGATTGGGAGAGTTTGACCTTTACGATGAGTTCAAACATTTTCGAGTCCAGAGGAATGTCTGGTTCCAATTTTCAGATCAGCAACGGAAGAACGATCTGGCAAAATTCTTGAATCAATATTGAGATGCTGGACTTGTTCGTTCCACAAGAAATGGACGGGCTGTAAGAATCCCAAAGGCAAAGGGTAAGAAGCCAGGGCAAGTAATAGGAAAAAAGGACAGCCAGAACACACACGCCATCCAAGAAACTGAAGCTGGACATCGATAGCAGCAGTCTTTAATTTGCGTGAGAGAGAAAGAGAAGAGAAGAGAAGAGAAGAGAAGAGAGAGAGAGAGAGAGAGAGAGAGAGAGAGAGAGAGAGAGAGAGAGAGAGAGAGAAAGAGGGGGGGGGAGGGCATTGATCTCATTGCAGGTTTTGCAAGGTACTTCCTCATTTTGAGGTGATATAATAAGTTTACATTTGCTGCCCTCACTCTTTACCATTGCTGCTCATGCAGTTCTTTTTTTTTTTTAAAGCTCCCCAGACCCCCTATTTTCTTGGCTTATTTTTAGCTGCTTGGAAATGAGTACTGCTTCAACAAGCTGTCTTTGCTTTTTATGATCTGAGGTTTGGTCCGAGAAGTTTGAGAAATTAATGTAGTTTGAAGGTTACAAATATTACGCGAGTCACCGCTTTGCTTTTGTTTTTAATTGACCAGTATTGTTTCTTTTTATTATAAATTGCATTGGTTCCTCTGAAATATTTTGGCTTAGTTTGATCTCAATTTTAGTTGCTGGGCTGTTGAAGCAGAGTCCCCATTACATATTTTGACAATTTCCAGTGGTAGAATTTTAGTACAGTTGTGTGAGAAAATAGACTTTTGGAATGAAGATCGGAATACCAATTATTTCAGTGTATTTGGCTTCTTATTTTGTTCCTCTTTCATTTTTTCCCCTTTAAAATCACCGAGAACTTCACAGTTCTTTTACTCATGAGAAATTAAGAAAGTTTTTATCTTAAGATCTATTATATTGTGTTTTATGGAGAGTTATCTTTGGTATCACGTATAATCTGTCGGCTGGTTCTTGGCTCTTTTTATAAGGGAAAATGATGGTTTGTAAAATCTTTGTTCAACTTCTTTCAATTTGTTTCAACTGATGGGCGACTGCTCAGGTTGTAATAATAGGCTGTATTTCTTAGAATTTTGATTAGTGTTACACAGTAGTATTCTAGTAGATTTTTTACATAATGTAATACGCGGTATTTAATTTCTGTTATCTTGTGCATGTTGTGAAGTATTCAAAGGAGATGTGACCATGAAGCCTGGATGTTTCCTGAACAACGCCCAGAAACGTTTGTAGGGGTTTCTGTACTCTAAAGTGGTGTTTTTTGTGGGTTTTTTGTGTTGTTTTTTTGGGTGTGTTTTTTTGTGGGTTTTTTTTTTTGGGGGGGGGGGGGGTAGAGCAGAAGGTAGAATCTTTTAAAAAGAAAATAATTGCCACTTTTTTTTCTCAATAGGCATTTTTAAAATACAGCTTATATGCTTCAGTTTCAATAGGAAACCTCCATTCTATTTATACTGTGTGAATATTAGTATCAAGTAGTTGCCATGTTTTAGTTTGAAACATGTTTTTACGGTTTCTAATTGGAAAGAGAACTATTTTGGCCTTTTCTGACCTTTATCGGCCGTTTTCTCAAAATGCTATTTTCATACACCTTATCCCATTTTTCTGCTGTATCTTATTCGATTTTAATGTAACTTTCACAGAATGTTAACGACATCTAGTTCTAGAAACTGTATTGGGCAATTTTTTATTGCAAGTGTAACTGTTGATAAATGGCGTCAGAGAGTGATTTTCCCCTTTTTTCAGTTTTGCAATAAGCCTATTTTTAAGTGCCATAAAATGAAAACTAAGGCATATACCAAAAATTCCTCAAGACAATTTTTAGATCTATACTTTTCCTAAGTAGATGCCAGATTAAAAGTGTTTGAAATAAAAACAAATAAGTCAAACCAAGTGAAATGTTGTCTTTTGCAATGCTATTTTATTGTGTTTTGGCTTAAATAATTTATTCAGGATCAAGAAGTATCAAAAAACGATAATATTGTATTACAGATCAATATTTTATCCACATAGCGATAGATAGCATAGCATATGACATCATATCATAGAAATTTTGAGGAGGTTTCGGGTGGTTTCAGGAGGTTTTGGGTGGTTTCGGGTGGTTCTTGCGTGGTTTCGGGTGGTTTTGGGAGGTTTTGGTATAAACAAGTCCCCCCCAATATTTCCCAGTTTCCTCACATATATCCCCAGAATAGATATCAAAGCACTTGTATGCCAAATTTGAAGCTTCTATAGTTTCAGTAATTTTTGAAAACTCCTAGCACCAAGGAGGTCACAGTATGTCAAAAAGCAGATTTTGAGAAGGAAAAAAAAAACAGTGAAAGTTTTTTTAGTTCTATAGATCTAAGCACTTTTTAAAACCTTTTAGTTGTCTTTTTCTTTTCAACAGTTTCGTTTTTGTGACCCGATAGAGCAGATGTCAAAAGATCATCATCCGGTGCCTTGTCGACTGGCGTGGGCGATCATGGACCTCCACTTCACTCTGTCTTGTGTACCAGCGATATATATTATGGTGTCTGTCGTTGTTGCTGTTCCCAACCATGTAGTCAACGTGTCCAGTATCTTTTCCCTCTGTCTGCCTCGGTATTTCTTTCCATCAAACTTGCCCGTTGTTACAATATTTTCCTATCTAGATTAAATCAATGTTTCTTTCCGCACTGTGTGTCCCATGAATTTTGCCTGTCTCTTTCGTATATTCGTCATAAGCTGTCATGTATGCAATTTGCTTCAACCAAAACTTCTTCATTTGTTTTTCTAGCTGTCCATGGGATACGTTGTAAGCGTCTTATGAACCACAACTCTGTGACCTGTCGCCTCAATAATTGTTCTTTCCAGCTGTCTATTGATTGGCCATGCTTCGCACCCATGTAAATAGGATTGGCTGGATGTAACTTTTCAGTATCATTTTTCTTGTTTCCAATGACATATTGGTGTTTGTAAGTATCTGTTTCATTTTATGGAAGGTTGTTTTTGCTTAGCAAATGCGGCTTTTAATTTCCGAGTGATATCTCCCATCTGATGATATAATGGTGCCAGAAACTATACATCATGGTACCCATAATTAAAATGTTGTACTTGCTTGAGGTACCTTTGATTTTGATATTGCCGGTTGGGGTTGGAGTTGGAATTTCTGCTATCACCATTATTTCTGTTTTCTTGATGTTTAGGTGTAGGCCCATGTTAATGTTGTCACTCTCCGCAAAAAAAAAAAGAAAAGAAAAACAACAAAAAATTGGTATATTTGAAAATTTTTATCAATATTCTCTGGGATCGCCGACTCGGTTGAACTTAAAAGAACAAACTAACAGAACAGCATCAACATAAAAGCAAAAAGGTTGCCCAATATCCACTACCTCACCCCCCCCCCCCTCCCCAATTTTTCATTTTAATTTTATGTGTCCAAATTAATATTATTTCCCAGAACATTTTTCATGGAAATGAAGTCCAGGTTTATAGTCTTCTAAAACTTGTAAAATCAGACGGTAGGTAGCTCTACGTTTTCTCTTTAAAATTGCAATGATGTGAAGAGAGCAATTTCACGTTTAAATGTTTTTTCCCCACCCTTTCCGGTTAATATTTAATTAATTCTTTAAAAATAACCAATTTTATACTTTATTCATGATCACTGCTATAGTAAGTGTTTTAGACAATATGACCTTGAGGCTCTTTGGAAATTGCCTTCCCGTTTGTTTTAAACATACAAGAAACAGAAGTGATTGCCAAGGACAAAAGTGGCCATGTAGCTTAAGTGAACCATACCACTCCTATTACACGTACAGGGCGACTGGACAGGTTTCTGGGCACGTGTACTAAGAAATGCGGCTCAAGCCGTAGGTGAATGGCCGGCCAGTCGGATGAAAAACACCCACAACCGCTGCCTGTGAATTTGACGTCCGGCCCTCCGGCCTTTGAAGCTTGCTGCGACGGGGACAACTGAACTAATTTCAAAACTAGATCTATAGAAAATCACGTCGTAGATTAAAATAATAATAATAATAATAATAATAATAATAATAATAATAATACCAGATTCAGAATCAGCGTATCAAAATATATTAGGGTATTTACTATTAATGGCTCCCGAGTGCATCGTTTCGTTTTGTATAAGGATTTTCCCATTTCAGCACATTTTTATGTTTTGCGCGCCGTCATGGAGCACACACGTGTGTGAAGTTTCGAGTTTCACAAAGATTAGGCCTATTACTGTACATGTAATAGGCCCTTTAGCCTTGTTAACCAGTAATATTTTTCTGCCTTTTATGTATTAAAACATTTTTTTGGGCCCGATTGAACTTTGGTAGACCCACCGAATTTACAAAATATGTGTATTAATGCCAAGGAGATTAAAAGTAAATTGTTTTAAGCTCCTTGATGAATGCACACCAGCAATATCAGTGGGTTTTTTCAGCTGATAGTGGGGGGTATCACTCAGTATCAGGGGGGTGGGTGTGGGGGGGGGGGGGCGGCAAAACAAGGGGGGGGGGACTCCCCTGACAAAAATAATACAGTCGAACCTGCCCTGACGGCCACCTCTATAAGACGGTCACCTGTACAAACGGCCACTTTCCATCCCCCCCCCTTGCGTTTTTTCTATATAATTTAACTGTGTAAAACGGGCACCTGTCCAACGTGGCCGCGGCCACCATATTTCAACACACAACCCCTACCACACAAAGCAATAACACCTGTCTTAGACGGCCACCTTAGTGACTCCATTACGCTTTGTCATAAATCAAGCATTGGCCCCTGGCTTTGTGGGCGAGCCGTCATAATCTAAAAACCAAAAGGAAAACCTCCCCCAGCGAAAACAACAACAACAACAATGCAACTACCTTTGGTTGGGACCTCAGAAAGGAAGGATTTGTTTTCTTCTTTTTGATCAGTCTTGCCTAAGACGGCCACCTGTCTTATACGGCCACTTTTCTCCTTGACAATGAGTGGCCGTCTTACACAGGTTCGACTGTAATTATAAAAAACAACACACAGTCTTCACGTTTACATGGCTCAGTTTCAGAAGGGCTTCCAATGGAATGGGAAGGCAATTTCCAAAGAGCGCCACGACCTTAAAACCTCCCTAGTTTTATGGCACTTGCAATATGATTTTATTTAGTCATATTATAAGTGCCGAAGATTTTGAGTAGTGACCAAAGATTCTTCACTATTAGAGAATCTTTGGTGTTACTATGGAGAGTAGGCTTAACAATTATAGGCCTACAGTGGCGTCGGTGGCCTAGTGGTTAGGCTCTCTGACTCGCAACCGTAAGGTCGTGGGTTCGAATCCCGTCAAGGGCCCGACGTTGTGTCCTTGGGAAAGGCACTTGACACGAATTTTCCTCACTTCACCCAGGTGGGAATGGGTACCCAGCTATAGACAGCGAAAGATCTTGTCAGTTTGTTAGTGTTTGAGCGCTTAATCAGCTGCTTGCACTGTATGCTTCCCAGGAAGCTGAGAATGTTTCGGAGTGTTCTATGGTCTGCTGGGGTAATAATATAGTGTAAAGCGCATAGAGCCTGCTGTTGAGCGGGGATATGCGCTATACAAATGCTATCTATTATTATTATTATTATTACAGAGAAAATTAGGAGGGTAGGCTAGGTTAAGAAAGAATAGTGCCAACCACACATGCACCCGCCAATCACCCACGTTCTTCTGGATACTGAGCCTGAGAAAAAGTTTAACACGTGGTGTATATTTCAGTAGTGCTAAATCAGCTGGTGACACAGAGTACAAGAATAGATCGTCTTGTCATTGTTTTGGGAGATGGGCAAGGAGAGGGCTTTGTCCACTAGGCCCACTGATGCATTTACAGCTAAGCCTAGATTGACATGTATTATGACAGAAGTTCTTTTCATTCTGCCGAGATATCATTACCAAAATGTGTTTGGACACGGACAATACATTATTTGTGATAAACAGTGCGACTTTCTCACTTGTAACAACAGAGAAAGCTACAGCACTGATAATGATAATATTATTACAATACCAGATCTACAAAACGCCGATATTGTTTTCGTACCCTTACTTTGATAAGCCTAGGCTTCATGAATGGCCTAGTTTTTTCCCCAGTGATCACATGGTGTGAATATCATGTGACCGGCTTTATGTTGGAGTCTCAAGGTATATAATTGGCATCTTGTGAGAATTACATCGAGTTGTACACCCACCAAAATATCTATTGACAAGGTAAGGTGAAGATTATTTTTTACTAAAACGGTATTGTGAATCATAAAAGTAACAGGTTTTCACTTTTATTTGGACAGGAATAGATCTAAATCATGGTAGGCATAGATCTAGAGATCTAATATTAGGCCTACTATTATTGTTTGCTCAAACTAGAAGATCCTAGATCTAGTCAGTTGGATAAAGGTACAGCAGGGAAGGAAACGGCGTTCTGAAAGTGAAATTGGTATTTTTTAACTTTCCCTCCCGTCTCACACTCAACTACCAATTGTCTTTGTCTATTTTCTACTAAATATTGATGCGCTGAACACGAATATCAACTTCATTTCCGTCGCAAATTAATAGTTTTTGAAATATTTGATTGTTTTT
>NW_004797290.1:1553901-1555769 GCF_000002075.1 Aplysia californica | reverse complement strand
GGGCGTGAAAGGATTTTTTTTTTTTACATAAGGATTTTAGATCTAATCTAGATCTGGATACTAGATCTAGTTTTTGCTTTAGATAGGGGTGACTAAAGGAAGCTGTGACTTTAGAAATGTAAAATAAGTTACTGCCAAATCAAAGTTGAGCAGTCTTGTTTTCTCGCAGTACCTTTTGAAGGCATTTTCAAATGAAGTATAGTCCAGGAACGTTTCCCAACCACCATTGAAGTGTATCTGAATATTCAGACATTTAAAAATCTCTAGCTTTAGAAAAAATTTAAGTCGATGCAAAAAATGCTTCCTCCCAGTCCTAGCAGAATGGCTGAATGAAAGATCACGCCGAAATAGTCTAAAAAAAACCAAAAATCTCGAGAACGGAAATTGTTCGGAGAAATAGAGGTCACGTTTATTTGCCTGAGCTTTTGGAGAAATAGTCACTTCGTAAAACAAATGGACCCTCCTCTCTCTCTTCGCGGTGCCACGAGCGGCACGCCGAGGTGGGGAGTAAATATGGCTGCAGACTGTAGTCTAAACTCACGAACTGCGGTGTTTCTTTTTATAGATTCTTATAGTAAAAGTTGTGGGGGTGAGCAGGGTGGGGGAATGCACGAAAAGAAGAGGGGATGGATGGGGGGGCTGGGATGAAAGAGGTGGGGCGGGCCTTGGGAAGGGACGTAAGGAGAATGGGAAAAGTTAAATAAGAGAGAGAGATTGTGATCAACTGACGGGATGACGGATAGAATGACAGGGAGAAAAAAAAATCAAATTCTGTGTGTGATATGGCAATTATTTAAGAGTTTAAGGGGAGGAGCGACCCTTGATTTTGCAGATTTTGGGTCAGGCTATGCACATTTTATGTTGGCTGATTTTTTAAGATAAACAAATTTTTGTCTAAAAATAGCATGGATACAATTGAGAAAGACTTTATTCTCCAGGTAAATTGCCTTTAAAAACATGAGGATGGATTAATATAGTGAATTTTCACAGTTACTGTTGGTTTTCGCAAAATGTAATTTTTGTGCAGCTTTTTTCCTACTCCTTCCTTAGTTTTCTTTCTTTTGACATGAAACTTTCAGGAAACATAGTTGGCAAGGCTGTCATCACTGTAAAAGAGAGATATTTGTGAAAAAAATAATACTTTTCCATTGGCAAGCGATTACGCAACCTAAATTTAGAGAAAGTTTGTTTATACTTTGGGAAATTTGTCAATTTGTTTTTCTTCTGCGCTCATTGAAAAAAACTTGCTGTTACTCTGATAGGGTCTGGTTCAGGTATGCTCTCACCAAATTTGGTCAAATTTGGTCTGTAAATAAGAAAGCCTTAGGGATTTGGAATTCATTGTTAATTTTCAAGATGGCGGCCATTTCCATAGCAACCGCTGTAGCTATACCAAAATAAAATTGCGTATCAAGAGATTTTACTATTTCTAACTTATATGTGTACTTAGATTTGATCTCGGGCAACAAACATAGAAAATGATCCTCAAGGGTAGCTCCTCCCGTTAATATAAATAGCTAGTTTAAAAATTAAAAATATCATCGGCAAAATAAGAAGAAAACTTGTCCAAGTAACATAAAATTATTAAACATGTTGTATACCAAATTATTTTCAATCTTTCAAGACATTAAAAGATTTAATTATGGTAAGAAATGGTGAAAAATGTATTTCTTAAAAACTGAATTTAAGATAGTCCGGCTCTATTTCTCCAAACGTTCGGGAGAATTTAAACTTGAACTCTATGTCTCCTAATGGTTTCCGTTCTCGAGATTTGTTGATATAATGATAATAAGCGAATGGAGTGGCCCTTGTGTTCATGTGTGTGTGCGTGTGTGTGTGTGTAAGGTGTGAACGAGGGGGGGGGGGGG
>NW_004797290.1:1551915-1552908 GCF_000002075.1 Aplysia californica | reverse complement strand
TGATGTAAGTGTAGGGGGAGTGCTCAGGTGTGAGTGCGATGTTCGGGGAAAACAAACCTGTCGGTCAGTTCACACCCCGGTGTGATCCCGTCTGGGGCAAACATTTATCGCTTCATCGAGTTTTACAACGTGTGTGTGATCACATTCACGATAGTGGCTGATCTTTGACACGACGGACAGTTTATTGATCTCAACTTTTCACTCTTGGTTGATCGGCTGCCCTGCCCGGGTTTTTTGTTCCGCAAATTATGATCTGAAGTGCGGGATCTTAGCCGAAGGTAGACCTTCAGAGTAAATCAGAGCAGGATCTTAGGGGTGACTTTTGTATAGTAAAAATTCTGTTTTCTTAAAACAGCGGGATCTTAAGCGAACCGGGATCGTAAGCGGTGGGATCTTAGGCGGAGACTACTGTATAATGTCTTGGTCTATAAATAATAATAGGCCTTTTATTGATTACAATAATTTTGTTTCCTGTTTATTACAAAGTGGAGCACACAATAATTTCAAATACTAAAAAAAAAAAGAGGGGGATAATTTATCTTAGGGATGACTCTTGTGTTGTAAAATTTGTTGTTGCTTTGTTTGATTTATTTTTTAACTGCGGAATCTTATGTGAACCGGAAATGTAAATTGTGGGATCTTAGGTGAAGGCTACAACAATAGATTTTTAACTGAGTATAGTTCTATCAAAAAGACTCAAACTCTTATCCACCCCACCCAACCCCCTCCCCTCATCTGATATGGTTTGGTGTTTCGGAGTGCCTACGTACACGGTAACCGGGCGCGTAGCCTCAGGGTCTACGTACACGGTAACCGGAAGGTTCAAGAGATAGATCGGTTGCTGGTTATCGTGTATGTAGATATTGAGGCTACGTGCCCGGTTACCATGTGTGTGACAATGAGACTACACGGAAAAAAGTCAACGTCATGAAGGGAGCGAAGCAGTTACCGTGCGTGCACCTAGCTCAAGCCCCCCTTCCGCACCCCCCCCCC
>NW_004797290.1:1548144-1551815 GCF_000002075.1 Aplysia californica | reverse complement strand
CCCCCTCCCTCACCCCCCGAAACTAAGTACACGGTTACCATGTATGCGACATTGAGACTACACAGTGAAAAAGGAAAAATTCATGTCAACGTCAAGAAGGGAGCAAAGCAGTTACCGTTTACCTAGCTGAAGCCCCCTCCCCCACGAAACTAAATACCTGCTTACCGTGTTTGTAGATAATGAGAGGCGCCCGGTTGCCGGTTACCGTGTACGTAGATATTGAGGCTACGCGCCCGGTTACCGTATACGTGACATTGAGACTACACACCCGGTTACCGTGTACGTAGACACTGAGGCCACTGTACGTGCCCGGTTACCGTGTACGTAGACTCTGAGGCTACGTGCCCGGTTACCGTGTACGTAGACACTGAGGCTACGTGCCCGGTTACCGTGTACGTAGACCCTGAGGCTATGTGCCCGGTTACCGTGTACGTAGACACTCCGTTGGTGTTTATTTAACATAGAAGATATTCCTCATTATTATTGTTGGGTATGGATTCCATATTTTAATGGAGCTTCTCGACTTCTACATTTAGACAACAGTAGTCTTATAGTTATTAGGAGATGAATGGGCTTAAAAACATAAAATAAGTCTGACTTACTAATTGAACTCAATACGCTTAGGTGTGTATGATTTTATACACTTACTTTACAAGACTAACTTACTACACTACAGAATTGTCTCGCCTGATTCTAATAATATCAAGATCTTTTGAACAAATCTGAGAAATTTAATTACCACACTCAGTTTCACTATCATTATATAATAATTTATGCTTTTTTTTTCTCTAATTTTGTGCCCACAAAAGTACAATACAGTCAAACTTGTCCAAGATGGCCATCCATTGTTGAGGAGAATAGTAGTCATAGTCTTCTTGGGTTGTATTATAAGTTTTATAATACCGAAAAAACACAAGTGGGAAGTGATCTTTTGTACTGGTCATTGTCTTGGAGGTTCTTTAATAACTCTGTAATTTTCCGTGAGGCTGGATACGATGTAGATTGACACAAAAATTAAACATTAAGTGTCTTTAATTTGCAATACTCATTCCGCTCCCGCTTGCTTTCATATTTATTGAAATTTATTGTTCGTGGTCCTATTCTGACCTTGGTGATTATGCATTATAATGAGAGCAAATGTCTAATGTTGGCTAATGAAACAAATGATTTGTCATGTAATATGTCTGTGCTTGCTCACTCACTGTTTATAAACTCTGGCCTGGGTTTAACCATTTTCAGTTGAGGAGTACAGGAAAAAAATGGGTTTGTTGACTCAGAATCATTTCTGTGTGACTGTTTGTCTGTTATTAAATTGTTTGATGAATAAATAGTAGCCAACGGTAAAACAAAAATCCTTTTCAAAGTCGAAATTGCCTTTAAAATGATAACCTGTCCAAGACGGAAACCATTCGTAATGGATTCTTCCCACTTCTCCCTTGATAAATTTTTCTATAAAACATCTGTCTAAGGCGGAAACCTGCTCAACCAAGAGTTAAAAGTGTAGATTCCTTCCCTTCGGAGGGTTTTGACTTTTTTAAAGTTTTAAAAACAGAAAAAAATCTTTGCCTGCTCAGCCCTGATTCCATCTGCTCTGACCTTTATATCATGTCGCCAAGGGAGGAAGGGGGAAGAAGCACAGTTTGGGGTAGCTGTTACCCTATCCATGTGTGCCCCGAGCAGTGCAGATTGTCAGGGTGGTGTTGATGTGAAATCTCACCACTGCTCATGAAAGTGCTCAATTGTGCTCCAGTATGGAAACTTGCCTTGGTAGCCCGAGGTGTTTAAATGGATTTGACCACTGCTTTTAATTTTAATTGGTCAAACAGTGGTCTTTTATGCGATGCAAGCATTAGTAAGACTTGTTGCATGCTGCAATTATCAGAGAGGCTAGGATAGCACTGGGAAAGTGTGAAGTTTTGTTTTGACCACTTCTTGCCAACCAGACAGACGACCCTTGGTCCCACAGTGTACAGGCTGACTCTCTGGATCCTGTGCTCCATCCCCCTCCCCTCTAAATTCTCCTGTCCAAGACAGAAAATGTCTAAAATTAATTGTTTTTTCTGTATCCCTTGCAATTCTGTCTTGGATGGGTTTGACTGTGTATATTATAGTCTGCAAGCTCTTGGAATTTATCTCCTCATGATTTCTATTTTGTGACTATGCCCATTTTTCTCCCCGACTCCCCATTTGTTTTAGTTTTCCTCCTTTTTCTCTATCCTTATTCATCAATGAATTTTTATTTTTCAGATGGTGACTTGGCACCTTGCTGTATTTCTCTGCATGCTCGGAGGAGCATTGGCAGCAGGAAAGAAAAATGTTCTCCTTTTTGAGTCAGAACGAGTCCCTGAGGTATGTTGAACCTTTGAATATAATAAGTGACTATGTTTATAATAGGAGTTCACTTCTGACCTCAAAGTCGAGAACTTAGTTTTCAGGGACTTTGTCATTTTTCAAAATCTGTCAAAGCTATCTTTTTCATTATTGACATTTCCGCTGCCTCGGACTTTTTTGCTTTTATTTTAAGCAATTCCTTATCAACAATTTTAACACTATCATCTACTCCTCTGTTAGTTAGTAAAGACAACTATTTGTTTGCTTCCATTTCAAATTTGCAGTTTTGTTTTTTGACTTTGATGCCAGATGTTTCTGTATACAGTTGGCTGCATTCGTGATACCAATTGTTCCCAACGCGGAGCATTTCCTCAATATTTTACTGTCATTGGTCCGTTTTTTCTGGACTCTTTCAAAATGCTTTTATTTTAATCCTTGTCTGTGAGTGAGAGATGACCACTTGTACTACTATAATAGTTTGGAATGTTGATTGGTAGGTAGGTGTATGTTGAAATTCTTCTGAGCTCCTTTTTTTGTAAATCGCTTCACTATGTCTTGTACTAGTATTTTTTCTTGTTACCTTGGTAGTCCTTAGACTCCGTAAACCATGTGCTTGTTGTGTATCTTTTTGTTCAAGCTGACTGTTCTGATGGGGGTTTTTTCTTATTATTTTCAGTTTCACTTTGCTTCATTGGTCTATTAGACCCTTTTCAAGTGTCTCGTTTATGATATAATACTCATGAAAACAGTTCATGTACTCTCAATCAATGAGATAATCTTAGGTAAACTTATTGAGAAAACGACTTCACATTTATTTGTATCATGTGGATTGCTAAATCATTCAGTGAAGTTTGAACACATTCTTACAATGCTATATCTACTTTAAACAGTTTCCGGGGCCCCATCAGAATTTATGAGTTTTCAATTACTTTTAAGCAGCCCACTAGCCAGTTTTTTTTGGGGGGTCATGCATTCATGATGCATAGTATTTTCCAGCATTGTCATCTTTTCGTGACGTCTTGTGCTGCATTGTAATACTGTAATAGACTGGGACTAGTGCTGTCTAGTGAGTGTCGATGGCTTAATGGTTACCAGCACTGTATTGTTCAAGTTCTGGGGGGGGGGTCACCTTTTTTATAGAAAGGCTGTCAGTGCACTTCACACTTGTAGGGAGTTTCAGTCTTGACTCTTAAAGTGGGTAGTTGGCGGTTGCTCTGGTGTAGTTAGTTCCTCCTTCCCTATCAACAAACATCTAATTTGTCCTTATCTCTCCTCTTTCTTTTCTATTTTTGTGTGTTACTCTCAAGTAACACCTCGTATCTTCAGCACGTATATATATA
>NW_004797290.1:1545989-1547181 GCF_000002075.1 Aplysia californica | reverse complement strand
TCTTGAGGAAATACAGTTGACTTTACTCTAACGGCTACCTGTATAGGACAATCACCTGTAAAAACGACCACTTGCCATCCTCTCCCCCCTTGCTTTTTTACTTTATAATGACATTGTGTAAGACGCCCACCGGTCTAAGATAACTATTTTTCTCCTCAACTGTTGGTGGCCGTCCGAGATAATTTCGACTGTTAGTAAGTCAGTTACATCGCAAGGAGGGTGGTTTTTCCGTGTTGCAATGACCAGACTGGTTGGAGGGCGCCACTGACAGTACCGTTATAATTATGTCGAGGTGTGTCTCTCCCACTCAAGTAAACAGTGACCATACTAACTAGCTTACCTAAATGTTTTTACATTTAATAGTACGCAGACACGGAAGTCCCGTGAGGAGTTAAGGTTCCGGGTTGGGGAACACCTTCCTGTCTGGTATTTGCAGAGTGTTGCTTGTCGTGCCGAGGCTTTTATATCTCAGACCGAGGCCGACATGTTTCACTATTCTCACTACCGCTATTATCCGCCCTTTTCTCGACCATTATCATGGAACATCTCGTTTCATTTTATATCCGTCTTCGTTGTTCACATGTATATTGTGAAATGGTGTATAAAGGCCTCATTATAATGCCTGTTCCATAATCATAATCTGCCGTCAATTAAAATACATTATAATATTCATTTGTTTGAAGGTATGTCTATACACAACCAGTCTACTGTACTACTTCTGTTACATGTACACTGTATTTATGTATGCTCGTCTTCTAACCTTAAGAGGGGGTAGCTGTTTCGTTGTATAACACTCTCTGGTTGTATGTTGTTCAGTTTTTGGGGAAAAGGGGAAAGCGCAGGTTTGGGGAATTAAGGGGAGTGGGTAGTGGGTGGGAAGAGAGCCTTTATTTTTCTGTTATGAAGACCGCCACTTTTAAGGTAAAGTGCGATGGACTGCCAGGTTTTGCTGTCAACGCAACTTGATCTATATGCCTAATTTTTTGGATATGATTATTATGCTCCTAGTTTAAATGGATGGCCAGTTTGCAAGCACGAAAATATGCGCCTTGTTTGAAAAGATCGCAGTATGTCGAGCTTAGTAGGTGTCAGAACGTTGGAATCTCCGAAACCGGGAAGTAAGATCAGCGTCTGAATCAGAGCACCAGGCTAAGGCTTACCCCGACACGCACGCACGCACGCACGCACGCAC
>NW_004797290.1:1538810-1545772 GCF_000002075.1 Aplysia californica | reverse complement strand
TATATATATATATATAAGAGAGAGAGAGAGAGACTGTCTTGTTTTTTTGTTGTTGTTTTTTTCTCCATCGTACTTTTTAAGAGATTTGTTTTTGGTGTGCCACGCCTTAGTTTGGCGTCCCGTTTTGACGCAGCATGCTGAACGTCGTTCAGGGAATGCACAACATACGTCATACAGCAAAAGAATCGCAGGCATAGGTTTTTCAGGACGGTGTTGGTGGTTGGTGGGTGACCTGTTATGTCTTCATCTCTCTCTCTCTCTCTCTCTCTCTCTCTCTCTCTCTCTCTCTCTCTCTCTCTCTCTCTCTCTCCTAATTTTGAATCAGTACTTCTTGAACTGGCTGTTACTGTGACTCTTACAACCATGGCGAAGATCCTGGTTCGACCTCATGTGCTGACACTCTTTGCATTACTTTCTTGTCCGTCTAAATTTATAAATAACCTCAATACTGTGGAAGAACTGTTGTGTAGCGGACAGTAGCGGTTAGGCACTTCGCCTTCGCCCGCAGAATACCTGAGTTCTTTTTTTTTTTTAAAGTAAGACTTGAGTTCCATTCCCATCTTGTGGGGAGAATTTTTGTCGAGTGTCTCGGTCTTTTTGCTGGGCCGATGTGTCCCTCTCTCTCCTTGTTGATCCTGAGAGGCAGGGTCGAAGCCTGCCTCCTAAATGATAATTTACATTCTGTCGATTGAGGCGTAAAAAAGACCTGTTCGTGCATTTAGAAAATACATACTGTCGAAGATTGACTGCTCTCACTCCGTTGAGCGGTCGCTGTCTGAATGGCATGATCGTACAACCGCTGTGAGATGATTACGCAGAACATGACGTGTGGGAAATGTTTCTCGCCGACTGTATGAAGCCATCATCTCTATTATATACATTTGCAATGGTATGGCATACTCTGACTTGCCTAGTAAGTTATCTAAATTGAGTGAATGGGGGCATAAAAAGACAACTACCCAACAAAAACCATTCAGCCTGGAATACCCGATGGGCTTGTTCTGTCAGCCTATTGTGAAGTTACGCTAACCCTAATACGGGGTGCCCACTACGGACGGGATCGGCCGAACGGGCGATCGCCCGACTCGGTCGCCTCAAGAACAAACGTGTTTGTTTTCAGTTTCCGGCAATCGAGTCGGGCGATCGGCCCGATCCAGCT
The DNA here is from genome assembly GCF_000002075.1 of Aplysia californica. Lineage (NCBI taxonomy): Eukaryota > Metazoa > Mollusca > Gastropoda > Aplysiida > Aplysiidae > Aplysia > Aplysia californica. Next base: position 1,544,613 of record NW_004797290.1, on the reverse strand, counting down.
GTAGTCGGCAACCCGTATAAGGAGGTTATAATACAGTGAGGTCCTTGGCTGACCGGCGTCTGTTGCGTAGTGCCCAGGCTCTTTCCTGCTGCAAGCATATGTGAGTTCAACTCCCGTGTGAGAAGAAAGGGTTTCTTTTTTAAAATTTTAAATCCAGTGTCTCCGTCTGTCTGCTAGGATCTTGTATCTCACTGAACCCGGGTTGATCCAGAAAGGCAGGGTCGAAGCAAGCTTCCCCTTAATGTTGTTACTATTTTTCAGCTAATGATTTGATAATAAGATAATGTGTTCATTGGGGGCGAAAATCATGTAATCATAATGATAATAATGATAGGCCATGTACTTAAAATAGTAGTAGTAGTAGTTACTACTACTACTACTGCTGCTGCTGCTGCTGTTACTATTACTACTACTACAACGACGACGACGACTACTACTAAACTAAATCATTGTTTAGCGCCTATCTCCGCTCAAGAGCAAACTCTCTGCGCTTTACAATCTATAGTATTACTCTAGCAGCATCGCAGACCTTAGAACTCTCAGAAACATTCTCGGCTTCCTGGGAAGCATACAGTGCAGACGGCCTATTAAGCGCTCAAACACTTAACAAACTTACAAGACGTGTAGCAGAACGCAGGCTAATCCCGTTTCTGGCATACAGGGCGGGCTTCTGGGCGAACACAATGTCGGTGCCAATGGCAGTTGCGCCAATCCCAAATTCATCTGCTCCGGAAATAGCACCTGCTGCCAGACGGGGAAGGAATCTTTTATGTGCTGCCCTTTTGTAGAGGTGAGCTTTTTATCCAGCGATATCAGATCGTGGCTAGAAGATATGTATGTTTATAAGTATAACAAAATATTTTTCTTTCCATTTTTAGGGGATTGGGGGGGGGGGGGGGGATTGTAAACTCCAGAAAATCTATAACTTATCAATGCAGACATTAGCAATACAGTATCAAAGCGTAGCATATTAATTTGAAGATAAACGATTTCTTGTATAATACATGTGTATCCATTGCTTAGGTTTGGGAGCAAGGCATTTATAGTCTATTGACACCCTCCCCCCCCCCCCCCCCTTCAACCCAACGTGTTGTGACTGTAATAAATCAATCCGCAACAAATATAATCACAGGCGTCTGTGGTGTAGCGGAAAGACGCTTTGCTTTCATATGCAGAAGAACTGAGTTCGATTCTCCTGTGTGGGAAGAGACATATCCATAAGGTTTGCAATTTGGAGCATTTTTTTTTACATGTGTGTGAAAGTTGTAGTTGTAATTACTTTTAAATGACTCAGGGAGCATTGAAATATGCAGAGAGAGAGAGAGAGAGAGAGAGAGAGAGAGAGAGGGAGAGAGAGAGAGAGAGAGAGAGAGAGAGAGAGAGAGAGAGAGAGAGAGAGAGAGAGAGAGAGAGAGAGAGAGAGAGAGAGTTGGTGGAGGGTTTAGACAAGCGATTCAAAGTAATTTCCAGTCCTCGTCTTTTTCCTCATTGTAACCTGTTATTTTGCCGCCATCGACTCTTGTAAATAAACGATGGATTTCCACTCCCTTCATTCCGTCGACACGCGCGTTCTTCTATTGTGTTGTCGTCACCATTCTCTAGGGTGTATGCTGCATGGATCGTCTTCACTGCTGCCCCAAGGGGAGCCACTGTGACGTGCCGCACAAACGCTGCTTCCGGACCACTGAAAACGGCGTGGAGTTTATCGCCATGGAGCAGAGTTATCGCCCTCTCGAGCGGAAGTCTGCTAAGGTCTGAGTTTTTGGCCATTGTGTGCCGTTACCCGACCCTTTTCCCCAAAGTACCGTCTACTCTTCTATTATATCCCAGGTCAAATTGCCTAAAATCTTGCGTTTAGACAAGGGGGAACACCCCCCCCCCAAAAAAAAAACAAAAAAAAACAAACAAAACAAACAAACAAAAAACTTTACAAGTTAAGATGTTATCAAACTAACTTTCTTTTACTTTCCTTTGCCTTCCCCTTTTCCAGCAATTTAACCATCGGCACTTATATGACCTATATGTGAAGCAAGTGTCTTAAAACTGTCTCTAAAACTAATCCAAACTGAAGATGAGCCCCTTTCAAGTTTGTATTGTTGGGAATCTGCTTGAAAAACACTGGTTTCGACTGGGTCAATAAAAGGAGATAGTATTTGCTTTTTATTGATTGTCAGAAATATAGATATTGTCAGCTTAAAAACCATAAGTAGGTTGGATGGGTCATGGATTTTTTCTTCTTTTTTTTCTTCTTTTTTTTCTTCTTTTTTTTTTTACACGCGTATTTCTTTGCGCTACTCCTTGTTTCTTTAATGCTAATAAGTTGGTTTTGGTTTTCTAGCAAGTGTGATTCCCAATTCTTGTTTCTGTTTCATCTAGCAGGTGTGATCCTCCCCAATTCTTGTTGGCGGATTCCATGTTGCAAACAGTCAGTTTTCATGTTCAGATTTATATGTTCTTTTTTCTTCATTACTTCTGAGTAGACTTAACCCCCCCCCCCCCCCAAAAAAAAAAAAAAAAAAAAAAAATCCCCTTAAAAACAAACTACAAAAGCTTATGACCTGTGTGGTAGAACCACACTGCACACTTCTATGCAAAAAAAATAAAGTACTGGGTTTTAAGTGTAGTGTTTTTAGTATGGATCTTGCTTGTTCTCTTGTCTGTCAGTAGGTTACTTACTCATAATGCTGTAGTTGGCCACAACTCACTGGGCCGATTTCAATATTCCCTATCAACTTGTGCTGGGGATGAAATGAGAAATTGCCCTTTCATACTTGAGAACAAACAATAATGGAGGTTGCGGTTACTCTTTGATAATGACAATTAATACGCGCATTGTTTGATTTTTACATCGCGTCTAAAAGGTTATATTACATAGTGCTAGAGCTCGTGGCAGTGACAACAATCTCCCATATAAGCGAACGGAGACTATATGTGCTCACTCTAGGACGATGAATGCTTAGGGCAAGAACAACTAAAATGTTGGGGGTAGGACGGTGTATAATATTATAGTACAGCTCGTGTGGAGTGGGATGGGGTCTCAGATAGTTTATGTAAATTGGGGCGCGCCAGCCATGCCGTCGAGGGCAAGAAGGCCCCCATGTCTGACCCACATGACATCTCTGCCACGAGCCGTAGTACTAGATCTATATATAATATATTATTATAACCTATTTGCTTCGCGTTGAATAAGGTCGTGGCCCCGTTTCCTGCGCATTTTAATTATAGTGATTTAATTCTTTCCACGGTCACATGTGTGTGAATAGTGTACTACAGTCACGTGAAAGTGAATACCCATCCCTTTATCATTGCGCATCCGTTTATTTTACAGCTACTTGCTGTCTTTACCCTTCTGTCTCTATGAGAGGATTTTCCAGATGTTGGACGAGCTTGTATTATTTTTGTCACCCTAAATACGAATGTGCCCCATTGTAGTCTGACATTTGCTTCACATACAGGTCTCATAGAGCACTTAAGAGTCATGACCTGAGTGTGGCCCGCCCCCCTTAGAGTGTCAGGAAGTTGGGGCCGAAACACTTGCTTGAGGGGGGTTCTTCCTCTGAAGATCTTCTGCTGTCCGCTCACCCCACGAGTTTTCTCCCACGTGTACATGTGTCGTAATATGTCTTCATTCCTCTTTGGTTCACTTGCGTATAAAGTTACCGCCGTTCTTGTTCGTCTGTCTTTGTTCAGATTCTTTGTGCCTTGCATTTTGGGTATGACCTCAATTTTTTGTTGTTTGAGATCTTTACTTGTACGAATGATTTGACGGCTCTAGACTCTAAAACAAGAATTAGTTGCGAGGTCTATGACTTTGTAGTACACAAGTAGTTTTATTATTATATAAATATTGGGTGTGTGAATAATGTGTGTTCGGTCGCCGTGTATTTAGAACACGTTTCCACTGAAGGCCATGAAGTGATGAAATAGCATTCTGTCCTTCAATAATGTCGAGTGACGTTTTCTACCAGGGTCAGTCAAAATCTGACACCGGGGTTAGTGATGTGAAATGCATCCAATTTCTTCAGAGAAAAAAGGCTCCACAAATTTTTGGTTACGCTTATTGTGTCGTTCTCTAGTGGTTGATACCGAATCCTTGTTGTTGAGTTCACTTGTCTGTGGGTGGTTGGCGGATGCACTTGTGTGGTTTGCTCTTTCTTTCGTTTGAAACATTTATCGTCTTTATAAACAATAATAAATTACATTTTTATTTATCCCAGAAGGTCAGTTTGGTTTACAATGGCAAAGATACATAAATGCATTAATACAGCTCTCTTCATTATTTTTTTTGGGTTACTTTCTAGTTGCACCTCTAATCTTCGGTCACTTAAATGGCCCATTTGTGTTACTAGTGTCTTAAAACTCTTGACTAAGTGTGTGCACTAGTCTGCACGTATGCAAAGCATTCAATGCTCAACATGTCATGGTTAAGTCCTTTCTCGCATTACAGCCTTTGTCCAGTGAGCTTTTCCACCCATGGGTACTGTATTTTCGTCTGTCCTAACCTATTCTCACTTTTACTTGTTTGTTCGTTATTGTAACTGACCGTTTTTTTGTGTGCAACTAAGGCAAATCTAAATCGGCCCTTACTATTTACACACTCACACGCACACACACACGTATATATATAAAGCGTTTATGGTAACGGTTTGAAAGGAGCCCCAAGTTGTTTCTATCACTCTTATGGCTTCGTCGTGTCTGCCTTGTTTTTCTTGCTCTTTTTCACCCCCCCCCCCCAATAAAATAATAAATAAATAACAAAATAAATACGTAATATATAATTAAAGGGAAAATGAACAAGGAAAATACCGAAAATAAGCACCACATTTAATGGCCGTTGCATGGATATCTTATTGTAACTACAGTCGAGCCTGCTCTAACGGCCACCTGTATAAGACAATCACCTGTGCAAACAACCATTTCTCGTTTCCTCATACTGTTCGGGTATTTTAAAAAAAATTAAACATTATAATGACACTGTTTAAGACGGCCACTTTTCTCCTCGACGACGAGTGAGTGGCCATCTTATACGGGGTGCCCACTACGCTGGATCGGGCCGATCGCCTGAAACTGAAAACAAACACGTTTGTTTTTGAGGCGATCGAGTCGGGCGATCGGCCGATCCATCCGTAGTGGGCACCCCGTATTAGACTGGAATTCCGACTGTATTACTGAACACGTTTCAACCCAAAAATCGCCCCCTCTCAGAGTGGTGGTTCGCCAGAGGAAAGGATGCCCCCGGTTCGCGCCTCGGCTGTCGTCTGCCCCGACGGCCGGCTGGAGTGTGCAGACGGCCAGACCTGTTGCCGCGACACGGCGGGGAGTTACAAGTGCTGCCAGTACACGGATGTGAGTCTGGGGTGGTTGGCGGGTGCTCGGGTGCGGTTGGCGCCTTTTTTCCTTATCTGACATGTTGTTTTACCGAGATTTTCTTATCATTAACTGCTTTTTTAAAAAAGTAGTATTTTAGGGTGAAACCTCCGGCGTCTGTGGTGCGACGGTTAGGGGCTTCGCTGTCGATTGCATGGGGATCGGGTTCAATTCCTGGGTGGAGAGAATTTGTATCTAGTGTCTATCTAGGTCTTTCTGTTTGGATGTTGTATCCCTCTCAGTCTGGGTTGACCCTTACAGGCAGAGTCGAAGAACGAGGCTCCTAAATGATCTAAGTTTTGTTGATAGGGGTGTGAAAACTCCCACAGAGAGTATGAGAGAGGTAGAGAGATAGATATAGCGACAGATAGATATAGGTAGATAGATAGATAGATAGATAGAGAGAGAGAGAGAGAGAGAGAGAGAGAGAGAGAGA
>NW_004797290.1:1536134-1537191 GCF_000002075.1 Aplysia californica | reverse complement strand
AAGAGAGAGGGGGGGGGAGGAGGGGAGTATTTGAATTCACCGGATGATGATATAACGTTACCCTAGTGTACTCGACTTTGGCCACTGACCACTTAGTCTGTTGTCTCCAAGAAGTTAAGACATTGTAGAGGCTGTCGGTACAGGATATTGCGAGGCCAAAATTTCATAGCCACCGACCACAATGATGTTACAACCCAACTCCTCAGGTAATTCCAAAAAGTGAAGTGGTCCCTTTTCAATTGCACGTGTACCTGCCCCCTCCCCTGTGCTGTCTTTGCTGTAAAGTGATTTACCCCCCCCTGTAAGTGAAGGGAGGTGTGGTTTTTCTTACTCTTTTTTTCGGGGGGGGGGGGGGGGGTGTTTTTTTTGCCAGGCTCAGAGAACGTTCCCCACTCCTACACCCACCCCCACAGAGAGAAAAGAATTATGATCATAATGGTAAATTAATTAGATATATAAAAATAATTATTTTGAATACATGTATATTACTTTTTTTTCGCAGAAAAAAATTTCAAGAAGTAATAGTTTATACAGGTAGACAAATTAAAACTGATTCTGCAAGACTGTACTGTAAACTTTGTAATTGGTTCTGTTTGATATCAAGGTCTGGTTTTGAACGCGGCAGACTTTGTTGGTTCTGCTGTTTTAAAACTCTGTTATACAGTCGAGTCTGCTCTAACAAACGCCTGTCCAGTACAATCACCTTTACAAATAACCATTCTACCCCCACCACCCACCCCCCGTTTTGCGTTTTTGAAATTATGACACTGTCCGAAAAGGACAACCTTTGTCTAAGAAGACCATTATTATCTCCAGAAAAAAAGGTGGTCGTATTAGGCAGGTTCTGGCGTAATGTGAATTGTGTTTGATGTGAGATTGCTGTTGGGTATGCACTTCCGCACAAACTATATATTCATATGCACACCGTTTATTATGTTGCTGTGATGTTTGCACTTCCGCACACACTAACTTTATATGCACACCGTCTATGTTGCTGTGATGGTTGTATGCACTCCTGCATATATAATATACATGTGTATATATATATATATATATA
>NW_004797290.1:1529162-1535664 GCF_000002075.1 Aplysia californica | reverse complement strand
GTTTTTCGTCAAGCGAGCGCATAAGATGAACCTTTTATGGTTCTTGTGCGCTGTGCAAAGTCGTATAGTTATACGTCGAAATAATTTGTCATAAAAATGGTACAAAAAATTAATAATGATACGTTCCGTTTTTCCAATGTTCTGTAATACTTGTGTGAATAGTTAGTACTGGTGCGGAATTCTTTCATGCTGTTGAATTAATCATTAAATTAATTAATGTGTTTTTGCCTTTATATCTTTTTGTCATAGCCTCTCCTTTCTGTTTCGTAGACCGTTACGGACGAATAGTTTTTCTCTTTTTTTCTGACGTCAAGTGTTTTGTCTGCCCCTTTGTTCGCCTGTACTCTGACACAGTGGTAGATCTAATCATTGTGTTTATGAGCTTCCTGCTGACTTTACTACAATGCAATCGATTTTTTCATGGACCGGTATTTAGATATTTTGGCTGTTTCAGACTTGGTGTCATAAAAAATGGCCTCGTCTCGTCAGCTTGCGCAGTCTGCTGTGTTGTTCAAAGTTGCTCGTTCAAATCACTGGAACAATTTCAATGACAAGTATAAACGCGTTTGCTTTAAAACTTGTATGGGGCTACTCATGAGTAGATGTGTGTTGTTCTGCCAACACAGCAAACGTAAACTGCTTGTTTTCTTGTGGTTTCTATTGGGTTTGTCCTCCTAATAATCAATAGTCTGCTAGATGCCATTTTAAATTTATTTTTAAAAAAAATAATTCCCTCTTTTTCTTTGGGGGGGGGGGGGTAGTAACCGTGCAACTGTGCGTAGTTGGCGGGTACTCTGGTGTGTTTTGCTCCTTTATTCCTGAAAAAAAAAGTTGTTACTCTAGAGTGGTTCCTCTACTCTTCGACACTCGTGACATGTTTTTGTTGAAAGTGCCCTAAAATTCCTACAAAAAATTATTCAACCTTTTCTACTTCTTTTCGGGTGCTTGCTGCCTCAGGTTTCGTTTATCACACGCTATTGAAATTGCCCTTTGTGTGTGAACCCTCGTCTCTGCTTATGGCGTACAAGAGGTTGATACGAGTTATGGAATGAGCGACGGAACGTATATTTGTCCTATTTGTGTCGCAAGTAAAACTTTTTAAAAAATCATGTTTTTCTAATAAAACGCAAGGTCAGTGTTTTTGTTTCATTTTGCAGTGTGTGTAATTGTATATGGAAACCTTTTACTCAAACTTAAAAAAAAAAATTGGTTGGTTGCACTATAAGATACAACATCTGCGTTTGTGTTTCATTTTGTTGTATATGTGATTGTATTTCTCGTGAAGAGAACACCTTTGGACTCTTGTCCCCTGCACATCCGTCCTTCCCATCCGTCCTTCCCACCACCTGCCTCCCTTGTGTGACGTCACGCGTGTGTGAAGTGTTTTGATTCACTCTTTGCTGTGAGGCCCGATGATCACCTGACACTGTAATGTCAATCTACTTATCTTTCTGTCCATATACGTATCTTGTTTAAATCTTCCAATCGATATTGTGTATCTAACTGCACGTGGGTCTCTCTCTTCGTCTTTCAGTCTCACCACAGTGATCTTCATCATCATCATCATGTATTGTTCATTTTAAAATTTCTTTTTTTGGTGAATGCCACAAACAAACTGTTACTGCCCGAACTGGTTGCATATTACAGAAAACTTTAAAATTATTTTTAACCCCCGAAAAAAAGAGGGGAGGGGTGGATGATGGCAACACCCAACTGCCGTACGTTTCTCATTAGCTGTCATCGCAAGTGTACGAAGATTATATTTTCTCCCCTATCTTCAATCATCCCCACCTCCTCGTCAATCAAACAAGTGCCCTTTCCTTTCTTCCTTAAGATAATCATGTTTAAGCCTGTGTCCTACCGACCCAACATAATAAATATATTACTTTTTTAAAAAAGAGCGTCTCATGTACAAAGGCCAAAAGGATGAGTGCGGTTGTCGAGCTATCATTCCTGGATGGGTGATTGCGATGAAGACATAACTGATTTAGTGAACATTGCTGGCCCTTCATTGATACACAATCTTCCTCACGTGAGCTTTGTGTCAAGGGCAAAAAGTAAGGCCCCTCTTTGATACCTGTCAAATTTCCACTTCAGGGAGATTTTTCGCCCGCGGAAAATACCCCCAGGATTTAGCAATGCTAATCAGCCAGTGTTATCGTGAAGCTGCTGTATTGTATTTGTTGGTCACTCCCCCTACTTAGTAATCGGCTCTCTGTATTGTCACGTGAAGTGGCCTTGACTGCTAACACTTTGCGGGTCATGTGCTTGATTGCCGCGTGTGTACCTTTTTAACAAGTCTTAGTACTTGACACACTTTTTTCCATATCATCTATACTTTAAAAAAATACATTTTGGTTCTCTTTGGTTCTTTTTACGTAAATTCAGCCTTTTCTTATTCTAAATAGTATTTTTTATATTTTATTCCTTCAGACTGTTGTCAATGGTATATTGGTTAATTTATAGGAACCAGGGTCTGTGCCTCTCATAGAATTAAAAACAAAGAGTTGTCTAGTCTTTTCTTTCCTTGTCTTTGTTAAGGTGTGTCGTTTGCTTCCTCCCCCCCCCCTCCCCTCCACACACATACGCCCACACAAAAACAGACAGACACACACACACACACACACACACACACACACACACACACACACACACACTCAAAACGTGTTATATGTAATAATATGTCACTGTATAGAATATATAGTATGCTCCATTTTATTATTCAAGGTTCGCGTTTCTTTTGCATTTCTCCATTTATTGTATTTCTCGTACTATTACATTTTATTGCTTTGTAAATACGTCATGCATTTATCTAAAAACAGGCTTAAGATTAACACTTTTCTACTTGCTTGCTGAGTAATATTTATTTATTTATTAGTGCAAATGTTTTTGTAAACACTTATATATGCTTTTAAACCTAAAAAATGATGATTTATCTCCACAATTATAGTATGTACAATTTTTTTGGTTATGATAAACAATTTTTAATTTTAAAAAAAAATTGTTCTTTGCTCCTCTAAAAGTCCAAATGATAATGGTACAATCTCTACAAAGTACAATTCCGTTCACAGAATTCTGTAGAGCGTGTGGTGTGCCCAGGAGGAACATCTTACTGCCCTAATGGAACCACCTGTTGTCAACTTGCTTCTGGACAGTATGGCTGCTGTCCATTGCCACAGGTATGTTGTGTTTCCTCAAAATAAGGTTGACTACCTGTCCTGGTCACTGATGTAGAGGTAATAGAAGTTTGTAGGTCTTGACAAATTGCATAGTTTGGTTTTAGCTGGTTTTATAGATCCTTATGGAATAGTTGGCTTACCATACATACGTTGTTAAATAAATTCATCCGTAAAATAATTAACCAACGCTGTACAAAATATGACACCATTGTAGATATGGTCAACACACAATGGCTTGTCTGCCTTGATATGTCAATGCGTATGATGAAATGTTGGTTTTGGAGAAAAAGGAGTCGGTATGTTTGATGTATACCCAAGCAGGAATTGCATTCCTTCTTACAGTGAGCAGGAGTGAAGCTTTTACCTAAACACTTTTTCTGCTGTGTTGTTTGTTCTTTTTTTTTGTCTTCTGTTTTTGATATAGACTGAAACATGTCACATGAACTTTAGATCAAGTTTGCATTCAGTTAGTCCTTATATATTGGGTGCTTGGCGGGTGCCACAGATATGTCTTACTTCTTTGCTTTCCATTTATTATGTCTGTCTGTCCTACTTTTTCTCAGCTTAAAATGACCATCATTGTGTCAATGTGCTTCTCTTTACTCAACCTCCCTCCCTCCCCACCCCCCCCCCCCCCAAAAAAAAAACACAAAAAAACCTTTGTCCTGACATTATGAAGATGGGAATAGGTCAAATGTCGCACTATTTTGTCCGCCATATGAATCATTCTTCTATATCCAACTTGATGGCATGTTTTGAATTTTGTTTTTTCACCATTTCACCATTGTCCTAAGGCTACATGCTGCTCTGACCATCTTCACTGCTGCCCCAACGGCTACAAGTGTGATGTTTCTGCTGGTACCTGCACCAGGGGTGGAGATGTTCTGTCTTTATTCAAGAAGGAGCCTGCCACTGAGGTGAGGATGATGCTGCAAGATCTCTACATCGCAAATTTTGATTTAACCTTTTGATAAGTGTGTCAGTTTGGTTTTGTTAAAAAGTTGAATTCCTAAGCAGTGATTTCCATTTTGAGCAATTGGTGCTTTTCTTATAGCTTGTTCACTTTCATCTGACCATGGTTAAAACAAAATAAAAATAAATTGCTCTGTCTTATCGCCCCTGGTCTTTGCATGTGTGCTGTGCTCCAAAGTTGGATGACCGACAGAATCTAAACTAAAAGCCCATTAATGAAAGTTACTGCAAACTAAAATTCTGACATGTTTCCTTTGATGTTAGTCTATAATGGGTAAAAAAAAAACCAACTAACAGGGGATCTACAGCATACACCTAAAACATCAACATCTTCGTCAACTCCACATTTTGACATGGCATGCCTCTATAATACACGATCCAAAAACCGGATGGGTACTTATCAAGACTCACTTGGAGATGTCTAGACTGTCTTGAGAGGAAATCTATAAGCTTACACTGAAATGTGGGGGCAGGGTGGTGTCGATGTCTCAAAATGAGCAGTTTGTAGTTTAGTTACTGTACACCATTTATTGTTGTTTTCCTGTGTACTCGTATGCATCTAAAGTACAACATTTAACATAGAGCCCCCCCAAAAAACAATTTTTATTACTGGAACAAGAATTCTCAGAAAAAATATTTTTGTTTATTGCTGGCCTACAGGTATGCCAAGCATAGTTTCATGCGTGTTGGCAAATTAATAAACGAGTGTGAATTTTTTAAACATGGACAGACGAAAGTGAACAACCTATACAAGTGCAGATTCTGTTAAAACAGAGAGTGCTTACTTGAAAAAAAGAAATTATACTTTTTGTTTTATGTAGTAGAATATACTGCTGTATTTTAAGTGAGAATACCAGCCATTACGAATATTTGTGCGGGAGAATCTATTATTCTGCCTAAAATTGTTAAGCTGGACAAAAATGTTTCTGTTGTTATAAATGTTTTTACATAGTCTCAACAAATGTAAAGCAAAATTATGTTTATTTCCTACTAGGTTGGTCGTGTTTTCTTCAAAGTTTGTATGATGCCTTGTGAGAATTCCTTTATTAAGTTGCAAAGCTTTTGGGAGAATTTGCTGTTATTTTACTTTTATAAAGGCTGATTGAGGCAGATGTGTTTGTCTTTTCTTATTCTTTTAAAAAAATGTTATCTTACTGCCAACATTTTTCCATCCAAACACTCTATAAAATGGGTCTGTTACTGTGCTACAACACCAATAGAACACGCTGTTAAAAAATGACACATTATCGATCATGAAAGATTTCAGAAAATTGAAACCCTTAAGTTCCTGAGAAAATCCAAGATGGCAGTGCTTCCCCTTAGTTTCAGGGCCACTAGCTTAGAAATAAACAAAATAAAATGCTACGTTTGGTTTATATTGTAAAACTGATACAAAAGTCTACATTACTACTAATGTACCTGGATCGCTAACAACAACTACTAATGTACGAACGGATGGTTAGAGGGCGCAACTGTTAGGTCCTTCTTCTTTTCTTTGCCTCTGTTATTTCCTTTTTGTGTTTTGTTGGTGTGCTTCTCTTAACCCAAACAAGACAAAATAATGTACAAGAGAAAATTTTAAGAATAATATTTACACTGGAAAAGGGCCTTAAGTTTGGGAAGACTTTCAAAAGATTTGGTATAAGTTTTGAGTTTTTGGTAAAAAAAATACACTGCAACAGCCTCCTTCAGGTTTTTTTTAGCATCTAGACCCCGAGTACATGGGTCACTTAATCTATTTGTATCAGTGATCATCACCGTTTTTTTCTGCCATGTATAGATGGAGACCAAAGTAGAGCATGTGGTGTGCCCAGGAGGAACATCTTACTGCCCTGATGGAACCACCTGTTGTCAACTTGCTTCTGGACAGTATGGCTGCTGTCCATTGCCACAGGTATGCTATGTTTCCTCAAAGTAAAGTTGACTATCTGTGCTGGCCACTGATGTGGTAGAAATAGAAGCTTGTAGTTTTTGCCATACTGTACAGTTTGGTTTTGGCTGGTTTCATCGATCCTTATGGAATAGTTGGCTTACCATACATACGTTGTTAAATAAATTCATCCGTAAAATAATTAACCAACGCTGTACAAAATATGACACCATTGTAGATATTGTCAACACACCATGGCGCATTTACATTGAGATGCTACTGTGTATGATGTACCGATGATATTGGAGAATAAGGGGTCAGTCTATCTGAAGTATGCCCAAGTAGAACTTGCAGTCCCTCATACAGGGAGCACAAGTTTAGCTTGCACCTAAACACTTTTTCTGCTGTGTTGTTTGTTCTTTTTTTTTGTCTTCTCTTTTTGATATAGACTGAAACATCTCACACAAACTTTAGATCAAGT
>NW_004797290.1:1472742-1528959 GCF_000002075.1 Aplysia californica | reverse complement strand
GGCTGCTGTCCATTGCCACAGGTATGCTATGTTTCCTCAAAGTAAAGTTGACTATCTGTGCTCCGCACAATATCACACCAGCACAGATAGATTGTCAACATGCCATGGTTCGTCTTTATTGGTTTGATATTGTGTATGAGGTACATTTTAGGTGAATGCCCAATGCAGAAGTCGCAATGACTAGTATAATGAGCTCAAGTGTAGCTTGTAGCCACCCACTTTTTCTGCTATGAGAGTTGTTTTTTTGTGTGTTCACTTTTTCCTTTGTGACTAGAAAGCAGGTGACCTAATAAGTTATAAGTGTTACTTGCGGGTGATTGGTGGGTGCTCTGGTGTGGTTTGCTTCTTCTTTCCTATCAAACATCTATCGTACTTATCTCCCCTCCTTCTTTTCTGTTTGTTACTCTCTTGTAACACCTCTAATCTTCTGGCGCTCATATGACCGTATGCAGTTTCGAGCGCCATAAAACCTCTACTACAAAATCTCGCACAAACTTAGAACATTTTAATGATTTTTTAAAAAAAGTTTGTCTTTACGTGTTATTAAAATGGGAATGTTGAAATCTCACCATATGAATCATCATCGTTCAATATCCAACTTTATGGCATGTTTTTAATTTTTTTTAAGGCTACATGCTGCTCTGACCATCTTCACTGCTGCCCCAACGGCTACAAGTGTGATGTTGCTCATGGAAAATGCCTCAGGGGTGGAGATGTTCTTTCTTGGTTCAACAAGGAACCTGCCACTGAGGTAAGAATGATAAAATCAGTGCTGTAGATGTTTACATAGTGGAAATTGCTTTAGCCTTTTGAACTTTTAAAAGTTCTATCCGTTTGATTGTGTGAAAAACTGGAATTCCTCAGTAGTTCGTCCCATTTTGTATAATTGATGTATATGTTAATAAGTGTGAATTCTGTTGAAACAGGGTGCTTGCTTTAAAAAATGAGAAATGATTCTTGTTGTTTACGTAGCATAATAATTTACTGTGTTGTTGGCAGAATATTATGCCATTACAAATACTTGTGGTTGTTGGATTTCATATTTTGTTTCAGTCACATCGTCTATATTTGCTAGAATCAATACTAGATGTACATGTGTCAGGACGTGGTGAAATCAAGCGCTTTGGGGCATATGGACTTAATGGTATCATCTTAAAGCTTGTTTATTGTCTTGCTTTGAAAAAACAATTACTGATCCATCTTCAATAAAAGTCCAGATATTTTGGATTGAAGAAGTTGAGGGTCATGTGGTTTCGGAGGTAAAATTAGCAAGAAAATAGCCACCAAAGTTGGGTGACATTTAAAGCTTGAAAGTCCTCGTAAACTGTAAATTTATATTTTTTGTACCTTTAATCAACATTTTAAAGTTAAAGTGATTAGCCTTAGCAAAAAAATAACAATTTGATAAAAGTTGCCAAATGGTAAGAAAAATGCTGTTTTCTTTACTTTCATTATTTTTACAAGCGCCTGATTTCACCACGACACCTCACAAATGTGTTTAACTGGAAAAAAAAAATGTTTCTATTTTTATAAATGTTCCAACATTTTAATAGGTAGAGGGCTTATGCATAGGAAAACTTTTTAAAGATTTTGTACTGATTTTGAAGTCATGATAAGAACATGCACAGCAGCAGACCCCTTAACAGTTTTGCATAGCATCCAGATCCTAAGTATGTGGGTCATATAATGTTTTTGTATCTGTGATCATGATTGGGTTTTTTTTTCTTCCTTGTATAGATTGAGACCAAAGTAGAGCATGTGGTGTGCCCAGGAGGAACATCTTACTGCCCTGATGGAACCACCTGTTGTCAACTTGCTTCTGGACAGTATGGCTGCTGTCCATTGCCACAGGTATGTTGTGTTTCCTCAAAATAATGTTGTCTACCTTCCCTGGCCACTGATGTGGTAGAAATAGAAGCTTGTAGTTTTTGCCATACTGTACAGTTTGGTTTTGGCTGGTTTCATCGATCTCTATGGTAATATTTCTCTAATTATATATGCTTGGTTATTATAATAATTTGTACATTATAGAATTTACCAATATTGCATCATGTACAATATCAAACCTATGCAGACAGTCAATACACCATGGCGCATTTACATTGGATGCTACTGTGTATGATGTACCGATGATATTGGAGAATAAGGGGTCAGTCTATCTGAAGTATGCCCAATGTAGAACTTGCAGTCCCTCATACAGGGAGCACAAGTTTAGCTTGCACCCTCCCACTTTTTGTGTTATGGGAATTTTGTCTTATGCTCTTTTTCCTGAATTACTAGCAAGCAATGTCCTGGTGAAGTATTTGTATTACTTGGCTGGGAGATAGACTGAAGTCTCACACAAACTTTTAAGCTTTTAACTGATCATGCTTGCAGAGCAGTTTTTCTTACTTGATAGAACTATTGAAACGTTGTGTTCTTTTTCCACTATATAATCATTATGCTGTGTCCAACTTTATGGCACATTTGGAATTTGGTTTTTTGGTTAATTTTTTTAAGGCTACATGCTGCTCTGACCATCTTCACTGCTGCCCCAACGGCTACAAGTGTGATGTTGCTCATGGAAAATGCCTCAGGGGTGGAGATGTTCTCTCTTGGTTCAACAAGGAACCTGCCACTGAGGTGAGAATGACAAAATCAGTGCTGCTAGGTCTTTTCATTGTGAAAATTGCTGTAACCTTTTAAACTTTTAGAAGGTCTATCAGTTTTGTTGTTTGAAAAACTTGGCTTTCTCAGTAGTGCGTCCTATTCATATAATTACCACATAATATGTTTATAAGTGCAATTCTCTTCAAACAGACTGCTTACTTATAATTGATAAATTTTTCTTTTTGTTTATATGGCAACATATTTTACTTGTTATTGTGAGAATATCAAGCCTTTACAAATATTTGCTATTGTTAAATTTTGTATTTTGTTTCAATCACATCATAAATATGTTTTGCTTGAAAAAAATCTTTCTGTTTTTGTTAATGCTTTGACAGTTCCTATTGAATAGGGCCTTAAGTATGACAAGATTTCTGAAATATTTTGTAGATTCTATTGATTTTGAGGTTTTTGTGAGAAAATGTGCACCGCAGAAAGATCCCTAAATGGTTTTTGTTTAGCATCTAGACCCAAGTGTGAGGTTTATGTCTTGTATACATCAGTAAGAGCGATACAAAAGTCTGCATTACAACTAACGTGCAAGGAAATGTTTTGAAGATAATATTTTCACTGGAAAACACTCTTAAGTATAGGATGCCTTTCAAAAGATTTTGAGATCTTTGTGAGAATATGCACTGCAGCAGACTCCTTATCTGTTCTGGTTAGCATGCAGACCCAGAGTATGTGGATCATATCGTGATTTGTGTCAGTGATCATCACTGGGGGTTTTTTCTGCCATGTATAGATTGAGACCAAAGTAGAGCATGTGGTGTGCCCAGGAGGAACATCTTACTGCCCTGATGGAACCACCTGTTGTCAACTTGCTTCTGGACTGTATGGCTGCTGTCCTTTGCCACAGGTATGTTGTGTTTCCTCAAAATAAAGCTGACTACTTGTTCTGGCCCCTGACATTGACCACTGACGTGATAGTAGTAGAAGCTTTCAGTTCTTGACAGTTTGGTTTGGTTGGTTTCATTGATACCCTATAGGAATATTTCACTTACCATATATAGTTAAATTAATTTATACAAAATAGAATAGACCAATATTGCATAATTTACAATATCAAACCTACCCATCCAGTCAATACACAATGGCACGTTTACATTAGATGGTGTTATGTATGATGTACAGTTGATGTGGGAAAATAAGAAGTCAGTCCATCTGAAGCTAAATTATGGAAATTTTGTCATCAGCTTTTTTTTTTTCTGAATAACTAGCAAGCAATGTCTTTGTAAAGTATTGGTATTTTTTTGCTGTGAGATAGATTGAAATTTCACACAAACTTTGAAACTTTCAATTGATCATGCTTGCACAGCAGTTTTTCCTTACATGATGGTACTGTTAAAATATTGCAATCTTTTTCCACTATATGAATCATCGTTCATTATCCAACTTCATGGTATGATTTGAATTTGTTTTTTCACCATTATCCTAAGGCTACATGCTGCTCTGACCATCTTCACTGCTGCCCCAACGGCTACAAGTGTGATGTTGCTCATGGAAAATGCCTCAGGGGTGGAGATGTTCTTTCTTGGTTCAACAAGGAACCTGCCACTGAGGTAAGAATGATAAAATCAGTGCTGTAGATGTTTACATAGTGGAAATTGCTTTAGCCTTTTGAACTTTTAAAAGTTCTATCCGTTTGATTGTGTGAAAAACTGGAATTCCTCAGTAGTTCGTCCCATTTTGTATAATTGATGTATATGTTAATAAGTGTGAATTCTGTTGAAACAGGGTGCATGCTTTAAAAAATGAGAAATGATTCTTGTTGTTTACGTAGCATAATAATTTACTGTGTTGTTGGCAGAATATTATGCCATTACAAATACTTGTGGTTGTTGGATTTCATATTTTGTTTCAGTCACATCGTCTATATTTGCTAGAATCAATACTAGATGTACATGTGTCAGGACGTGGTGAAATCAAGCGCTTTGGGGCATATGGACTTAATGGTATCATCTTAAAGCTTGTTTATTGTCTTGCTTTGAAAAAACAATTACTGATCCATCTTCAATAAAAGTCCAGATATTTTGGATTGAAGAAGTTGAGGGTCATGTGGTTTCGGAGGTAAAATTAGCAAGAAAATAGCCACCAAAGTTGGGTGACATTTAAAGCTTGAAAGTCCTCGTAAACTGTAAATTTATATTTTTTGTACCTTTAATCAACATTTTAAAGTTAAAGTGATTAGCCTTAGCAAAAAAATAACAATTTGATAAAAGTTGCCAAATGGTAAGAAAAATGCTGTTTTCTTTACTTTCATTATTTTTACAAGCGCCTGATTTCACCACGACACCTCACAAATGTGTTTAACTGGAAAAAAAAAATGTTTCTATTTTTATAAATGTTCCAACATTTTAATAGGTAGAGGGCTTATGCATAGGAAAACTTTTTAAAGATTTTGTACTGATTTTGAAGTCATGATAAGAACATGCACAGCAGCAGACCCCTTAACAGTTTTGCATAGCATCCAGATCCTAAGTATGTGGGTCATATAATGTTTTTGTATCTGTGATCATGATTGGGTTTTTTTTTCTTCCTTGTATAGATTGAGACCAAAGTAGAGCATGTGGTGTGCCCAGGAGGAACATCTTACTGCCCTGATGGAACCACCTGTTGTCAACTTGCTTCTGGACTGTATGGCTGCTGTCCTTTGCCACAGGTATGTTGTGTTTCCTCAAAATAAAGCTGACTACTTGTTCTGGCCCCTGACATTGACCACTGACGTGATAGTAGTAGAAGCTTTCAGTTCTTGACAGTTTGGTTTGGTTGGTTTCATTGATACCCTATAGGAATATTTCACTTACCATATATAGTTAAATTAATTTATACAAAATAGAATAGACCAATATTGCATAATTTACAATATCAAACCTACCCATCCAGTCAATACACAATGGCACGTTTACATTAGATGGTGTTATGTATGATGTACAGTTGATGTGGGAAAATAAGAAGTCAGTCCATCTGAAGCTAAATTATGGAAATTTTGTCATCAGCTTTTTTTTTTCTGAATAACTAGCAAGCAATGTCTTTGTAAAGTATTGGTATTTTTTTGCTGTGAGATAGATTGAAATTTCACACAAACTTTGAAACTTTCAATTGATCATGCTTGCACAGCAGTTTTTCCTTACATGATGGTACTGTTAAAATATTGCAATCTTTTTCCACTATATGAATCATCGTTCATTATCCAACTTCATGGTATGATTTGAATTTGTTTTTTCACCATTATCCTAAGGCTACATGCTGCTCTGACCATCTTCACTGCTGCCCCAACGGCTACAAGTGTGATGTTGCTCATGGAAAATGCCTCAGGGGTGGAGATGTTCTTTCTTGGTTCAACAAGGAACCTGCCACTGAGGTAAGAATGATAAAATCAGTGCTGTAGATGTTTACATAGTGGAAATTGCTTTAGCCTTTTGAACTTTTAAAAGTTCTATCCGTTTGATTGTGTGAAAAACTGGAATTCCTCAGTAGTTCGTCCCATTTTGTATAATTGATGTATATGTTAATAAGTGTGAATTCTGTTGAAACAGGGTGCATGCTTTAAAAAATGAGAAATGATTCTTGTTGTTTACGTAGCATAATAATTTACTGTGTTGTTGGCAGAATATTATGCCATTACAAATACTTGTGGTTGTTGGATTTCATATTTTGTTTCAGTCACATCGTCTATATTTGCTAGAATCAATACTAGATGTACATGTGTCAGGACGTGGTGAAATCAAGCGCTTTGGGGCATATGGACTTAATGGTATCATCTTAAAGCTTGTTTATTGTCTTGCTTTGAAAAAACAATTACTGATCCATCTTCAATAAAAGTCCAGATATTTTGGATTGAAGAAGTTGAGGGTCATGTGGTTTCGGAGGTAAAATTAGCAAGAAAATAGCCACCAAAGTTGGGTGACATTTAAAGCTTGAAAGTCCTCGTAAACTGTAAATTTATATTTTTTGTACCTTTAATCAACATTTTAAAGTTAAAGTGATTAGCCTTAGCAAAAAAATAACAATTTGATAAAAGTTGCCAAATGGTAAGAAAAATGCTGTTTTCTTTACTTTCATTATTTTTACAAGCGCCTGATTTCACCACGACACCTCACAAATGTGTTTAACTGGAAAAAAAAAATGTTTCTATTTTTATAAATGTTCCAACATTTTAATAGGTAGAGGGCTTATGCATAGGAAAACTTTTTAAAGATTTTGTACTGATTTTGAAGTCATGATAAGAACATGCACAGCAGCAGACCCCTTAACAGTTTTGCATAGCATCCAGATCCTAAGTATGTGGGTCATATAATGTTTTTGTATCTGTGATCATGATTGGGTTTTTTTTTCTTCCTTGTATAGATTGAGACCAAAGTAGAGCATGTGGTGTGCCCAGGAGGAACATCTTACTGCCCTGATGGAACCACCTGTTGTCAACTTGCTTCTGGACAGTATGGCTGCTGTCCATTGCCACAGGTATGTTGTGTTTCCTCAAAATAATGTTGTCTACCTTCCCTGGCCACTGATGTGGTAGAAATAGAAGCTTGTAGTTTTTGCCATACTGTACAGTTTGGTTTTGGCTGGTTTCATCGATCTCTATGGTAATATTTCTCTAATTATATATGCTTGGTTATTATAATAATTTGTACATTATAGAATTTACCAATATTGCATCATGTACAATATCAAACCTATGCAGACAGTCAATACACCATGGCGCATTTACATTGGATGCTACTGTGTATGATGTACCGATGATATTGGAGAATAAGGGGTCAGTCTATCTGAAGTATGCCCAATGTAGAACTTGCAGTCCCTCATACAGGGAGCACAAGTTTAGCTTGCACCCTCCCACTTTTTGTGTTATGGGAATTTTGTCTTATGCTCTTTTTCCTGAATTACTAGCAAGCAATGTCCTGGTGAAGTATTTGTATTACTTGGCTGGGAGATAGACTGAAGTCTCACACAAACTTTTAAGCTTTTAACTGATCATGCTTGCAGAGCAGTTTTTCTTACTTGATAGAACTATTGAAACGTTGTGTTCTTTTTCCACTATATAATCATTATGCTGTGTCCAACTTTATGGCACATTTGGAATTTGGTTTTTTGGTTAATTTTTTTAAGGCTACATGCTGCTCTGACCATCTTCACTGCTGCCCCAACGGCTACAAGTGTGATGTTGCTCATGGAAAATGCCTCAGGGGTGGAGATGTTCTTTCTTGGTTCAACAAGGAACCTGCCACTGAGGTAAGAATGATAAAATCAGTGCTGTAGATGTTTACATAGTGGAAATTGCTTTAGCCTTTTGAACTTTTAAAAGTTCTATCCGTTTGATTGTGTGAAAAACTGGAATTCCTCAGTAGTTCGTCCCATTTTGTATAATTGATGTATATGTTAATAAGTGTGAATTCTGTTGAAACAGGGTGCATGCTTTAAAAAATGAGAAATGATTCTTGTTGTTTACGTAGCATAATAATTTACTGTGTTGTTGGCAGAATATTATGCCATTACAAATACTTGTGGTTGTTGGATTTCATATTTTGTTTCAGTCACATCGTCTATATTTGCTAGAATCAATACTAGATGTACATGTGTCAGGACGTGGTGAAATCAAGCGCTTTGGGGCATATGGACTTAATGGTATCATCTTAAAGCTTGTTTATTGTCTTGCTTTGAAAAAACAATTACTGATCCATCTTCAATAAAAGTCCAGATATTTTGGATTGAAGAAGTTGAGGGTCATGTGGTTTCGGAGGTAAAATTAGCAAGAAAATAGCCACCAAAGTTGGGTGACATTTAAAGCTTGAAAGTCCTCGTAAACTGTAAATTTATATTTTTTGTACCTTTAATCAACATTTTAAAGTTAAAGTGATTAGCCTTAGCAAAAAAATAACAATTTGATAAAAGTTGCCAAATGGTAAGAAAAATGCTGTTTTCTTTACTTTCATTATTTTTACAAGCGCCTGATTTCACCACGACACCTCACAAATGTGTTTAACTGGAAAAAAAAAATGTTTCTATTTTTATAAATGTTCCAACATTTTAATAGGTAGAGGGCTTATGCATAGGAAAACTTTTTAAAGATTTTGTACTGATTTTGAAGTCATGATAAGAACATGCACAGCAGCAGACCCCTTAACAGTTTTGCATAGCATCCAGATCCTAAGTATGTGGGTCATATAATGTTTTTGTATCTGTGATCATGATTGGGTTTTTTTTTCTTCCTTGTATAGATTGAGACCAAAGTAGAGCATGTGGTGTGCCCAGGAGGAACATCTTACTGCCCTGATGGAACCACCTGTTGTCAACTTGCTTCTGGACAGTATGGCTGCTGTCCATTGCCACAGGTATGTTGTGTTTCCTCAAAATAATGTTGTCTACCTTCCCTGGCCACTGATGTGGTAGAAATAGAAGCTTGTAGTTTTTGCCATACTGTACAGTTTGGTTTTGGCTGGTTTCATCGATCTCTATGGTAATATTTCTCTAATTATATATGCTTGGTTATTATAATAATTTGTACATTATAGAATTTACCAATATTGCATCATGTACAATATCAAACCTATGCAGACAGTCAATACACCATGGCGCATTTACATTGGATGCTACTGTGTATGATGTACCGATGATATTGGAGAATAAGGGGTCAGTCTATCTGAAGTATGCCCAATGTAGAACTTGCAGTCCCTCATACAGGGAGCACAAGTTTAGCTTGCACCCTCCCACTTTTTGTGTTATGGGAATTTTGTCTTATGCTCTTTTTCCTGAATTACTAGCAAGCAATGTCCTGGTGAAGTATTTGTATTACTTGGCTGGGAGATAGACTGAAGTCTCACACAAACTTTTAAGCTTTTAACTGATCATGCTTGCAGAGCAGTTTTTCTTACTTGATAGAACTATTGAAACGTTGTGTTCTTTTTCCACTATATAATCATTATGCTGTGTCCAACTTTATGGCACATTTGGAATTTGGTTTTTTGGTTAATTTTTTTAAGGCTACATGCTGCTCTGACCATCTTCACTGCTGCCCCAACGGCTACAAGTGTGATGTTGCTCATGGAAAATGCCTCAGGGGTGGAGATGTTCTCTCTTGGTTCAACAAGGAACCTGCCACTGAGGTGAGAATGACAAAATCAGTGCTGCTAGGTCTTTTCATTGTGAAAATTGCTGTAACCTTTTAAACTTTTAGAAGGTCTATCAGTTTTGTTGTTTGAAAAACTTGGCTTTCTCAGTAGTGCGTCCTATTCATATAATTACCACATAATATGTTTATAAGTGCAATTCTCTTCAAACAGACTGCTTACTTATAATTGATAAATTTTTCTTTTTGTTTATATGGCAACATATTTTACTTGTTATTGTGAGAATATCAAGCCTTTACAAATATTTGCTATTGTTAAATTTTGTATTTTGTTTCAATCACATCATAAATATGTTTTGCTTGAAAAAAATCTTTCTGTTTTTGTTAATGCTTTGACAGTTCCTATTGAATAGGGCCTTAAGTATGACAAGATTTCTGAAATATTTTGTAGATTCTATTGATTTTGAGGTTTTTGTGAGAAAATGTGCACCGCAGAAAGATCCCTAAATGGTTTTTGTTTAGCATCTAGACCCAAGTGTGAGGTTTATGTCTTGTATACATCAGTAAGAGCGATACAAAAGTCTGCATTACAACTAACGTGCAAGGAAATGTTTTGAAGATAATATTTTCACTGGAAAACACTCTTTAAGTATAGGATGCCTTTCAAAAGATTTTGAGATCTTTGTGAGAATATGCACTGCAGCAGACTCCTTATCTGTTCTGGTTAGCATGCAGACCCAGAGTATGTGGATCATATCGTGATTTGTGTCAGTGATCATCACTGGGGGTTTTTTCTGCCATGTATAGATTGAGACCAAAGTAGAGCATGTGGTGTGCCCAGGAGGAACATCTTACTGCCCTGATGGAACCACCTGTTGTCAACTTGCTTCTGGACAGTATGGCTGCTGTCCTTTGCCACAGGTATGTTGTGTTTCCTCAAAATAAAGCTGACTACTTGTTCTGGCCCCTGACATTGACCACTGACGTGATAGTAGTAGAAGCTTTCAGTTCTTGACAGTTTGGTTTGGTTGGTTTCATTGATACCCTATAGGAATATTTCACTTACCATATATAGTTAAATTAATTTATACAAAATAGAATAGACCAATATTGCATAATTTACAATATCAAACCTACCCATCCAGTCAATACACAATGGCACGTTTACATTAGATGGTGTTATGTATGATGTACAGTTGATGTGGGAAAATAAGAAGTCAGTCCATCTGAAGCTAAATTATGGAAATTTTGTCATCAGCTTTTTTTTTTCTGAATAACTAGCAAGCAATGTCTTTGTAAAGTATTGGTATTTTTTTGCTGTGAGATAGATTGAAATTTCACACAAACTTTGAAACTTTCAATTGATCATGCTTGCACAGCAGTTTTTCCTTACATGATGGTACTGTTAAAATATTGCAATCTTTTTCCACTATATGAATCATCGTTCATTATCCAACTTCATGGTATGATTTGAATTTGTTTTTTCACCATTATCCTAAGGCTACATGCTGCTCTGACCATCTTCACTGCTGCCCCAACGGCTACAAGTGTGATGTTGCTCATGGAAAATGCCTCAGGGGTGGAGATGTTCTTTCTTGGTTCAACAAGGAACCTGCCACTGAGGTAAGAATGATAAAATCAGTGCTGTAGATGTTTACATAGTGGAAATTGCTTTAGCCTTTTGAACTTTTAAAAGTTCTATCCGTTTGATTGTGTGAAAAACTGGAATTCCTCAGTAGTTCGTCCCATTTTGTATAATTGATGTATATGTTAATAAGTGTGAATTCTGTTGAAACAGGGTGCTTGCTTTAAAAAATGAGAAATGATTCTTGTTGTTTACGTAGCATAATAATTTACTGTGTTGTTGGCAGAATATTATGCCATTACAAATACTTGTGGTTGTTGGATTTCATATTTTGTTTCAGTCACATCGTCTATATTTGCTAGAATCAATACTAGATGTACATGTGTCAGGACGTGGTGAAATCAAGCGCTTTGGGGCATATGGACTTAATGGTATCATCTTAAAGCTTGTTTATTGTCTTGCTTTGAAAAAACAATTACTGATCCATCTTCAATAAAAGTCCAGATATTTTGGATTGAAGAAGTTGAGGGTCATGTGGTTTCGGAGGTAAAATTAGCAAGAAAATAGCCACCAAAGTTGGGTGACATTTAAAGCTTGAAAGTCCTCGTAAACTGTAAATTTATATTTTTTGTACCTTTAATCAACATTTTAAAGTTAAAGTGATTAGCCTTAGCAAAAAAATAACAATTTGATAAAAGTTGCCAAATGGTAAGAAAAATGCTGTTTTCTTTACTTTCATTATTTTTACAAGCGCCTGATTTCACCACGACACCTCACAAATGTGTTTAACTGGAAAAAAAAAATGTTTCTATTTTTATAAATGTTCCAACATTTTAATAGGTAGAGGGCTTATGCATAGGAAAACTTTTTAAAGATTTTGTACTGATTTTGAAGTCATGATAAGAACATGCACAGCAGCAGACCCCTTAACAGTTTTGCATAGCATCCAGATCCTAAGTATGTGGGTCATATAATGTTTTTGTATCTGTGATCATGATTGGGTTTTTTTTTCTTCCTTGTATAGATTGAGACCAAAGTAGAGCATGTGGTGTGCCCAGGAGGAACATCTTACTGCCCTGATGGAACCACCTGTTGTCAACTTGCTTCTGGACAGTATGGCTGCTGTCCATTGCCACAGGTATGTTGTGTTTCCTCAAAATAATGTTGTCTACCTTCCCTGGCCACTGATGTGGTAGAAATAGAAGCTTGTAGTTTTTGCCATACTGTACAGTTTGGTTTTGGCTGGTTTCATCGATCTCTATGGTAATATTTCTCTAATTATATATGCTTGGTTATTATAATAATTTGTACATTATAGAATTTACCAATATTGCATCATGTACAATATCAAACCTATGCAGACAGTCAATACACCATGGCGCATTTACATTGGATGCTACTGTGTATGATGTACCGATGATATTGGAGAATAAGGGGTCAGTCTATCTGAAGTATGCCCAATGTAGAACTTGCAGTCCCTCATACAGGGAGCACAAGTTTAGCTTGCACCCTCCCACTTTTTGTGTTATGGGAATTTTGTCTTATGCTCTTTTTCCTGAATTACTAGCAAGCAATGTCCTGGTGAAGTATTTGTATTACTTGGCTGGGAGATAGACTGAAGTCTCACACAAACTTTTAAGCTTTTAACTGATCATGCTTGCAGAGCAGTTTTTCTTACTTGATAGAACTATTGAAACGTTGTGTTCTTTTTCCACTATATAATCATTATGCTGTGTCCAACTTTATGGCACATTTGGAATTTGGTTTTTTGGTTAATTTTTTTAAGGCTACATGCTGCTCTGACCATCTTCACTGCTGCCCCAACGGCTACAAGTGTGATGTTGCTCATGGAAAATGCCTCAGGGGTGGAGATGTTCTTTCTTGGTTCAACAAGGAACCTGCCACTGAGGTAAGAATGATAAAATCAGTGCTGTAGATGTTTACATAGTGGAAATTGCTTTAGCCTTTTGAACTTTTAAAAGTTCTATCCGTTTGATTGTGTGAAAAACTGGAATTCCTCAGTAGTTCGTCCCATTTTGTATAATTGATGTATATGTTAATAAGTGTGAATTCTGTTGAAACAGGGTGCATGCTTTAAAAAATGAGAAATGATTCTTGTTGTTTACGTAGCATAATAATTTACTGTGTTGTTGGCAGAATATTATGCCATTACAAATACTTGTGGTTGTTGGATTTCATATTTTGTTTCAGTCACATCGTCTATATTTGCTAGAATCAATACTAGATGTACATGTGTCAGGACGTGGTGAAATCAAGCGCTTTGGGGCATATGGACTTAATGGTATCATCTTAAAGCTTGTTTATTGTCTTGCTTTGAAAAAACAATTACTGATCCATCTTCAATAAAAGTCCAGATATTTTGGATTGAAGAAGTTGAGGGTCATGTGGTTTCGGAGGTAAAATTAGCAAGAAAATAGCCACCAAAGTTGGGTGACATTTAAAGCTTGAAAGTCCTCGTAAACTGTAAATTTATATTTTTTGTACCTTTAATCAACATTTTAAAGTTAAAGTGATTAGCCTTAGCAAAAAAATAACAATTTGATAAAAGTTGCCAAATGGTAAGAAAAATGCTGTTTTCTTTACTTTCATTATTTTTACAAGCGCCTGATTTCACCACGACACCTCACAAATGTGTTTAACTGGAAAAAAAAAATGTTTCTATTTTTATAAATGTTCCAACATTTTAATAGGTAGAGGGCTTATGCATAGGAAAACTTTTTAAAGATTTTGTACTGATTTTGAAGTCATGATAAGAACATGCACAGCAGCAGACCCCTTAACAGTTTTGCATAGCATCCAGATCCTAAGTATGTGGGTCATATAATGTTTTTGTATCTGTGATCATGATTGGGTTTTTTTTTCTTCCTTGTATAGATTGAGACCAAAGTAGAGCATGTGGTGTGCCCAGGAGGAACATCTTACTGCCCTGATGGAACCACCTGTTGTCAACTTGCTTCTGGACAGTATGGCTGCTGTCCATTGCCACAGGTATGTTGTGTTTCCTCAAAATAATGTTGTCTACCTTCCCTGGCCACTGATGTGGTAGAAATAGAAGCTTGTAGTTTTTGCCATACTGTACAGTTTGGTTTTGGCTGGTTTCATCGATCTCTATGGTAATATTTCTCTAATTATATATGCTTGGTTATTATAATAATTTGTACATTATAGAATTTACCAATATTGCATCATGTACAATATCAAACCTATGCAGACAGTCAATACACCATGGCGCATTTACATTGGATGCTACTGTGTATGATGTACCGATGATATTGGAGAATAAGGGGTCAGTCTATCTGAAGTATGCCCAATGTAGAACTTGCAGTCCCTCATACAGGGAGCACAAGTTTAGCTTGCACCCTCCCACTTTTTGTGTTATGGGAATTTTGTCTTATGCTCTTTTTCCTGAATTACTAGCAAGCAATGTCCTGGTGAAGTATTTGTATTACTTGGCTGGGAGATAGACTGAAGTCTCACACAAACTTTTAAGCTTTTAACTGATCATGCTTGCAGAGCAGTTTTTCTTACTTGATAGAACTATTGAAACGTTGTGTTCTTTTTCCACTATATAATCATTATGCTGTGTCCAACTTTATGGCACATTTGGAATTTGGTTTTTTGGTTAATTTTTTTAAGGCTACATGCTGCTCTGACCATCTTCACTGCTGCCCCAACGGCTACAAGTGTGATGTTGCTCATGGAAAATGCCTCAGGGGTGGAGATGTTCTCTCTTGGTTCAACAAGGAACCTGCCACTGAGGTGAGAATGACAAAATCAGTGCTGCTAGGTCTTTTCATTGTGAAAATTGCTGTAACCTTTTAAACTTTTAGAAGGTCTATCAGTTTTGTTGTTTGAAAAACTTGGCTTTCTCAGTAGTGCGTCCTATTCATATAATTACCACATAATATGTTTATAAGTGCAATTCTCTTCAAACAGACTGCTTACTTATAATTGATAAATTTTTCTTTTTGTTTATATGGCAACATATTTTACTTGTTATTGTGAGAATATCAAGCCTTTACAAATATTTGCTATTGTTAAATTTTGTATTTTGTTTCAATCACATCATAAATATGTTTTGCTTGAAAAAAATCTTTCTGTTTTTGTTAATGCTTTGACAGTTCCTATTGAATAGGGCCTTAAGTATGACAAGATTTCTGAAATATTTTGTAGATTCTATTGATTTTGAGGTTTTTGTGAGAAAATGTGCACCGCAGAAAGATCCCTAAATGGTTTTTGTTTAGCATCTAGACCCAAGTGTGAGGTTTATGTCTTGTATACATCAGTAAGAGCGATACAAAAGTCTGCATTACAACTAACGTGCAAGGAAATGTTTTGAAGATAATATTTTCACTGGAAAACACTCTTTAAGTATAGGATGCCTTTCAAAAGATTTTGAGATCTTTGTGAGAATATGCACTGCAGCAGACTCCTTATCTGTTCTGGTTAGCATGCAGACCCAGAGTATGTGGATCATATCGTGATTTGTGTCAGTGATCATCACTGGGGGTTTTTTCTGCCATGTATAGATTGAGACCAAAGTAGAGCATGTGGTGTGCCCAGGAGGAACATCTTACTGCCCTGATGGAACCACCTGTTGTCAACTTGCTTCTGGACAGTATGGCTGCTGTCCTTTGCCACAGGTATGTTGTGTTTCCTCAAAATAAAGCTGACTACTTGTTCTGGCCCCTGACATTGACCACTGACGTGATAGTAGTAGAAGCTTTCAGTTCTTGACAGTTTGGTTTGGTTGGTTTCATTGATACCCTATAGGAATATTTCACTTACCATATATAGTTAAATTAATTTATACAAAATAGAATAGACCAATATTGCATAATTTACAATATCAAACCTACCCATCCAGTCAATACACAATGGCACGTTTACATTAGATGGTGTTATGTATGATGTACAGTTGATGTGGGAAAATAAGAAGTCAGTCCATCTGAAGCTAAATTATGGAAATTTTGTCATCAGCTTTTTTTTTTCTGAATAACTAGCAAGCAATGTCTTTGTAAAGTATTGGTATTTTTTTGCTGTGAGATAGATTGAAATTTCACACAAACTTTGAAACTTTCAATTGATCATGCTTGCACAGCAGTTTTTCCTTACATGATGGTACTGTTAAAATATTGCAATCTTTTTCCACTATATGAATCATCGTTCACTATCCAACTTCATGGTATGATTTGAATTTGTTTTTTCACCATTATCCTAAGGCTACATGCTGCTCTGACCATCTTCACTGCTGCCCCAACGGCTACAAGTGTGATGTTGCTCATGGAAAATGCCTCAGGGGTGGAGATGTTCTTTCTTGGTTCAACAAGGAACCTGCCACTGAGGTAAGAATGATAAAATCAGTGCTGTAGATGTTTACATAGTGGAAATTGCTTTAGCCTTTTGAACTTTTAAAAGTTCTATCCGTTTGATTGTGTGAAAAACTGGAATTCCTCAGTAGTTCGTCCCATTTTGTATAATTGATGTATATGTTAATAAGTGTGAATTCTGTTGAAACAGGGTGCATGCTTTAAAAAATGAGAAATGATTCTTGTTGTTTACGTAGCATAATAATTTACTGTGTTGTTGGCAGAATATTATGCCATTACAAATACTTGTGGTTGTTGGATTTCATATTTTGTTTCAGTCACATCGTCTATATTTGCTAGAATCAATACTAGATGTACATGTGTCAGGACGTGGTGAAATCAAGCGCTTTGGGGCATATGGACTTAATGGTATCATCTTAAAGCTTGTTTATTGTCTTGCTTTGAAAAAACAATTACTGATCCATCTTCAATAAAAGTCCAGATATTTTGGATTGAAGAAGTTGAGGGTCATGTGGTTTCGGAGGTAAAATTAGCAAGAAAATAGCCACCAAAGTTGGGTGACATTTAAAGCTTGAAAGTCCTCGTAAACTGTAAATTTATATTTTTTGTACCTTTAATCAACATTTTAAAGTTAAAGTGATTAGCCTTAGCAAAAAAATAACAATTTGATAAAAGTTGCCAAATGGTAAGAAAAATGCTGTTTTCTTTACTTTCATTATTTTTACAAGCGCCTGATTTCACCACGACACCTCACAAATGTGTTTAACTGGGAAAAAAAAATGTTTCTATTTTTATAAATGTTCCAACATTTTAATAGGTAGAGGGCTTATGCATAGGAAAACTTTTTAAAGATTTTGTACTGATTTTGAAGTCATGATAAGAACATGCACAGCAGCAGACCCCTTAACAGTTTTGCATAGCATCCAGATCTTTGTCAATGCTTTTTCTGCCTTATATAGATTGAGACCAAAGTAGAGCATGTGGTGTGCCCAGGAGGAACATCTTACTGCCCTGATGGAACCACCTGTTGTCAACTTGCTTCTGGACAGTATGGCTGCTGTCCTTTGCCACAGGTATGTTATGTTTCCTCAAAATAAGGTGCTGGCTACACATGTAGTACAAATAGGAGCTTGTAGTTCTTGACGTACTGCAGATTTTGTTTTTGGTTTCTTTTAGTGATGATTATGATCCAAATGGGAATAGTTGGCTTTCCAAACACACATACATAGTTAAATTAATTCATACATACAAAATTCATACAAAAGAATTTACCGACATTATGCACAATATTACACCAATGCACAGTCACCATGCCATGGCTGATCTAAATTGATATGATACTGTGTATAATGTCACCTGTGTTTTGGAGAATAAGGAATTGGTACATTTGAGGCTTGCCGAACACGAGTTGTCGCCTCTCCTACCAGGAGCACAAGTGAAGCTTGTACCCACCCATTTTTTGTGCTATGAGGTTTTTTTTTCTTCAGTTTTTTTCTTAGCAAGCAAATGTCCTTGTAAAGGTGTACTTTACTGTGAGTTTGAAATGTCACTTAATCTCACACACAAACTTGAAAACTTTTCACTCGTCAATCTGGCACATCAGTTGTCTCTATACAATGAAGATGGGACTGTCGAAATGTTACAATATTTTTCCACACCTATGAATCATCATGCTATATCCAATTTCATGGCATGTTTTTAATTTTTTTTTACCATTGTCCTCAGGCTACATGCTGCTCTGACCATCTTCACTGCTGTCCCAACGGCTACAAGTGTGATGTTGCTCATGGAAAATGCCTCAGGGGTGGAGACATTCTATCATGGATGACCAAAAAAGTGGCCACTCCAGTGAGTAAATTCAACTTTGTAAATAAGTTGACAAGATATTCAGTTTTAATTCTTATCTGGGTTCTGATATTTTACTTTATACTTCATGTCACATTTTATTGCTTCTTTATAATGAAATAAATAGTGTGTTTTTTTCATATTACATCAAAGAAGATTTGTACCAAGGTACCTGACCTTTGTTTTTGAAAGACAAAGCACATTATATTGTGTGAGTTCTAATGTAAAGGTATTAACTTGCTGTTCCTTTAACAGAGGTTATATTTTTAAATTTCCATTTTGGTTTAGAGTAGCTTTTTCTAAAGAAAAACAAATGAGAAAATGTATGTATACTCCGATACTGTCGTTTTCCTTTTAATCAGTTCTTATGTTGCATTGCACAGATTTCTCCCAAAGCTGAGGTAGACCGTGTAGTGTGCCCAGGAGGATCTTCCTTCTGTCCCGATGGAAGCACCTGTTGTCAGCTGTCTTCTGGACAATATGGCTGCTGTCCTCGACCATCGGTAATTTTTTCTGATTGAGTAAATACGTTTAACATGAACTGTGATAGGCTGGCTTGTGTTGTGCATAGTCAAAATTGTTGAAAATGGTCTCCCATTGTCAAAGAGAAAAGTGGTTGTCTTAAACAGGTGGGCATCTTGAACGGTGTTATTAAAATAGAGAAAAAAATGCAGTGGGGGAAGTGGTTGTATTTGGATCTTTTAGGAGATGGGCTGCTTTGACCCTACATGTCATTGCCAACATGAGCTGAATAGCATACGCTTCTTTGTAGATTGGCAGAAACACTTTTAAATACCTCCCAACGTGGGAATTGAACTTGCGTCTTCTACGTGCAACAATGAAAAGCCTAACCATTTCACCACAGATGCTGACATTCAAAGATTAGTCAGTACATGGGGCAAATATTTAACAGGTGGATGACAACTGTGCCATGTTTTCATGGGAAGTGAGATGCCTAGTAAGCAGTGTAGACATAAATCCTGAGATGTAAAAGATTGTTGGTACTGTTTTGATGTACCGCTGTTTGCACACAGGACGGTGTTTGTCATATTATTGTGTATCAACCTCTATTTGAGAATGTTAAATGGAGGTTTTGTCCCACTTCATATTATTTATAAACTACTTGCTGAAATAGATACTGCTGCGACAGATATAAAACATGACTGGTCTGAGCAATTTTTGCTGTCGATGTTATGGTCAGTTATCCTTCCTATTTTTACACATTAATTTACTCTTAATGTATTTGACGTACTTCTGTTGATGGCTTCATAGCTCTTCTTTCTTGTTTCTGAAATTTTGTAAACTTGCACAGTTGAAATTGTCAAAGACAGCTACCCATTGCCAAGGACAAAAATGGCCATCTTAGACAGGTGGCTGTCTCTTACATTTCATTTTAATGATTTTAAAAAAAAAAAGGAGGGAGGATATGGGAAGTGGCAGGTAATTGTCTTATAGTGGTGGCTGTTACAGCTGGTTTGATAGTAGGCTATTTACAAAAAACACCTCTCGTTGAAAATTTGATATTCAACGTCTCTTAATGATTCATAAAATCTGATATGCTGCAGAAGCTGTTGAAAATTCTCACTTTATCGTAACCATGGAAAACCTGTATTCTTTGCTCAGGCTACATGTTGCTCTGACCATCTTCACTGCTGCCCCAACGGCTACAAGTGTGATGTTGCTCATGGAAAATGCATCAGGGGTGGAGACATTCTCTCTTGGTTCGACAAGGAACCTGCCACTGAGGTACCAAAATATTACTTACTCTTGCTTCAATTCATTTATGATGATATGTGTTGTTTGCAACGGAAGTTAATTTTGTGTGAATGATGTTATGGATTTTCTTCTTTGGCAGAACAATGACATTGATGTGTTTCTTAAATTTTCACGCCTTTGAAGTGGAAGTTTTTCTTTTTTCTGGGTTTTCCTTTTCATGAAGGGTGTTGTATTTAAAAAATACACCGAAAACCCCCCCAAAAAGTACACATACTTGGTTGTAGGACCACTGGTTGGTTCTACTTCTTTACAGTACCTCTGTTTTGTTTGTCTGTCTTGGTTTTCCTCCGGTCATTAATTACAGTAGTCTCCGCCTAAGATCCCGGTGCTCGGGAGCAAGGAAAATGCGGGACCTTAGCCGATGAACCCAGGGAAGAATCTACGGTGACCCATGTTAAGGCTCAAATTGGTAAAATGTTCTCCCTCCGCTCGAAAATGAACTGACGTGCCCCTTGGGTGGATTTATGACATATGGCGAATAAAGAGTAGTTAACTAATTGGCCTATCACAGTACATAGTGACATGAGGCGTGCCATTTTCACTTATTTTCCTATCGTGAGTCTCAAGATCTACGCTTATCCCTCCTCTTTACCTGTCGAAAATTTATAGCCTTCCTTCTCTGACCAAGTTCCCTTGTCTTTGTCGTTACGCACCATTACGTTGTGACCACAAAAATAAAAATTCAGTCTGTCACGCAAACTCAGGAATAGAGAAAACTGCTGCATTGGTCAGGGAAGAGTTCACAGCACGATGTGATCCCACCTGGAGCGAAGGCTGATCTTTGACACTACGGCCAGTTCATTGATCTCAACTTTTCACTCTTGGTTGATCGGTTGTGCCCACCCGGGTGTTTGCTCCATAAATTATGATCAGAAATGCGGGATCTTTGCCAAATGTTTACCTTCAGAGTGGATCAGAGCGGGATCTTAGGGGTGACTTTTGTATAGCAAAAATTCTGTTTTCTTAAAACAGCGGGATCTTTAGTGAACCGGGATCGTAAGCGGTGGGATCTTAGGCAGAGACTACTGTATTGTGTCAGTGTGCTTACTGTTCCCTCTGTGAAAAGAAGTTTACATTAAAATGAGATATCAAGCTTGATAAGAAAAATAAAGATCTGTGTCTTTTTTTATGAAGAATACCATTCGTCATGTTAAGCAATCTGTCAGGCTCTAATTTATTCTGAAGAGAACTAAGTGAATATTTGAAATGTTTCAGATTGCCCCCAAACCTGAGGTAGAGCATGTGGTGTGCCCAGGAGGAACATCTTACTGCCCTGATGGAACCACCTGTTGTCAACTTGCTTCTGGACAATATGGCTGCTGTCCATTGCCATCAGTGAGTTCAAAATTCAATGACATATATTTTCTAGTTGATATATATGTTAGAATGGTTTTTATCATATATATCAAATCTATTAAGACTGTACATTCCAACTCGTAGTTTAAGGTCATCAGCTGACAAAAAGAAATTTATTTTACCATCTATGAAACTTAAAACAACGGGTGAAAGGGCTTTTCAATACCAAGGCCCCAAAATCTGGAATGCTTTACCAAGTACTTTGAGAGAGATCACATCTTTTGATTCATTCGAATGTCAGCTGAAGTCGTTTCTGTTTTTAAATTAATGAGATGAATATTTGGAATAATTTTCTTTAGTGAGAACACAACGATTTATTTTACTGTTGTATGTTGTACGGTATTGTAAAGCGCTCAGAGCCTGAGTACTTTATTCGGGATTGAGCGCTATATAAATGTCATTTATTATAATTATTAGAAAGGATTTTCGCTTTAAAGTTAACTTGTTTTATTCTTTATGCGTTTTGATTTAACTCTTTGCTGTCCAACCCGGTCTTATCTTGCTGTTAGAAAATGCCGTCTCAGAGTTCAACACGGCTGAAACACACACATTGTTGCTCCCACAATGGTTCCTCAATTGTCAGCTTGACTCTGACAAAAATAGATCAATGGCATTAAGCTGTAGCTTTACTGTAAAGCTTGCATCAACAGGGAACATTCTCTTTTACACTGGAAAGCCACTATGTGCACAAGAAATTGAACAGATGGTGGGTGGACATTTTTGGCGAGGAATGAGAACAGAAAAAGGACCCTTATTTGTCTGTGCTTGTTATTCTGTGCAACAAATTATAAGATGAAGAAATCTGAGTTAGACTTTTTTATGTTTTTGCCCAGGCTACATGCTGCTCTGACCATCTTCACTGCTGCCCCAACGGCTACAAGTGTGATGTTGCTCATGGAAAATGCATCAGGGGTGGAGATGTTCTCTCTTGGTTCAACAAGGAACCTGCAACTCCTGTGAGTTTTTTCTGCTCTATATTGATGGCATTAGCAAACAATGTAGAAGTTTTAGAATCCAGCTCACATGTCTCAGAAACTGGAGATACAAACTTGGAAAGCAGACACTGTTGCTCCGTAGCAAATGATTCATAAATGCCAGCAGCTTGTGTTTGACCTGTTGCCATACAAGTCAATAGCTTGCACTTTATCTCGGAACCGTGATTATTGTTTGCCCTGTTTTTTAACTGAAATGAGATGGACTCCTTCCTAGTGTAGGAGTCTGTATTAGAGCAGTGCCCATTTGATTTTGCTATTCAACATTCAAGATTGTTGCCCTATTCACAGCTATTTGAAGCCATTCGAATGGCGTATGTTTTTTTAAATTCGATAAATGATTTTTATTTAATTTTTCTCAACCCGTCATAAAGTTATAGGTCTATATCACTGCGTTAAATACGAGTTGAAGTTGATGATTACTAGACAGAATGATAAGTGGAGCCAACAAGAGTTATGAAATTTGTCTCTAAGAAGTATTCACTACTATTTAATATTCAATAGTCACACAGCTTTTTGCTCAAAGATTTCGTTTCAGAGATTTAAACTTTCTTTTACCTTGCTTTGCAGCTTTTTTGAGTAGAGTATGTGCCCACTTCACCAGTTTCAATTTATAAAAAGTAGAAAGTTCCCAATATGAGAACTAGTGACTGGTAAAGCGTTGAGTATATGTTTTGTTGTTCCTTGCTCAGTGACTCATCAGGCTATATGCTTCTCTGACTTCAGGTATTGCTGCCCTAATGGCTTCTGATGTGACCTGATCCAGTAGACCTGTGTGACGGGAGACCAGATCACCTCTTGGCTCAGCAAGACACCTGCCACATTGCTGTGGAATGTGTCGCACTCATTGGGGCTAATTTAATTAGTTAGCAATCATTTGTATATATGTTTTTTTGTTTTTGACTTCACAAAAAAAGATGTGTTTGCTTTTATTTTTAAACTGTAATTTGTATGTGTTGTCTTTGTCCATTGATTCTAAAACAATTTTTTAATACAATCATGTATATTTGACACTGCTGAGTATATAGATGAAGCAGAAGTTTGAAAGATATTTGAACAATTGTGCAAGATGACTGTGGACAATATATTTTTACAACAAAGATAACAATTCCTCTTAACAACACCCATTGATGCCTGAAAATTTAGTGTGAGACTGTTCAGCAGGCAGCTCAACTATATTTATATATTAGTGTGTATTCCTTGTGTCACAGACTCGGTGAAATGTGCTATACTTATTGTTGCTCATTGAGTTTTTCATCACAAATTGGAATGAATCTGATTTGGTGTAGATTGTCATCTCTTATTTAATTATCATGACTAACATTCCATTTCATTGTGAAGTTTGTTCTCCCTTCATGTGATGTGCTATGTGAAAATGACAGTTCTTATTTTGCGTTTTAATGTCACACGTTAAATCTGTGTAGCCTACTTTTTGTGTTAGTTGCTTTTGAAATTAAAGGACTCATTATGAAGATATTGATGAATGTAGGTTTTTTTCAAACTTTTATAATTCTCTTTTCCATTTCTTTGGGAAGATCGTTCTTCCTTAAAGTTGTTTATTATAGAAGTCATGGTGCTTTTGATTCAAAGTTCTTTTTTTCTTTCCTGTGTTTTCGCTCACATGGCAATATTACAGCTGAGTACTTTTGTTATATTTCTTTGAAATTCAATGACTCAATACAAAGATATTGATAACTGTAGATTTTTCATACTTCTATAATTCTCTTGGCTCTTGCGTATAGCTCAGGGGACTGGTTTCTCCTTGTACATTCTGGCTACATATTGAATAAGAACTAGGAAGTCTCTTGTGGACAGGAAGACTGGATGACTGCTTTTGGTTTACAAGTGAGGATTGTTGAAAAAATGCTTATATTCTGTCCAATAGAAAAGTGTCATAAGTGTGTATGTGTATGCTTTTTAAAATCTTCAGACTTCATGATTCAATGAGATTTAATGAGCAACAATTAAATGAATGATGCTTTTTCAACAGTGTGCAGATTTATTCATTTATTGATAGAAATGGTTGTAGTAGTAGTAGCATATACCTGCATATTGCCTTAGGGTGGGGGGGTAACTGGATCAGTGGTGGTCCATTACCGTAATTTCTTTCTGTAGAATGTGTCTAAAGGAGAGTACGAAGCGTTCAGTTAAAACTGACAGCTATCAGTTCTTTCTGTGAAAAGAAAATGATACATGATGTTATCCTGGTAAAAATACTTTATTTTTGTGAATTTCATCGGCTGGACGCACAAAAATCAGGTCTATGGCCCGCCAACAATAAGATCTTCGTTTTTAAACTTACTGAAAACTACTTCCTATCCGAAAAATAACATAGAAATTTGAAACCAGCTTATCAAAATTGGAGTTGAAAGAACATGACTAGAGAGCAGAAGAGGAGGTGAATGTAGAAAATTGTTTTTAAATTTTTGGCATTGTCAGGTTTCAAACCTTGGACCTGTTGAATAAGAGGAATAGATCATGAGAGCCCACAGTTCTTTATGAGAGTGAGGCCTAGACATTAAGAAGAAAGATAAAAATAGGTACCTAGTAGTAGAAACGTTGTTACACAGAAGACTGCTTCAGGTTAAATGGATAGAGATAGAGAAAACTAAAAGTGACCTGAAAGAACCTGGTCTCACAAACAGAGGCATCAAATAGACCTGATAACAACTGTGCTTCAGGGCAAAGTAAAGGCAAAGAGAATATAAGAGAAGACCTATATCATATACTGAAAGCGTAAAATCTGACAGTTGCCAACAACTTCATGAACTAATACTAGTAATACAGAGTGCAGGGAAGATGGAGAACTTTTGTGGCAAGGAATGGGGCACTAGCGGGGAAACATTTTGAAAAATGGAAATGCTCTGCACAAATGCTATTTATCATTATTAATAACGAGCTGGGTAACCCGTTCGATGAGCGGGCTAAAAAAAATCGATCCTCAAGTCATTGTGGAACCAGTATGCACTGTTTGGGAACGGAACTCTCACTTGTTTACAATGGCGTCTTAAGAAGGTGAACTTTCCCAAGATTAGATCTAAACGAAACTAATGAAAAACTGAAAATTAAACTACAGTGACTTCAGACTCCATATTATAACTGTGCACTCTTTAACTTTAAATGACTCTGAACCACCATTAATTTTGTCAAATTTGAAAGTTCAGTGGTTGGGAAGTTTTTCGCAACCAAAGTGACGAACTTTCACAAATATAATATTATTATATCACAAGATTTGACTTTCCTTGAAGTCTAAAATTTGACTTTCATCGAAGCATTTGCACATTACCCTTTGCACATTACCCCTCTGGTTTACTAAGCAGAAATATGGAAAAGCAACAAGCACACATATAATTTATAATATACAAAAAGCATGAACAAAAATAAAGGCGTAGGAAAACTTTAATTTCATGAAATATGTCAAAGCAAAGCCGAGATGATAAATAATTCAAGTCCACATATAATTTTTATTTTAACGTCATTCATATCATTGCATGCTGACTATAGCTTTAAAACCTTTCACTCTGAATCATGTATGATAAAAACAAAATGACATTTTCATCATGAGCAGTAAAACTTCTAAATACATACTACCAAGAGTCCAAGACAAAATACAGTCGAACCTGTGTAAGACGGCCACCCATTGTCAAG
The DNA here is from genome assembly GCF_000002075.1 of Aplysia californica. Lineage (NCBI taxonomy): Eukaryota > Metazoa > Mollusca > Gastropoda > Aplysiida > Aplysiidae > Aplysia > Aplysia californica. The sequence goes on along the minus strand of NW_004797290.1, from coordinate 1,502,691 downwards.
GAGAAAAGTGGCCGCATAAGACAAGTGGCCATCTTAGGCAGGAATTATCAAGATGAAGAAAACAAACCATTTCTTTCTGAGGTCTCAACCAAAGGTAGCCGCAAAGTTATTGTTGTTGTTTTCGCTGGGTTTTTTTTTCTTTTGTTGCTGCTTTTGGGCAAGGATGACAATAAAACTAAATGTGTCAGACAAGGCAGACCAAGTGCAATGGTAAAACAAACAAATGGGTCGCTACCACTCAGAGAACGAGCAACATTTCTGTTACAAGTTCTTGTTGACGTCCATTGTTACTTTGTTACAGACTGGGTAAATAGTGACCACTCATCTCACGTACGATTTGTGTACGAGCTCTGGACGGGGCTTATGGGTTATGAGGGATCACACGCTTACGCTGTGTGATTTTGAGGGAAAAAAACACTAAATTTAAGCTTAGAAGCAAGGGTGACTATTCATGCTATTCGAATACCATGAGAGGATAGGTTTTTAAAACTTACATTAATACGAGTCTATCAGCGGCATTTGAGATTCAATATTGACTAATCACACCACCACTATTCACCCAATGATTCTGAGCTCAGTGTGTGCCTACCTCTTCACGTATCGCAGCTGCTGTTTGCACAGCTCTCGGGTGATGACACACTGTTCAGTGTTCTAAATCTAAAACATAGGCGACAATGATATGAGCGCATGGGGGAGGGGATATAGGATGGGATAATAAAAAGAGGTGAACACTCGGCCAGCACACCTAAATACTCATTATCTCTCATTTCCCTGGTTCCTGCCATTCCCCCATCACACCTAGTCCTACCACAACTACCCACCCAGTGAGACTAACAGATCCCATGAGTGTGGTGGCTGGCTGACCTTTTTTTGGTTTTCTTTCAAATCACAACTGTAGGTCTCCTAACCCTGCACATCACGTAGCCATTCGCTGGCGTCACATTAATATTTACACCTAATGCTTAGAATTTTGAATGGGGAGCACAGTATGCCAGTCTATGCAAAAACCATTCACTGCCCTTCGAAGCAATGGTCTCTTGAGCTGTTCCTTGTGAGACTGACTACTCACATTATATTATTATAGTCTAACGCTTTGAATTTCGAAAGAGGCCAGGGGAGCTCAGAGTGCCAGCCTACGCAAAACCACCCGCTACACTTTGAAGCAATGATCTCACGGTGTGAGACAAGAACCTCATTAACTTAAAGGCATGTTTAATAACTCCTGTTGGCTCCACTTACCACTCAGTCCCGTAATCATCAGCTACAAATTTGTTGGATTTACCTCCGTGAATAGTGTGTGCAGGGAACAGCGAAAAAAAGTTTGCTCCGAGGAGTGGTCAGGCGTGTCTCAAACCAGCTCCTCATGGAGACAATTAGCAGGAAGACCCTGAGGTGGACGCTGGAAAGGAGAGATGAGCAGCTATGGACATGTGCCGCCTGCTATGATTCTAGCTCTGGATCCAAGTAAATCCAAGTAATCCATGAATAGTTTAGATATTATTATGTTAAGCTCTCATTTTATTACCGGTTGAGAAAAATGAGACGAAAATCCATTATATTGTAAAAAATTATACAGCATTCGAATGGCTCTGCCATGCTTCGAATAACTGAATAGTGCAAAAATCGTGAATGTTGAATGGTAGAATCGAATGCACACAGCTGAACTACCAATAGGTGGCAGGTGGCACTGATGCTTCACAGACTTTCCAAGATCTAGGAGACACACGGCAGAAATATTCTATTACTATAATCTAATACTTAATAGGCCTACTAATACTTCTTTTTACTTTTCCCTAATAATAATACTACCCTAACTACAAAACGGTTCCCTGCCCGCTTACAATCGTTGGAAAAGACAACGTAAGAACAAACATGGTATGCTGTTGACGGTATCAGTGCATCAATTGGCACTGATTGATGATTGTGGAATAGAAATAAAGTCCTTTCTATGAAACAAGGGCCAAAATGAAGCCCCACTAAGCTACATTCCTTGCAGAGTAAATGCAAAACTCTTCCAACGTCCGCACACATACTCTACATCACATCCCATAGAAATAAAATTATTAGATCATCACAAAATGTTAACATTGGAACATCACCGATTTCTGTGTGGATTTGGAAAACAGCAAAAATATACAAAACTATGAACATCAAATTTATATTACAGTTACAGCAGGCGCTTTATAAAATGGGAGTCAAAAGTCAAGAAGGGAAGGGTGGGTCAAAAGCTGACCATGTGGAATAAATCACAGCTCAAAAACTACTGGCATTTTGTGGGTGTAATTTTCAAATCACACAAAATACAAATAAATCTACAAACAATTTCCACATGGATTTGTATCAATTTACTTGTACCTGAAGAATATTCTTAAACTTACTGACCCAGATATATAGTACACCATCAAACGGATGTTACAGGATGGCAAAAAGGGACCACATGATATAGCAAATAATTTTGTTTGCTTCCTTAAAAACTACTAAACACGCTTTGGTGGTGTCAGGTACAGATGGATCATCTCTACAGACACTTAATTAAATTAATTCAAATAATCTGTTGATTGTTATCACAGAGTCAGTAGGGATTTTTAAAAAAAATTCTTTCAACTCCACACTTCACTGACTGACTGACTGCATTAATTCAATTGCTAACTGCAGACAAACAAAGACCAATATATCATCACTCCACTTGAACAAACACAAGCGTTCCTTTTTTCATTGAAGAGACAAAGTCCTAGCTGTCCACTTAGACAATCAAGGATACAATGAGTTGAATCAGCTATGGGTCCAGTGGATAATGGATTTGTCGAAACTGATCATATTTTCTAGAAACACAAAAGTTGAGCAGAGAAATAAAACAATGTGGAAATAGGATGGAATAAAACATATGCATGTATATAATGTATACATGTATATTAAAATAGATATATGTGTGTGTGTGTGTGTTTTTGTGTGTGCGCGAGTGTGTGTGTTTGTGTCTGTGTACATATAGATGCACACACAATAAAGTTACATGTACATTGTATTATTATATGGTTAACTTATAAAAAACGAAACTATATTTTTGCAGTTTGATCAGAAAATTAATTTTCAAAAATTATTATATAGGCCTACCTACTATTTACTTAAATGCCAAATGCACAGTGGTAAACAGTTTTTGAAGCTTCAGTGCTCGGAAACAGCGGAATGACATCGAAACCGCAAACGTAAGGCACCACTATATGAAGTATGAAGATCTTTGAAGGATCTGATACAGAGACAGTCGTTAACATGTTGCTTGGTGAACTGTTTGCCCAGAGTACCACGGACACCCCTGGTGTACTTAGTGAAAGATGATGTCAAGAAGAGTAAAGAAAAAAAAGCTACATTTAAGCTACAAAAAAATAATATAATCAATTCTCAACCTTCTTACCAATATTAATACTATGGCCAGGTTCCCAACCCTTTGGAAACTAGCCCCTAGCACCTACAAGAACTGTGCAACCAAGCTCCCTTGGGTAAACTGCTAGCTAGATTTATATCATTGTATCATGTATGTTGAGGCATGCATTCAGTGCTCAGACGGTTATACTTAACTTAGGTTACGAGCACTCAAGCCCATGCAGTTACAAGAAAAAAAAACATTAATCCTCAATTTGAATCTTGATCTGAGCCTAAATTTGTGTCCTTTGGAGTGTCGAGCAATGGGATCTGTCGGGGTAATAAAAGGAAAAGCACATTGAGTCATTTCGTCAGAGCTCTCATTTCCAGCAAAGTATCCTGTGTGCAGTCATTTCCTACAGACAGGTGAATGGGGAGGGGGGGCTAACTTTTCCGCACACTGTCATAGTTAGCTATTGGTCAATAACTTGATTTTTTAGTTTTAGCAAGACTTATATATAGCATTGCAGCACAAATCTCAGGTCAAGTAAGTGCCAAAGATTAGAGATGATATTAGAGAGTAATACACAAAAAAGGAGGAGAGCCAAGGATGACAGATGTTTGATAGAAATAAAGGAGCGAACCACACCAGAAACATACCCCATTCACACACATCAATCCCTTTGGAGTATGACATTTTAAAGACAGATTTTTTAATGCCTCTTCAGCCCTCTCTGTGACCTCCACCAATCCTCATAATTCTATAGGGAGCTAAAGGGTATGGAGATGAAAATGACATAATGGGGCCTACTATATTACAACTCTTTCAAAACGAAAGTAACATCAGTACGAACAGTATTTCCCAGTTTTCCTTTCTTGATTTTCAGGACATAATGTTTTATGCTTTCCAAACCCATCTTCAGTAAAAAAGCACTTAAATTCCATTGATATACACACACAATGTAAACTAAAGCATATGATTTATAAGAGGAAAAAATTGGTAACATATTGCCATTAAAAGCATACCGATCACAGTATGAAATTACAAATACACCTGTCCAGCATTTCGAAGATGTGAATATGGGAAAATAATTAGCTCAACACAAAAAGTGCAGGACCATATCTGGATGTCTAGTCTGATCCATGTGTATATAGTCTACTTTTTTCGCTGATCAGTATTGGCTCTTTGTCAGTCAGCATAAAGAAGTACAACTGGGCTCGGATAACGCAAACAAGGTCTCGAAATCACGGATAAGTTGTACAAGTTGCCATTCCCCGACAGATATCTCTTTAATTTTTCGCTATATCAGTTTACCCAACTTTAATGGCTTTGATGAATACATTTTTGTCAATCCCAAATGTGTTAAAGCTATCCTTGCCCGACAGTACTCATCTAAATACGTGATTTACAAAACAGGATAATTCAAACAGATCCTTATCGAAGGCCCTTGAACTAAAGATAGAGATACAGCACAAGAACATTAATTGTAGTGCCACAAACAAAGCCTAGCTACACAAGTCAGGCAGTGTATGGTAAGGCATATGTATGGATTAATGCCCCGTTCAACACAATGAGGTCGTAATGTATTATATCAAGCTGACCCTTTGAACTTGAAGTCCATCTCCAACAGAACTGAATTAAGTGGGAGGAAAGTCACGAAAACAACCCTAGTCTGCCCTAATGGGGCATCAAACCAGGGTCACACACACAGAAGTTTTGCATAATAGTTAATACCAATCAACCAAGTTAACACCTCACAGCGGCATCACTGCCCATCTGTTTCTGCAACAAGCAAAGTACTTCTCCAAGGAAATGATTAGAGAGAAAACAATAAGCCAGCTGAAATAAGCATTCTAGAATGCTAAGCCTCATATCAAGCAGCACTTTGTCACAGGCAAGGCCTCCAGAAATTCGAGGCACCAAAGCTGTGTTGAGATATGATAGAAGCTGAGAGAAACAGCCCCAAACCTGCACAGCAGAAATAATTTGTAGGAAAGAAAAACCATTGGCATAAAATGAAAACATGTACACAGAACTGAGGCAAAAGAAATAGTTCAACAGTACCAGGAATGTGTGAATGCAGAAAACAAAAAACCATGTTGAAAGATCATGAGTGAATGTAATTCTACACCAGTGCAGTGGCAATATGCACAAAAATAAGAAAAACACTGCAAGGAATGAGTGTTCTAACAATAGAAACACTATGAGGAATGTGTTTACTGGCAGCAAAAACTAAAAAACTCAAACAATCAGATTTCAGAGAAAGAGTGATCCTAAACCATGTTCAACACTCTTTATGTGAGGATAAGAAATTAAAATTAGTGGTTGTAACAATAAAGCAAAAACATCTGCATGACACACAAAAATGGACTTGAGAAATTATCAAAAGAAAAGTAATGTAAGTACAAGTGTGTATATAATATACTATAATATATATAGTAGAATCTTTATAAATGATACATTTTTGAAGGCACAAATCGTCTCCAAGATATGTTATAAGAGTCACTCTAAGGTATGTCGCAAGAACCTGATTGATTGTAATTGATCATAAATGTTTCATCATATAGATACAATATATACCGCTTGAGAGGTTTTCACTTTCCCCATCAGAGTCAATCAGGGGGGAATGGAATATAACATCCCAATAGACCGATGGAGAAACTTGAGAAAGAAACTTTTTATTTGGGAATTGAATCTATTTCTTCTGCGTGTAACAGAAAAGAGTCTATCCATTACAGCACAAGATAGGCTACAGAAACTTGTTTTGCAGAATTTTTTTATCAGATGCTGAAGTCGACTGAAGCCAAGATCATACACAAATTATACAGCATTTATGGAAGCGCAACAGTTACTCTCACTGTCACAAGTACATGAAATATGTCAACAATTAAACATGTCCCAGAAGCACAGATGCAGATATAAATGTACACAAGTATGTATACATACATGCAAATATCAACAATAGTTGTGTGACAAAATGATAAATAACAATAACATTGCCACAACATGAAAAGAAAAGTAACAAACATTTCATTCCATACTAAGAAAAAGCAAATAATATGAGAGGTGTACATGAAAAGGACTGTTAAAACCAAAGCAGCACCCACAAGACAAGCTTTTTCCATTGAAGTCTTTTTTCATCCACATACATTTCTGATGAAGCTGAAATGTAGAATATCGAAACACCAACAAAATCAAGGTGAAATGTGTGAATCTTCTATTTCTAAAGAAACACTAGAAATACTAACTATGGTACAGTCCATGCCGGCTTTAAGCATGGTCATCGGGAGAAAGCTTAAGCGTGCTTAATGCCGAAGCATGCTTAAGTGCAAAGTAGACATAATCCAGAGATTTTCATGTAGAAAATTCCCCGTGCTATTTCCCTTTGTTTGTAAGTAGGCCTATAGCGGTCCCCCAAAAGTGTGCACTGTTATTTAAACACCCGCCATGGTAGTTTTTGTTCGCTTGTTTGTTTTTGTTTTGTGGTCGAATGGGAAATGAAAACTTAATTTAGACGGCCAGTCACGATACAGCACACTAGGCCTACTGTAACACACTGCCTGTGCGTACCACTGCCCGCTGTGCCACTCATACCACCGTCTTCATCCAACCTCGCGCGTGATACACAATCAGGATTAATGGGTAATGAGGGTCAAAGGTGAAATCACAGCCAACCTCCCTTTCTCATCTCCCCGACTCTCTTTTTTTTTTTTTGTATTGTGTGTAGCTTTGCCCTGGGCCTAGGCTAGATCCTATGTCCGCGCGAACGGCTGTGTGCATCTCTCTGCCTTCCTCTCCGCCCGTGTGAGTGTGTGTGTCCATCACTTGCGTTCTTTGTGTTTCTCTTGACACACTCCACTGCTGCGGTGTAGACTGTGTTCGAACTTCGATGGGTCATCATGAAAATATTGACTGCCTTGTAAATGAAGCATGCTTGAAGCCGAAGTTACCGTGCTTATAGGCGTGTAATTTATATAGCAAAAATTCGGTAAGAGCCGTTTAGCGTGCTTGAGTCCGAAACGTGCTTAAGGCCGGCGTGCTTATAGCCGGCACAGACTGTAACTTTAACTGTGCGAGATATCCGAAACACTGTGCCTTGAACAATTTAAGCAGCACGTAAAAATATCACTACATTCACTTCTTTCACTCTTATATGTAAAAAACCCCATTTAAGTAAGAATTTCTTTAAAATTTATCTTTAGCAACAGCAGTAAAAGTAAAATAGAAAACCCTTCTTTTCTTTTGAAATATACAGAAGTATTTTAAAGTTCTCATGTCACACATCCCCCAGGCATAAAACTTGAAACCAAAAATACGAAAATGTGCTCCATTCTTATTCCTTGGACAAACAAACAATGACAATAAAGGGATAAAGATATCTATCAGTATGAACTCCTGTCAATACACATGGGATTTCTAGGTAATGAATAACAGCTAATGCACACTTGAGCTTACATGACATCAGAATATGGTTGGAGTCATCATACATTGTACAAAAGTTCAGACATTACAAGTACAATGAAACCTGCTCTCATGGCCATCTGTCCAAGACAATCACTAGTCTAAACAACAACTTTTCGCTCCCCCCCCCCCCCCCTTGCATTAAAAAAAAATAGCATAATGATATTTTCCAAGATGTCCACTTTTCTAAGACATCTACTTTTCTCCTTAACGTAAGTGGCTGTCTTAAACATTTTTAACTGCCCTACATCTTTTTGAACTTTGTAACCACAGTACACTGCTCTGCCCTTACGTGTCCAATGAGAAGGCTAAAGGGAGGGCTGTGCATAAGTATAGGATGCTGCCACAACACACAAGGGAAGCAACAATAGGATAACGAAAGGAAATTTGGAGGAAACATCATCATAGCCATCTCAAGAAATACGAGTAATTTTATTTGACTACGTCTTACACAGGGTGAGAAAGAAATACTCGAGTCCCTCATTTTTTTCTTGCATCAGTGTCATTATCAGCTTATTCAATTGCATGGAAAAAAGAAAAGACTTAATGCTCGTTACTAGAAGATTAGAGTGGCCAAAGAACAAAATGAAAAAGTTATGACGTAGAGAGAAGCAGAGAGCCCTGACAAAAAAATGCAGACACTGGATGAACAGGACGCTAAACGCTTCACAGCTTGCACTCTCAGATGACAGTAAGAGATACAGTAAGGTATAAGAATAAAACATGAAAGAAGGGATGTTAATGAAGGTTTACTGAATGTCTCAAAATTCAAGAAAACCATCAGCTTATACAGTCTGTGATTTGAACAAAAGAACAACAAGTTATCATCTCTATTGTGGAACTTAAAACAGACACAGTGTGGTTGACAGACAGCGAGAGATATTTGCTTGCACATCTACTGCAACAAAAGTAAATTCAGGCAACTATAATTATCCCAATGAGCACAAGCATTTGTCATAAAAGTTTCTTGTCTTTCTTCAGGTCATCTGTCTTTAACATTTTTGCAAAATGTATTGATTTGTATATTTATGGACATATATTTCATTTATTTTCACAAACACCTTGCTAAAACAAGAAGAGAACATCAAACAATGGATCACTTGAGCATGCACGATTTGTTTGTATCAAATAATACCAGATCTACAAGTAACCAATGAGTAACAATAAAAACACAAGCAATCTGCTTTCAAGTTTTTGTTCATAAAGCAAAATTTAACAATCACACCTTAAATCATCACAAAACAATTAGATAAACTCTCTTCATGAAAAAGGGAGCAGCTCAAATAATTCACAAAAAAAGCAGTTGACAGTCTATTGGCTAGTCATTTGGATGAAAAACTTAAGTCAGTGGAGTGAGTCCACTATCATCTTTTCGGAATGTTTTTGAGTTCATCTTAAGAAAAGGAAAGTAAAAAAATACCCCCAAAAAAACAACAAAACAAAAGGTTGAAAAAGGTCATGGGTGACTTTGAGGAAGGAAAGAGAAGGGGAAATCTGTTCTAATTAGGCTCCACTGTATAGCCCCTCTCAATTTCACTGACAGTCTCAACAAATAATTTTTCCAAGACTGAAATACATGTAATATCCAGTATTCAGCAATACATTTAAGAAAAATAGAAATAAAATAATGACTGAAATACAAACGCATACATCCAGTTTTAAGACAAAAAATCAGCTTACAGTCCCAACTCTCAAGGCTGGAAACACAATTAGCACTTTTTCTCATGGTCCAGCTACGATACAAGGATGTATCTATGCCTGCATTCCATTGATCAGCATGCACTACCCTCGATAATCAAAACTGAGGAAAGCCAGGGTAAAGGTGCAAACAGGGTTGGAATAAGAACTTTAAATCTTTGATTTGGGGCCGCCACTTAGGAGGCGTTTTTGGTTCCAAGTTTAGGCAGATCACCACTAAAGCTGTGTTTTTGGAGTACTGATTTCATCAACCCCAAAATATGTCCCTGGTCCTGTCCTACATTTACTTCCTATTTTCCCCATAATGTGATTCTCTGTCCAATAACAAATAATTCGAATGCACACAAAAACAAATCCAATAATATCTGACTGAATTATAGCCATTTAAAGGTAACACACTACGTGTCTGGGTGTGTACTATTGTGGAATACCTTGTGTACTGAAATAGTTAAAAGATTTCAGTCCATCTAGAGGGATGGAACACTTTCTGGACTACTGTACTGTGACCGTGAAAAGGGGAATTATAGACAGCTCCGATACACAGACTGTGAATGCCATTAATTTTATAGCTTTTCAGCACTTAAAAGGCTTGAGACCTGCAAACAACCCTTTCCTGACCATCCATGTTGAGCACACTGTTACCTTCTCCCTCCCCCCCCCCCTCCCTTTCCCCAACCCCCCTCAATCTTCCTTCTCATCTTCTCTCAACATACACGTACACGGAGAAATGAAAAGACTTGGGTATTCACATCAATGCTGGCTGCTCTCTCAACCAGAGCAGACCCCAACTAGCCCATATACATACGATACAAGCTTCTACAGGACCCAAATGCTGTTGTCTGCTAAAGGGGAGCAAAATGGCCAAACTGGGCATTAAGTTAGAGCAGTTTGGACACATAACTTAAATTTCAGTATATTATTATCATAAACACAATCATTATCTTAAAAACCATGCATAATCATCCTTGGGACAGGGTTGGGTTTTGTTTTGTTCACATTCCTCAATAGATGTAAACAATCTATTATTCATACAGCATTAAAAAAAAATCATCTCTAACTCTTGTTTACTTGCATGAAAAAGTAGGCCCTACTGTAGTAAAACTTCAACATTTTCACCAGGTACACAAGTCAAGATTTTGGGGGGGATCCTGTCAGCCGCACACTGCCGCCCTCCACCAGTGACACGTAGTGGCTTTGGTGATACTCTATCAGTTCTTGTAAAGAGGCAAAAGCCTGTACAGGGAAAGAAAAATGCATTTAATAGCATCTACAAACCAAAATATGAAGAGCAGCTGTTGGATTTTCAACAGAACCAGAAACACAATCTGAGAAATTTGGGTTGACTCAGGAGAAAGCTGTTAGAATATTCACTAATTTGAGTATAGGTCGCGTGTAGTAATACATTTACAACTTGGGAGACATTCGAGACTATTCTGTACATGCATGAATGATGAAATTCAAACATTTTTGTATGCTACCGTTTTTGAAGAAAAAAAATAAATCATCCTTGACCACAATTTATGGCACACACAAAAAGATCTATTCCAGATAACAGGCAGGTTCAAGTTTATCTAATCGTCAATTTTGTTTTGCTGTTTGTCTCAAACAGACAAACAAGCACCCGAAAATGCCTCTAGCATTTTTCACTAAAAGGTTGTGAGTGTGTAAGGCAGAGATCATTTAAAGGGTGGGGGGGGGGGTGTTATAACACGAAATAAAGTGATAACCTTTGAGCGCTCATGTCATCATCTGGTGTTCTGTTCCTTGTACAAACATTGAAATTTCAAATAAAAATCATAGTGATAACATATAAAAAGTAACCATCATATATCTAAATTGTCATTCCTTCCACTCACTACATTATAATTATATATATATCTAAATTGTCATTCCTTCCACTCACTACATTATAATTATATATATATCTAAATTGTCATTCCTTCCACTCACTACATTATAATTATATATATATCTAAATTGTCATTCCTTCCACTCACTACATTATAATTATAGTGAGCAAAATGTTTTCAGTAGAACTCACCACTTCATCTGGTTTCTCCTTCCCTATGGCGAATTTTTTATCATTGGTTCGACATCGGATTATCATGTTGTACACGATCTTTTCCAAATACACTACAAGGGTGTACGGGTGAGCTGACTTGGAGCTGGTACGGACCAGAAATCCTCCATTCTGAAAGAACAAATCATGAAGACACGAGTCAAAGGGAAATGCCATCTTCTTGTGTCTTCCAAATAAGAAAAAAAGCTTCAGGTATATATAAACTAAAGAAATTTTTAACAAAAATTTAAGAATTGTACCAAACACTAGTTTAAAAGTTATTTTCTTAACAATTAGAACCCATCCTGACTCCAAAAAAAATGCCTTACTCAATTTGACCCAGCTTAATCTGGTGAGGAAAAGAAAAAATGAAATAAAAAATGAGCATTACTTGTATTTCTTGCGATCACATAAACCGATCTCACCCTCCTGTAAATATGCGAAAGTTTTACTGAAATTAACAATTCTATCATAAACAAAGACATAGATAGGCCTAGCCTATAGATCTTAAATTATGAAAACAGTTGTGCAAGAAAATTTGAATGGGTCTCCAATCTTGCTGCGGTAGTTATCTTTTTCTTCTGTAGACTTAATAAGTGATGCTGTTTACCTCACAAAATAAGATATATATTATTAAATCTTAAATTATTTTCACTGAGTTTCATTACGAGTGATCACAATTTACAGTCAATAACACTTTGATCCTTTCTCGATTTCTCATTCAAATTCAAATCGAAAGCAGTCAAGATGCTAAAATTGTAAAGCTTCCTTGCTCAACATATCATCGCCGACACCAGCAATTCAGTCACGTTCAAATTTTGAGAACTTATTTTTGCACACTCTAAAAGCTCCATCAAAAATGCACCTTTTGACACCACCTAAACGCAGTTTGATGCTATGGTCAAGGATTATAATTTTCTTGATTTTCACGATTCCTGATCAGGACAACAGGAAAAAAACGAGTTTTTTTGTCGCTGGTGTAAAAAGTACCAAAACAGACAAAATGAATTCCTTGCCACACTGACAATATGCAACACCAACGATATGCATTTTTTAAAAAAAGAGACAAATCAAGTTCAAAGCTGACAAGAGCATCTTACCTTTGCATGACTTTTGAGCCTCTTCTGTCCTTCATCCCTTGAGATATCACCATGATACCAGTCATAGTCAGTCAGCTGGATTAAGATAATTAAGTACATTTCATAATTGCGTGAATGAAAAAAAAATCCTTTGTATAATACAAGTAATCGTCTTACTTAAGACAGTCTTTTTCTTGAAAGTCTACATTGTTATTTTACAGTCAAATGCATTGCTACTATGCTATAGTATCAAATTCTCATTTGTTCAATAAATAGGCCTACCTAATTAAAATTTAGTGTATTACACAGGTCATTTCACATATCCAAGAAGAGTAAAAGCACCAAGGAAGGTTTTAAATTGCACTTGTATAATAGAATAAGACAGGAAAAAAGAGTCTGATATGAATGAGTGCTTACAAAAAACTGATGTCAAAGAAGCAAGGTTTGCATTGTGGTCACTCCGTTTCAATTAAGAAATAGTTGGAAAAAAAGGATGGAAGGGTTTTGACGGTACTGTATTGTGATCAACAGAGCAGAGTAGTGTAACAGCAATTGTAAACTCTCCAGAGTGAAGTACATCAATGATTGCAATACTTCAAAGAATATTTTTAAGTACCTCTCTCTACAATACGTAACATAAGCTTTGATTCCAGCTTGCCACTAAGTGGAGTTTTTGGCTCCATGTTTCACCACCTCGCCATGTAAGTGACGTTTTGGGGGTACCAATTTCCTCAACCCCAAGATATAGGCCTATACCTGGTCCTGTGCTACATTTACCAATAGTCTGATGTTCACACAAACAAATTCATCAATATTTGACTGACTTATAGCCATTTTAAGGCAGCACCCTTTGAGCCTGGATGTGTAGAATTGGGGAATCACTTAGCTACTGATGGATGTAAGTAAACATATTTAGTCATATACTCATAGACTTTTTTGAAAAGGGGAAAGCTAATTTAAGAAACCAAACAACATAACAAATTAATCAAAGCAAAACAAAAGACTGCAACATAATTAGCAAAACCTTCCTCCCAAATTGTAAACAAAAGACCTTACAAATACCAAAAAGATTATCAAAATGCCTCATCTGAATTAAGACTGGAAGTAAAGAAAAGTATAATATTATATATTTGCATGACTGGAAATATAATTGCAATATGAACACAGAACAACTTCAGAACTCAAAATACTAATATTCTCTATAGTAACTAACAACAAATTTGGACCTCACACTTGTCACACCTAGGTATCCCAGCTTTCTGGAAAAGCATACAATCATAGGGTAGCAGTTCAAGTATTGCAAGTTAGGGTTTTGACAAAAATCAGTGTTCATCACTCATTCTCTTTTTTTAAAAACATGCTTCAAGGAACTGGGAATGTGTGCATGCTCTCTAAAAACCTCAGATTAGTGCGATTATTTTGTGAGGTATGGATTTACTGGTGAAAAATCAGTTTTTTGCTGGGTCTGTAAAATTTGTGAATCCCGAGTTACGATAGTTATGCTACTACCCCATGAAAGATGTTGGCTAATAAATCAATAAAAGCTCTTTTAATATATTAATTATATTAGTTGCATCAAAAAAACGTTTTTCAACACATGAATTGCTTGGTGCTTTTTTTGTTGTTGTTCCAACTTAAATTGGGTCACGCCCATAGTGTTTACCACATGACCTACACACGGAGACATCTGTTTTAGTTTTATGTACCCCATTAGAGTCAGGGCCTACTTGAGAAAGTAATAGTCTAGAGAATCCACATTCAACTAAGCTGATTCCCTCATACAACTAAGTTGTTAAAACATCCACCTTTTAAAAAACGGTTTGGTTATTTTGGCTGTATATGAGGCCTAAATAAGGTTAGGTGGGGGGGGGGGGGGGTTATAATATAGGCCATGAGTGGCCTAAATAAGGTTAGGTAGGGGGGGTTCAGCCAATATAGGCTATATTTGGCCTAAACAAGGTCACTCTATAAAAAAGCATGAGACATAATTCTCTTGGTTTCTAAAGAACTCTAGCACAAAATCCCACCATCCAGCTATAGCTGCTGAGTTAAGTTGTAAAAGTACTTTATAACATGTCTGCACAATATCAAGCATATTTCACAACAAACATCTAAAATACTATTAACACTTTTAAACAGCAAAAGAAGCTGATTGCATCCAAAAGCCCAGCAACCACCTACATCAAGAAGTAATTGTTTTCCAGAGCCCCAGGATAAAAAAACCCAGAACAAACAACATGCATCAGGTGGTTCTTAAAAATCAGGGTGTCCTTATTTTTGCAGTGTCTAAAGAAGGCAATATCAGCTTATGAGATAAAAGTAAAAGGGAGTGCTTATTTGGGCCACATATGGCCTAAATAAGGTAAGGGGGGGGGGTTTAGCTTATTTAGGCCACACATGCTCAAACTACCAGGGGACACCCTTTTAAGGCAACTGCGTTCGTTCCACTTTCATAATGGTGCACCTTTCTCATTTAGTACAGTTTTGTCTCAGTGTACAACTTATATATATCATAATGAATATTGTAAGAACAAAGCACGATACGCAAAGTTTTGCTCAATCTCAATGGTTTGAATGAGGGCCAGATTTTTCCTTCATGGGGTTGTCATGAATAGTGAAGAAAAATGTGGAAAAAAAAAGATAACGAGGTAGACGATAATTTGTCAAAAAAATTGCAAGTGCAAGTGAAAATCATAAGATAATTTTGTTATTTTCTGGTCATCTTTTCACGGTTTATAAAATGTTCCAGTGGGCTTACTACTAGATCTATGTCTCTGAAGAACATTTTGCTTGATTTTATTAGCTTTTTTCATGTACTTGAAAGCATAGAATAAAATAGTTTCACACAAATGTATGCACAATACCTTAAAAAAGAAAGATAAGGTCATTGTTGTTGTTGTTTTTTTAACGGAATCCGTTTTACGTTGAAAAAAGCGCTAAAAACAAGTTTAAATTTTTATAAGAATGCCCATAATATTAGGAATCCGAAATTACTACCTTGATCTAGTTTGCTGACTCTTTAATAACCATGAGCTGTTAAGAAAAAAAGAGAATGATATAGGATTTGTCTAAATATGACCATTAGTATTAGCATTAGTAAGATATTGCCCATTTTGTCCAATTATCCTTGCAGGTTTTAATCACCCTGTACTGCACCTCAATAAGCACAAAAAGAATATTTCTGTGACTTTGTATAAAGGTGTTTTGTAGTTGAGTTCTATGTAAAATTCTCAACAAAATAATGTACATTTGGACCGTACAACTGAGATAGACACTCATGCACACAATAACATTCACACATTACACACATACAAACACACTACTACATTTACTCTCTCTCTCTCTAGATCTCTCTCTCTCTCACCACAACCACACACAAAACAAACACATACACACCCACACACTCACACACACACACACACACACACACACAACTCTTACACTTGGTCCACTTATTTAGAATCATCCTCTATTTTGAAATAATCCCCCGCACTAAATAAAAAGATCAGTAGAATCTCGACCTTCCGAATCCATGGTTAGTTCAAGAAATCTACCATATGATGTGGCCTAAATAAGGTAAGGGAGGGGGGTTTAGCTTATTTGGGCCACAGTGTGGCCTAAATAAGGTAAGGGAGGGGGGTTTAGTTTATTTAGGCCACACTGTGGCCCAAACAAGGTCACCCTTAATTTAAACCTAGATCTACTTATAATTTCACTACGTTGACCACGGGCTCCGCCAGTCTTACTATAAAATAAACTGAGATCTACTTATTTCACTATGTTGACCCCGGGGTCCACTGATCCTTAGTCAAACCTAGATCTACTTATTTCACTACGCTGATTCCAGGGTTCACATCCTAAAACAGCATTTTGTTAGGTAGACCCCGCGGTCCACCTATCCTTTTGGGGCTAGATAGACCCCGTGGTCCGCCTATCCACTTCCTTGATAATAACTGAAAAACATGCCAGTTGTCATGAATAGTGAAGAAAAATGTGGAAAAAAAAAGATAACGAGGTAGACGATAATTTGTCAAAAAAATTGCAAGTGCAAGTGAAAATCATAAGATAATTTTGTTATTTTCTGG
Source organism: Aplysia californica (assembly GCF_000002075.1). Lineage (NCBI taxonomy): Eukaryota > Metazoa > Mollusca > Gastropoda > Aplysiida > Aplysiidae > Aplysia > Aplysia californica. Next base: position 1,485,951 of record NW_004797290.1, on the reverse strand, counting down.
TCATCTTTTCACGGTTTATAAAATGTTCCAGTGGGCTTACTACTAGATCTATGTCTCTGAAGAACATTTTGCTTGATTTTATTAGCTTTTTTCATGTACTTGAAAGCATAGAATAAAATAGTTTCACACAAATGTATGCACAATACCTTAAAAAAGAAAGATAAGGTCATTGTTGTTGTTGTTTTTTTAACGGAATCCGTTTTACGTTGAAAAAAGCGCTAAAAACAAGTTTAAATTTTTATAAGAATGCCCATAATATTAGGAATCCGAAATTACTACCTTGATCTAGTTTGCTGACTCTTTAATAACCATGAGCTGTTAAGAAAAAAAGAGAATGATATAGGATTTGTCTAAATATGACCATTAGTATTAGCATTAGTAAGATATTGCCCATTTTGTCCAATTATCCTTGCAGGTTTTAATCACCCTGTACTGCACCTCAATAAGCACAAAAAGAATATTTCTGTGACTTTGTATAAAGGTGTTTTGTAGTTGAGTTCTATGTAAAATTCTCAACAAAATAATGTACATTTGGACCGTACAACTGAGATAGACACTCATGCACACAATAACATTCACACATTACACACATACAAACACACTACTACATTTACTCTCTCTCTCTCTAGATCTCTCTCTCTCTCACCACAACCACACACAAAACAAACACATACACACCCACACACTCACACACACACACACACACACACACACAACTCTTACACTTGGTCCACTTATTTAGAATCATCCTCTATTTTGAAATAATCCCCCGCACTAAATAAAAAGATCAGTAGAATCTCGACCTTCCGAATCCATGGTTAGTTCAAGAAATCTACCATATGATGTGGCCTAAATAAGGTAAGGGAGGGGGGTTTAGCTTATTTGGGCCACAGTGTGGCCTAAATAAGGTAAGGGAGGGGGGTTTAGTTTATTTAGGCCACACTGTGGCCCAAACAAGGTCACCCTTAATTTAAACCTAGATCTACTTATAATTTCACTACGTTGACCACGGGCTCCGCCAGTCTTACTATAAAATAAACTGAGATCTACTTATTTCACTATGTTGACCCCGGGGTCCACTGATCCTTAGTCAAACCTAGATCTACTTATTTCACTACGCTGATTCCAGGGTTCACATCCTAAAACAGCATTTTGTTAGGTAGACCCCGCGGTCCACCTATCCTTTTGGGGCTAGATAGACCCCGTGGTCCGCCTATCCACTTCCTTGATAATAACTGGAAAACATGCCAGTTGTCATGAATAGTGAAGAAAAATGTGGAAAAAAAAAGATAACGAGGTAGACGATAATTTGTCAAAAAAATTGCAAGTGCAAGTGAAAATCATAAGATAATTTTGTTATTTTCTGGTCATCTTTTCACGGTTTATAAAATGTTCCAGTGGGCTTACTACTAGATCTATGTCTCTGAAGAACATTTTGCTTGATTTTATTAGCTTTTTTCATGTACTTGAAAGCATAGAATAAAATAGTTTCACACAAATGTATGCACAATACCTTAAAAAAGAAAGATAAGGTCATTGTTGTTGTTGTTTTTTTAACGGAATCCGTTTTACGTTGAAAAAAGCGCTAAAAACAAGTTTAAATTTTTATAAGAATGCCCATAATATTAGGAATCCGAAATTACTACCTTGATCTAGTTTGCTGACTCTTTAATAACCATGAGCTGTTAAGAAAAAAAGAGAATGATATAGGATTTGTCTAAATATGACCATTAGTATTAGCATTAGTAAGATATTGCCCATTTTGTCCAATTATCCTTGCAGGTTTTAATCACCCTGTACTGCACCTCAATAAGCACAAAAAGAATATTTCTGTGACTTTGTATAAAGGTGTTTTGTAGTTGAGTTCTATGTAAAATTCTCAACAAAATAATGTACATTTGGACCGTACAACTGAGATAGACACTCATGCACACAATAACATTCACACATTACACACATACAAACACACTACTACATTTACTCTCTCTCTCTCTAGATCTCTCTCTCTCTCTCACCACAAAACAAACACATACACACCCACACACTCACACACACACACACACACACACACACACACACAACTCTTACACTTGGTCCACTTATTTAGAATCATCCTCTATTTTGAAATAATCCCCCGCACTAAATAAAAAGATCAGTAGAATCTCGACCTTCCGAATCCATGGTTAGTTCAAGAAATCTACCATATGATGTGGCCTAAATAAGGTAAGGGAGGGGGGTTTAGCTTATTTGGGCCACAGTGTGGCCTAAATAAGGTAAGGGAGGGGGGTTTAGTTTATTTAGGCCACACTGTGGCCCAAATAAGGTCACCCTTAATTTAAACCTAGATCTACTTATAATTTCACTACGTTGACCACGGGCTCCGCCAGTCTTACTATAAAATAAACTGAGATCTACTTATTTCACTATGTTGACCCCGGGGTCCACCGATCCTTAGTCAAACCTAGATCTACTTATTTCACTACGCTGATTCCAGGGTTCACATCCTAAAACAGCATTTTGTTAGGTAGACCCCGCGGTCCACCTATCCTTTTGGGGCTAGATAGACCCCGTGGTCCGCCTATCCACTTCCTTGATAATAACTGAAAAACATGCCAGTTGTCATGAATAGTGAAGAAAAATGTGGAAAAAAAAAGATAACGAGGTAGACGATAATTTGTCAAAAAAATTGCAAGTGCAAGTGAAAATCATAAGATAATTTTGTTATTTTCTGGTCATCTTTTCACGGTTTATAAAATGTTCCAGTGGGCTTACTACTAGATCTATGTCTCTGAAGAACATTTTGCTTGATTTTATTAGCTTTTTTCATGTACTTGAAAGCATAGAATAAAATAGTTTCACACAAATGTATGCACAATACCTTAAAAAAGAAAGATAAGGTCATTGTTGTTGTTGTTTTTTTAACGGAATCCGTTTTACGTTGAAAAAAGCGCTAAAAACAAGTTTAAATTTTTATAAGAATGCCCATAATATTAGGAATCCGAAATTACTACCTTGATCTAGTTTGCTGACTCTTTAATAACCATGAGCTGTTAAGAAAAAAAGAGAATGATATAGGATTTGTCTAAATATGACCATTAGTATTAGCATTAGTAAGATATTGCCCATTTTGTCCAATTATCCTTGCAGGTTTTAATCACCCTGTACTGCACCTCAATAAGCACAAAAAGAATATTTCTGTGACTTTGTATAAAGGTGTTTTGTAGTTGAGTTCTATGTAAAATTCTCAACAAAATAATGTACATTTGGACCGTACAACTGAGATAGACACTCATGCACACAATAACATTCACACATTACACACATACAAACACACTACTACATTTACTCTCTCTCTCTCTAGATCTCTCTCTCTCTCTCACCACAACCACACACAAAACAAACACATACACACCCACACACTCACACACACACACACACACACACAACTCTTACACTTGGTCCACTTATTTAGAATCATCCTCTATTTTGAAATAATCCCCCGCACTAAATAAAAAGATCAGTAGAATCTCGACCTTCCGAATCCATGGTTAGTTCAAGAAATCTACCATATGATGTGGCCTAAATAAGGTAAGGGAGGGGGGTTTAGCTTATTTGGGCCACAGTGTGGCCTAAATAAGGTAAGGGAGGGGGGTTTAGTTTATTTAGGCCACACTGTGGCCCAAATAAGGTCACCCAAAGTAAAATCATTATCAATTACAAGTCTATGGGAAATCAAATGCTAAGATCTGTGTTAGCTTTCTGGTAAATATCCTCTGCCTGGACCTCGTAGGATTCCACAGAAAGTTACAAAAGAACAAACAAGGTTCATCATTGAACTTTATCAATGCAATCATCAAGACATTTTAAAAAGAGAGAGAGAAATGATGAAAAGAGGGACATTGCAATCACAATAAATTCAGTAGAGGCTGAGACAAACAATTTGATGGCTATCAGCTGTCAAAGTCCATAGTGTGCCTGCATGTGCATGTGTGGGTGTTTGTGTGTGCATGCATGTGTGTTTCTGTGTGTTTTTCAGGGAATCTCCAAGAGTGTGCGTCCATATATATATATATATATGTATATATACAGTCAAACCTGCCCTGACGGCCACCCCTATAAGACGGCCACCTGTACAAACGGCCACTTTCCATTTCCCCCCTTGCGTTTTTTCTATATAATCTAACTGTGTAAAACAGGCACCTGTCCAACGCAGCCGCGGCCACCATATTTTAACACACAACCCCTATCACACCAAGTAATAACACCTGTCTTAGACGGCCACCTTAGTGACTCCATTACGTTTTGTTATAAAATATTGTGCACTGGCCCCTGGCGTTGTGGGCGAGCCGTCATAATCCAATCCCTTGTCGTTGTTGTTAGATAGTCCCTCCAACCGATCATGTTGCGTAGGCCCCTCCCACTGTTGACCAATGGGTACCAATTTTCAGCTGCTGGTGAGGTAAGCAGGTGATCCCTCATAACCCATAAGCCCTGCCCAGAACTCATACACAAATCGTACGTGAGATGAGTGGTCACTCTTTACCCAGTCTGCAACAAAGTAACAATGGACGTCAACATGAACTTGTGACAGAAGCGTCGCTCATTCTCCGAGTGGTGGCGACCCATGTGTTTGTTTTAACATGTCACTCGGTCTTCCTCGTCTGATACATTTTGTTTTATTGTCACTCTTGCCCTTGCGCAAAATCAGCAACAAAATAAATATAACAAACAAAATACAAACCAACAACAACAAAAACAAGAACAATGCGGCTACTTTTGATTGGGACTTCAGATTGGAATGGTTTGTTTTCTTCATCTTGATCAGTCCTGCCTAAGACGACCACCTGCCTTATACGGCCACTTTTCTCCTTGACAATGGGTGGCCGTCTTACACAGGTTTGACTGTATATATATTTAAACAAAACATATGTGTGTATGAGAGCAAAAATGGGGGCTGGAATGAAAACAGTGCTTTGAACTGAAGTAGGAGGAATAGGCATCAGCTCGTACCGCACGTTCAGAAGCAGCGTCAGAATAGATTTCCTGGCTCTCTTCTTCTTGTACTGGTTGTGGAGCAGAGTCTGGGGTGGGGGGCAGAGGCTTTTTCTTACCAGCACCTTCAGTCTGTACAGCAACAGTGAATAACAAACCTTTACAGACTAGAACTTGCATCATTTTCAGAATCTTTTCTGTCCATATCATTTACCTCCAGCTCTCAGAATTTCTCAGTTAAAGTAATATTATAAACATGTGAGGAACAGTTGCAAATTGCCATATGCAATATGTTTGAAATCCAACATGTTACTTTGGCATACAACTGTTCCATAAGATTTAGACACAGACATATTTCTGGATAACCTGACATAATTTTTCTCTGTTCATCATCATTGCGCATAAATCATAGCAGTCTAAACGACAAAACAAAATGACAACTTTCTTACGACTTATTTTAGTCCATCTCTCTCTTTAGAGAAATATATAAATTTCTTAAAGCTTCTAAAAACTGAAACCGATGTGGACAAATTTATACACCAAACTCATTTAGTTAGAATGCAATCTGTTAAAGCTCACCTTCACCATGACTTACTATATATAATACTTTAATGATTTAAGTTGAGACTTTTTAGGTTGACTTCAACATAAATCATGACAAGCTCACTTGGTGAAATTGGAATTTTTTTTTCACAAACTGAAGGTCATTTAAAGAGAGCACTATTGTAACTGTCATAACTTCAATTAAAAAATTCAGTAAACAAAATAACATTTAAAAATAAAAAATGCTAAAAGAATTTATGGAATACCCTTATGAAATCCATTAGAAAATTGTAGTATGAAAATTAATACAAACCTGATTAAATAATTCTAATTTACATTTATTATCTTTATAATGGAAAAAATCACTCATAAGAAGAGCAGTCGGACGATATATATTTTTAAAATATGAACATGCCAGAGAGGTTCAAATGATCCAACAGTAACCATAAATAGTACATGTTATTTCTAGAATACTCACCATAGCTATAGGTTACAGAGAATATAACTAAGTAAATCTAAGAAATATGTTTTATATAACAAGACAAAAGTAAAAAATGAACAAAACCAAGCAAAAACTACAAGTGAAAATATCACAACAAGTAGAATGTCAGTGTAAAAACTCAAAAGGTCGTTTGATTAACAAGAGAAAGAGGCAAAGAACAAAAAGCAGAACAGTGATTTCTTAGTCTCTTAGTCAGTCTTGTCAGGGCGATTGGTAGTGGTGGGAAAGTGTGGGGGGGGGGGGGGGTGAAGATCAATACAGATCCCACTAAAGAATACAAATATTTTAGTATATTTTAAAAGTTGGGCTTTCTATAGTTTTATTAATTCTTTTCAAGGCACTTAGGCACATCAAAGCAGATCCTAAGATATATATATATATATATATGACTGAAAATCATTTCTCTTTAAAAGCAGAGGTATCATTCTAACCATGCATACTCAGGTGCATTATATTCGATATAACTGTAGTCATATGAGAAAACAAACGGATAAGATGTGTAATGAGTAAGGAGCACTTCTCAGTCTATAGTTTTGAGAGAATAGGATTGCACATAATGCATACGCATACAGTTTAAATAACATGCCTTGTATACCAATTACAGTGGCTGTAAATAGTACTGAACGATGCAGACATGTAACTGTAAAGTACAATTCTACTTCAATAACTAATACATGTCATATAAGACTCAGGCAAGGCATCCACCAACTTATGAAGTTAACAGCATTTCCCTCTTCTCTGACAGGACATTTCTGGATAAAAACGACCCTAATCTAATTATTAGACCACTTCACAGAGCTCATCCCTTTTCGGTTCAAGTCAATGTCAAGCCATACATACGGACATACACCACAGCATGGAACTGAACAAGATATCTCTATCTGTTTAAGATCCAGTGCACACTGCCAATTGGATTCATTTGATACAGACGGGGCCTGCCATAATATTTTTCCTTCATGGGTGGAGCTAACATCGGCAAAATGAAACCTAATTCAACTAAACAAATTCAGCTGACCTAAAATTTTGGCACAATAGAACCATAATATAAGGATCCCAAGAAAGATGATGGAACACAGAGAACAACAAACACCTAAGACCTGAATGACTTTGAATCAAATAACACAATGAGAAAAACCTAGCTGATCAGGAAGAGAGACAACAGAAAGGAGTGGGGGTACTATGATTGTCAACGTCTGCTCCAGACCTGACACCCAAAGAAAAAAAAAGATGATGAGTGGACTGGATGTAAGAACTATTTATTTTATTTGTTTTTTTTCTGAAGTATATACCATCAAAAGGAGTCTAAATGGAAATTAAATATACACCTGATGCACAGATTATCTACATAAAAGGAAAGGGAAAGAATGGGGTGAACAGCAAAGGAAAAATGTTGGGAGCAAAACGGGGTTATAGCATAGTGGACTCATTTGTGTACACCAGAAATCAGATTAAAGCATGAAAAGAGACAAAGAAAGGATATAGATACGGCCTTATCAGTGTCCTAGCATTCATGAATTGTCAAGAGAATATACTAAAAAAAAAATAATGATCTGTAAAATACAATTTTGAAGTTAAAATGTACCATCTGAAAATGCAATAAATCTATTTCTGAAGCCCTTAACCTTTTAAATCAGCCCTCAAAAGACCCCATGCATACATGCACCACTTCCACTGCAAACAAGTTCAAGGTTGGGCATACCGGGAAACAAACGACCTCACACGGCGGGGGAGGTAACCATGTGTTGTCTACGGTGGCCAGATCTTCCGGCCGTGGTGGGAGGGGTAGGGTGGTGGACATAGGAGGCAGCAGCTCTGTCTTCCCCATCGTCACACCACCCTCCCCACCCTCTTCAAAACTAGGTGGCAGCGGCCATGGTGGAAGGTCAGGGGCGATGGACGGGGGAGGGTCAGGGACACGGGAGCAAAGGTCAAGGGGACGGGGGAGGTCACTGGCCCGTGGAGGAAGAGGCGGGATCGGGGGCATAAATGTTGGAGTCCGAGCCGAACTGTGGCCATTGGCTTGAGAAGCTGAAACATTACATTTGCAAGAACGATAAGTTGTTGGCTGAAATATTCCATTTGGGGAAGTCGACTGGTAAATTGTTGGTTGAAATATATTACATTCGGAGCACTGGGAAGTTGTCGGCTGAAATATTACATTTGGACTACTTGTATAGTAATGGCTGAAATATTACATTCGAAGATCTGGTAAGGTGTTGGCTCAAGTATTACTTAGCAGTACAACAAAGTTGTAGGCTGCATGTAGTCATATAGAGTCGGTTAATTCTTGGCTGTAATATTATAATATATTCTGGAGTACCAGTAAGCTGCTGACTGAAAGAATATATATTTGGAGTACACGTACTAGTAAGTTGCTGACTGAAATATTACATTTGGAGTACATGTAAATGTAACAGAAAGTTGCGGGCTGAATTGTTTCAAAGTATTGTCTCTTCGCTCAAGGCAAGGATCATGAAGATAGCCTTAATTACAGAACACTTCTTTGTAGCTCAGCTGCACTTTTATGTTAGTTAGACACATTGATATTTTAGCTATACCCATACCCAGCTTAAACATGTGGGGAGAGGTGGGTTGAGAAATGGTCGGGGGGGGGGGAGGGGGGGTTGAGAAGAGGAGATCAAAAGAGACGAGATCTATAGGCTCTTGAAAAGGGCAAAAACATGACGTCAAACTTTGTAAATAATTTGTAATACTGAATGGTTTTTTATTGTATAGGACAAGACAATCAAAGAGAAATTTATCCAACAAATTTAGCTTGGAACACGAATAAATCACAGAAACCTCTTTAGATCTATTTGTTATCTATACTATTTAAATAAAGATATACATCTGTTTGATTCATTCTTTCATTATATTGGCGTTCTCTGAATATAAATGATTATTAGTGAATTCAGAATGCTGCAACTAAAAAAGGAAGACAGAGAATAATAATACACACAAGTACACATTATATCAAATTGATCTAAAAGACAAGATTAAATTTTCAATCTCAAGGCCCCCCCCCTCCTCCCTCCCACCCCCCAAAAAGTAGACAAGAAAGCACAAAAGGCCAGAGCCTGGTTAGGACGGGAGCATCCCAGAAGGTAAAAATGATGGTAAAAATTATTTTTTTTCAAACTTCAGGAATGAAAGAGAGAGTCTTACTATGCAAATAAATAGCAGTATTGGCTTTGGAGAACAAGAACTACTAAAGCAGCACAAAATAAATATGTTACACGTTAAAACATAAAACTTGAATGAAGTGTTAAAAGGGAAAAAAGCTAGGGCAACTGAGGCTTGGTGAAAAGGGGGGAGGAGGGGGGTGGTGATGGTGGAAGACAAAAGTTTGGGAAATGGAAGGGGAGGGAGGAAGACAAAAGTTTGGGGGGTGGGGGGGGGGGGGTTCAGTTGCCAAGTTTGTTACAGTGGTGTACAGAAACTATACCTCTGCAACCCAATACACAATTCAGATTACCCCCCCAAAAAATAAATCACTGACATAGCTTCAGAAAACTCTGCCTCACCTAACATCCTGCCCTCTAGATAATCAATGGAAATGTTTCAGTGCACTCCAGATAAATATTGAACTTATTATTATTTTTGCAGTTTTAGTTTTTACTTTTAAATAAAATGAGCAGATTACATTATCTGCATTCATTCTATTTCAGTCAAAACTTAGAAGTACTATCTGCTAGATTTACAAAAATACAATCTATTTCAGAGAAATTTAAAGATTTCTAAACTCTAACTTCTTGTCGAAAAATAAAAAAAGATATATATGGGTTATCTGGTTCATGTATTGGGGTCACAAAATTATTAAGTGTTTAGGGTAAAGCTCAAGAAAAGCGCTCCACTAGGATTTAGCACACTGATGACCATTTCATAGAGGAACAGTTTCAGGGTAAGCACCATATACCCCAAATTTAAGTGTTTTAACAATGAAGTAGCCTATCCTTTCAAACAGTCATAATAATAATTTATCCTCCTCTAAAATGTGATGTATCTTTCTATAAAAATCAATGTCTTTGAAATCAGACAAAGCTTGGAACATTAATACTGATTACTTCTCCCTTTGCCATGAAACTTTACACACATAGACTTGTTGTCCACCTGCATGGAAAATTTAAAAAAAATTAAAATTGATATCTAAATGCAAAATGGTACACAGTGAAAAAAGAAAGGAGGGGGGGGGGGGGAGATTTGGGGATGGAGGCAATTCTTGACTTTCACAGTGTTTAGTACTACACAATCAAGGGTGACCAGCTACTGGCAGCCAACACGAACAAAAGAAAAAATATAAATGTGGTGCAGAAGAAAGCGGAGAAGTGTCAAGACCTTTCCATGATCAGAGTGCCACTGAGGAACAGGCGGCAAGACAAGAACCTTGGTCGGAGCGGTAGTCGGACTGGTGATAGTGCCAGGAATGTTTGGTAATGGCCGCACTGACAGTTGACCTCCAGACGCAGAAGAAGTGGAACCACCACTGGTATTGTCGTCAAAACTATTGTCCGGACTCTTGAAATCTGACTTGGAAGGGATGGGGGGCTGATCTCTGTTGCCCGGTTTGGGGAGCAGGCCCGGCCGTGCTGCTATCGCAGGTTTTTCTGCTGTGGCAGGTTTCACTGGAAGTGCTGGTAGTTCTTTTTTTGTGGGCACAGAGTTGTTGTTTCCCGCAGCATGTTTTCCTCTTTGGTTTGTCGGTGGCTTTTTAGCCTCAAATGAACTGGGGCTGCCCCCCACCACTGACAATGTAAAAATACCATTTCGGTGCATAATCAAATGAATGAATACATAAAAATGATTTTAGATTTTTTAAAAAAAGAATATATATGAGGGGCATCGTGGTTAAATCTGGCACTCGTCAAAATAATTAAATCCGAAAATCAGCATTTTTCAGCCAGTTCAGACATTTTTTTCGAATTTTTGTTTTTTGGCTCAACACCTCGTATGTCCATTCAAAAACACTTTTAGGTGTGGATTTAATGAAAAAAACGTTGATTAAAGGCACAAAAAATGTAAATTTGCAATTTCCAAGGACTCTTAAGCTATGGAAGTCGCCAAAATTTGGCGGAGATTTTCTCGCTAATTTTACTTTTGAAACCAGGAGACCTCACCTCCTTCAATCGCCTATATCTCGACTTCTGTTTAAGATAAATGAATATTTTTTTCAGCGAAAACAAGGCAAATGAGTAACCTTTAAGATGATACCAATAACGCCATATGCCCAAGAATTAATGAGCACCTGATTCTACTGCGTCGTGACATATATATATATATACACACAGTATACAGTATACAGTCAAACCTGCCTTACCAGAAACCCGTTTAAGACGGAAACATTCATAACGGAATTTCCCTGCTCCCCCCTTGATAAATCCCTCTATAATTACCTGTATAAAACGGAAACCTGCCGATCACTGAAACTGAAAGAGAAATTTCTTCTCTTTGGAGGGTTTTTACTTGCACTTGCAGATGGAATATGTTTTTTCCACTCAGCCCAGATTTGAAACAAAACTATCAAGTTTGGTTTCATTTGCTCAAACCTTTAAGCCATGCCGTCTGGCAAGGAAGAGGAGTCATTGGGTGCAACTTTGGGGTAGATTTTACTCAATCTATGTGAGCCCTGAGCGGTACAGATGGTAAGGGTGGTGTGGGTACGAATTCTCAGTGATGCTCCAGCACGAAAACTTTCCTGGCTAGCCAGAGGCCAGAGGTGTGAAATTAGTTTGAACAATGCCAGCAGCCCTGATCGTACAGCCAGCTGAGAAAAAAGTTCCTTGAATCGTCGTTATATGCACAGGTGTAACGGCATAGTTTGACTGTGCTTAGAACACAAAAGGGTGGGGCTACAGGTGGAAGCAAAGGAGATATTCAATCCTTTCTGTTTTTAATATAAGGTCAAACAATGGTCTTATGAGAATCAAGACCAGGCGGCAATGGATCAGTAGGATTAACACAAGCCATTATCAGAGAGGTTAGGATTGCACTTGAGAGCAGTGCAGTTTTGACCACAGCTTGCCCACCTGCTGGGCCTCTGGATCCCCCCCTCCCCCTTCCCCCTAAATCCTTCTGTCCAAGACGGAAAATATCTCAGACAAAATTTTTTTCTGGCTCCCTTGTCAAACCTCGTTATACCTCCCCCCCCCCCCCCCCTCCCCGCTATACGCCAGGTTTTGCCAATACATGAAAAAGAAAGTCTATAAATACACATTATTTGCACGTTTACACCACCATTCTAGCGCTTGTAAATTTGCTCCTGATTTGTGATGATTATGAAGATGCTATGTAAAAAAAAATGGAAAGAAAGTTTTAAACAGACTGAAGAAACATCAAAGGAACTGCGCCACCTCAGCCTGCTGGCAAAATATCTGACGCTGCCAGATACAGCCTGATGACAATGGACCATACAACTTTGTAACTTCCTTGCCGATGACCAAAAGGCTGGTAAGTGCCTGTGAAACTTTCACCTGATTTCACCACAATGCCTTTTTGTTCATAACAATAAACATGCACACAAATCGTCAGTGTTTTACAGCACTTGCAACACAATTAGGTCACACAAGTGCCAAAGATTAGAGGAGTTACCAGAGAAAAACGAACACAAAAAAAGAAGGAACAGAGATGACGATGATAGATGTTTGATAGGAAAGAAGGAGCAAACCACACCAGAGCCCCTGCCAACCACCCACACAAATAATACCTGAACAAACAAATAAACAAACTGACAACAACAACATGCTGACCATTTGGAAAGAAAACACGACCAAAATGACACCAGCAATATGAAGCATTTTCAACAACATTTTAAAAAAATAACAAAAATGATAAGATATACACTCACCCAATCCTTTCATTCTGTTCTGTAATAGACAGAAATGAAGATAAGTTGTAAAAATTAATTTCACATAATATATTGGAACTAAAGAAATTATTAGACCAAACATTTCCACTTGAGAGTTTATTTTCGCTGCTAGTTCACTAGTTCAATCAAAATCTTTAATTTAACTTATATCTCAATATTAACAAAAGGAAAGGAGCCAACGAGAAGAGAGGCTCTGACAAAATGTCGGCAGAGCTTGTTTTTTGATACTCCTACCTTACAAGGTTCTCAAGAAAAAGTGGATGTTCCTGTTTATCCATCTGTCCCTATATCATTGCCCGCCCCTTTCTCC
>NW_004797290.1:1466129-1471598 GCF_000002075.1 Aplysia californica | reverse complement strand
CCTGTACAATTCAGTGGATTTTCATGACATTTTGCACTATTTCTACCGTTCACATTCAACACTCATTAGGTTAGAGTACCAAAAACTGAGGTAATACTGGTATTGAAGGACTAGAGTATCGCAGACAATAAGTTTGTCTTTCCAACTATTTTAGATAAAAATCAAAGGATTGAGAAAAATAGGTTCGTAGTTCCAGCGTGAACCCGGTACATGGAGCCTGCCTGCCACAGCCACTTCTAGCCATGTGTTGTGCTACATCTAAGCAGACCGAGGTACTCTAACAAATTATACAAGATTTTCTCAAAGTAAGAATTAAACGTTGGCCGGTTATTTTACATATTTGTGAAAATGGCGAAGAGTCAATCACAAAACATTACGCTTATACAAAGGAAGCCGGTCGTAAACAAAAGACAACAAAAGATCTCTCTTAAAAACTAAGTGAACTCAGAAACTACAGAGTTATGTCACATTTCCCTTCATCACTGAAGACCGTCGGCTTGTTAGTTAGTTTATTAAAGAGGCGGGACCTCTGAGTTTCCTGTCCATCTCCGAAAGGACCGGGCTAAATGGGAAATTCATGTTAAGTGCCTTTCCCAAGGACACAATCAGACCGAGCTGACACTCTAACCCAAGAACCCGCAATCTCAAGCTTACAGGTCCGGCTGACAAAGGGAAAGAACAGAAGTAGGAAATAGGACTAAGACATACCAGTGGTGTCCTCCAAATGAATGCAAGTGCAAACTGATTTTGACAACTGATTTACTGGACTTTAACTTTAGCATTTTACAAAATGGACACATTGTAAGACAGATGTTATACAGAAAAAGATGTGAAATGTTAATGTTTGTTCCTCTATTTGCCTTAACGACATCACATCGACGTCAAACGAAGGCTCTGAATCATTGAGGCAAAACCTTGACTTAGTATCAATCTCCAAGACAATGGCAGTGGAGTGTCTTCAGAAACACAGAAAGAAAACGTTTTTAAAACATACTTGTAGTTTTACCGTGTTCACTATTTCAATAAACCTACATTGTTTAATTTCACATGCCCAGTGCTTTGTTTTCCCTTTGGCAAAAAGTGTATGTTCAATACAAAAATATGCATAAACTGGTTTCATTTTTATAACAAATTCAAAATGTGTTCCATACATACATATATTATGTTCACTGTTTCATTTAGTGAAAAAAGCTCCATGAAACGCACAACCTCTTCTCTCTCACACCACATGATCGTATTGTAACAAAATTATAACACATATTCTTGAAAAACTTAGGTATCATTATCGAAGAGGGAATTACACTGATTATGTCCTACAGCCCAGCACCTGGATTTTATGTCTGTAACTTTCCATTAAAGACTATTTATGTCCTGTGACCAAGAGTACAACATAAAAAATTATGTTTTAACTTGTTTTGATAACTAACTGTATCTGGTTACCTGACAATATATATAATAGGAAAGACAGTCTGAGTGTTGGGAGGGTAGCAACTACAAAGAAACACTGGAAAAAGGAGTATCACGTTTTCAAAAGTAATCAGGCTGACCGTACCCGTAATACATTAAAAAGCATAAAGCTTACAAAAAAAGTGAAAGGAGGTATAAAATGTGCACGGCATATAATATGGAATTATAAAACATTTTCACCTCCAATATTAGTTTTTAGTGTGAATACAACATAGCACAGAAACAACAACGACAATTACAAATGATGTTAAAAAAGAACATAATGAAAAAACTGTTCTTACTTTAGATGTAAAAGATGCCATCATCAAACTCCCAGTAACCACACACGCACACACAAAAAAAAACCACACAAAAAACCCTCCAACCAAACCAAACAAAAGGGTCAAGTGAAAAACAGGGAAGTCACAACTTAGCATGTTTTTGACGCTTTTTATGATGGACTTGGCTTGTTTTTGACTTGATTTGCTTTAACTTTAACGAAAATACAGTTTGTGAATGAGTTAGCTGGGTTTTTTCACTGGGTCGGTTTCATAAAAGGATTTTCAACAGCAACTGTAACTGTCACAAGTTAAGGGCAAGTGCCTTGATTTTGTTCTAAAAATGGATTTACACTGTTTTTCCCTAGACCCCTCCAAATGCATCCAGATGGATATGGGTGATATTTTAGCTTTGTTTTTAAAATTATAAATAATAGAGCTTGGGGGAATAGAAGTAATCACTAGAAGCCAAAGTGCTCAGCCTTTGTACCAAAATTATCTTGATTATTTTATATATACATACACACGCAAAAACACATACACACTCACATACACACACATACAAATGCACATACATTCATGCATACATACATACATGCAAACACACATTCATAAAGGAATTTTCACAGGAATCCCCCCCCCCCCCCCCCCCCGGCCCCAATCCACCCACACTCTAATTGTAAGCTAGCTCACAGATCTCTCATTCAGCAATAAAGACCCTGGTAAAACTCATGTATGATAAGGGTAGTCTTCGGTGATGTTCACAAGCAAGAAGCACGCACGCTTTTAACTAAAAAGAAAGTGGAAAATGTCAGGCACTCACTCTTTTCGGGCTCTTCATACAATTCTTCAGACTGGAAAAAGCAAAATGCAAGGGCATCAGCATACAACCATATACACAAATGGAGCCATACCTGATCTAAAGTACATCTGCATTATTACAGATAGGTCCCCTATTTGGAGTTAATTACGGTAAAATAGCAGCACAAAAAGTATATTTAGCTGTGATTCAGAATATATTACTGTTTGTGTTGTGCCTACAAATGACAAGGTACTTATAATCCATTATTAAACATATTACTGTTTTTCAACGACATGACAAGCAATGGCAACTAATATACATGTAATAATGAACCTAAGGATAGCTTTACAGACACTTTACCATGAATTCCATTTTCAAGCACAAGCACTTCATGACTACCAGAACATCAGAAGAGGTGGACGCAGAGATAATTTTTGAGGTAAAATAATTACAAACAGATAAAACTATAGAAACCATTTGACAGCAACGATCTGAAGAAAGGAAGCAAGTACGGTAGCAATGTTGAAAAAATATAAAGGTGAAAAAGTAAAGACAGGAAAACAATGAACCAAAAAAAAAGGCAAATGAAGGAAGATCCGGCTGGGGTGAGGGTGGGGGGGAGAAAAGAAAGTGAGGAAGTAGACGCGAGGGGGGGGGTGGATGACAGAGGAAGCGAAGGGGACAAGGGAAAAGAGAAGGGAGAAGAGAAGGAGGAGGAGGAAGGAAGCACAGGCGAAGGGGTGAAGAGAAAGGGGAGGAGATGGACGGGAAGAGGACGAGAAGGGATAAGAGGGGGAGAGGGGAAATGGAAGGAAAGGGGGAGAAGAGAGGGGAGGGGAAGAAGGATGAGGAGGAAAAAAGAGCTATAACAACAACAATACAACAACAGTATCAACTGTAAAAACCACAACAACAGTAACATGAACAACAAGAACAAGAACAACAGAAGCAAACACAGCTAAAACAAGAGAAGCCTTTTGATAACTATACAATTCAACTTCAACCAAAAACACCACCACATCATGCAAACCTTATTAACTTGAACCTGAAAAGAATGAGAAGGGGAATGTGTGATTGCGCCATGCATAACCAAAGCTGATCTTTCACCTACTCCTAATCTTATGCCTTCGAATACATGCACACACATAAACCAAATAAATCAAACAGTTAATACGCAAGCCGAAAGAATCAAACACGATATGAACACTTTTTGATAAAACAAACATTTTGCAAGTACAAAGTGCTTTACAATGCTGTGTGATTCACTGCTAATTCTATTGTGATACGGGACAGAGTATGCACAAGTGAATGATCTACAAGATGAGCGAAATATATTTATATACTTGTCACTTAGAAAATAACCCAGTCCCGACATTCTCATCAAATGGGTGCATGCTGTGTTTAGTTCAGAATCGAAACGGTAACACAAGAGAATCTGTCGTTCAAAGAACATCTTTAGTGGTCAAAAAAAGAAATGTGATCCTGGTGCCTAAATACTCCCAACAAAAAAAGATTCAAGAGACGTGAGAGTTAACAGTGAGAAAAAAAAAATTGAGAGAGACAAAAAACAATAAAATATTCCAAAAAAGTAAAGTAAAAAAAGATTTCCAAGCAGAAATCTATGCATTATTAATAGTACAAGTCAAAGAATCACATAAAGTCGCCTAAACTACATACATTATACACACAAACAGAGAGAGAGAGAGAGAGAGAGAGAGAGAGAGAGAGAAAGAGAGAGAGAGAGAGTGACAAACAGACAGACAGACAGATAGACAAACAGAAACAGAGACAGAGACAGAGAGACAAGACTTGAGAGATTGAAAGAGAAAATGAGAGAATAAGAAAGAAGATGAGCAGGAAGACAGGGGGAAAGAAGAGCATTGTCTCTGATGTTAACATTGCTGTAACAAGGTTTGAATGGAATAAACCCATCGACTCAAAACATCTCTTTAAAAATCTCTGTTAATTTCTACAAACTGAGAGATACGCTTACAAAAAGTGCTGCAGAGCGAATAATGTCAAAACGGTAAGCACCCCTCTCGCTAGTACTATCATTCTTCTTCTTCTTTTAACTATTATTACATGTATTTCTATTAGTAGTACATTTATGTTATTATTATTTTATTAATAATATTTTTTTTTTTACTAGTATATTTGTACAACATACTATCATTTTACGGGTTAACAAAAAGAAAACTCAAAACAGAAAAAAAAAATCACAGAAAAAAAGAAAACAAAGTTCTGAGATTAAAATTGAGCCCAAATACAAATCCATCAATCAGCTTAAGAACCTACACAAGTAATAATACCAATATGATTGTATGAGTAGATGGTTCACGCCCTCATAGACATAATTTAGATCATTTAGGAGGGGGCTGCTTTGACCCTGCCCGTCAGGGCCAATCCCTCTCAGTTCGGGCTGGCCCAAGAAAAAGATTGAAGAGGAGCGGGAGGACTGCAGACAGGCAACAAAGTTTCTTGTCTCTGACGTTGAGATCGCTATATCAAGGCTCTGAATGGAACAAACCTGTCACCTTAGGATGTCTAAAGTGGACATTTCTGTAAATTTCTACATACTGAGAAGCGACTTCAAAAAGTGCTAGAGATTGAATAAAGTCAAGAAGTTTATAATGTGTAAAACAAACCAGGTCTGGTTTGGGGGGGGGGGGGACGGAAAGTGTAAAAAATGAAAATAAAGCCATAATCAAAAGCCATTCCGAACGACATGATCATGTGGCAACACCACAGCAGAAGCAAATGTAGTATGTTTGCTTGAGTCAGTCAAGAGAAAATATTTTTTTACTTACAACATCCCCTCCCTCTGCCACCTGGTACTCTCCATCTGTAAGCAAATGTCTCAGTTCAAATGACACAGTTTGGGGGCAAGGGGTGAAAGCACAAACACAGAAACAGAGAGACAGAGCGGGGGTGGGATGGGGGGGG
>NW_004797290.1:1455944-1465236 GCF_000002075.1 Aplysia californica | reverse complement strand
TGTGTGTGTGTGTGTGTGTGTGTGTAGGTGTGTGTGTGTAGGTGTGTGTGTGTGTGAGAGCATGAACACAGGCCCAACACCTCAAGATATATAATGACAAAGGGTACAGGGTGTCTAGTACTATACCAAGCGTATGAAGACAATACTATTCTACTTAATGCTAGAGAGCATCTCTCAGGCAGAGAATGGGATGAAGAGGACGGGCATACAAAAGTGCAGAGAAAAACTTGATTCACTCGTTACTGGGTTTGACCATTCACATAAACACACACACACACACACACACACACACACACACACACACACACACACACACACACACACACACATGCGCACACTTAAGATTGAGAGAAAAAAAGAGAGAAGGAGAGAGAGAGACGGAGAGAGAGAGAAGGAGGGAGAGAGTGACACAGTCTGACAGACAGACAGACAGACAGACAGACAGACAGACAGACAGACAGACAGACAGACAGACAGGCAGGCAGGCAGACAGACAGACAGACAGACAGACAGACAGACAGACAGACAGACAGACAGACAGACAGACAAATGTAGACAGAGGAAGAAATTCAGTAAGATCAACAAACAGAAAACAGATAGAAACAAAATCTTTTCTTTTAACAGTACGTCTCTGTCTCTCTCTGTGTCTCTGTCTCTCTCTCTCTCTCTCTCTGTCTCTGTCTCTCTCTCTCTCTCTTTCTCCCAGCTTGAAAAGAACAAGAAGATGGAGATATTATGTAAAGGCAAAATAGGAAAAAGGGATGTGCTGGTGTAATGGGTGAGATTTGTTTGAAGCCTAGGGTATTAGTACGCAGGAATCTAAAATAAAACACAATGGTGAATGGTTATTCCACGGCATGCGATACATGGGGAGAAAAAAAAATTATACACAATATTGTAATATGTTATACATTTGTAGTGAGTAGGACAGTGCCTGATCACTATTTCACAGTCTACCACGCAATATATAACTTGCCGTCGATATCACACTATTACTTTGTGCCTTTTCTTTGTCGTATTCAGTTCCCTACATTTACTTGAAGTCAATACCCTACTACGACTGTATTTGGTTTTTAAGTTTTGCCAAAATCCTACTGCTTATTTGCGGTATTGACCCTCATAACCAGGTACTGGGCGTTCTGCTAGTCGATGCTGGAGTCAGTTTGAGTTATCCTTCCACACTGAGAGCGTTACCTGACTGCGAATCATCCTGTTTTGGCCAGTCCTGGCGAGAT
The DNA here is from genome assembly GCF_000002075.1 of Aplysia californica. Classification (NCBI taxonomy): domain Eukaryota; kingdom Metazoa; phylum Mollusca; class Gastropoda; order Aplysiida; family Aplysiidae; genus Aplysia; species Aplysia californica. Next base: position 1,464,001 of record NW_004797290.1, on the reverse strand, counting down.
GAAAAGAAAAACAGAAGCGATTAGAGACACTGGTATACAATAATAATAATAATAATAATAATAATAATAATAGTAATAATAATAATAAATATAATAATAATACAGTGCAGGCTCTCTATTATATCGACCTTTGATATAATGACATCCTCTGTATATCGACATGGTGCCCAGGTTTTGATTTTTTTCTTATATATATATACACTAGTAATTTTTGGTTGTCCCTCTACGACGGCAAGTCTCTATAACGACATTTTTTTCAGGTCCTACATTGTAGTAATAATAATAATAATAATAATAATAATAATAATAATAATAATAATGATAATAATAATAATAATAACAATAATAATAATAATAATAATAATAATAATAAAAATAATAATAACATATTGCATTTAATATATATAGTACATCCACGCTCAACACAGCATGCTCAACGCGTTTTGCAACTTTCAAATCATATTGATTCCACAACGTCAAACGAAATAACTTAAATTAGATATTATATAAGGAACACTTAATTATTCTTTATGTTTTCAAATTCAAAGACACGACCAAGAACATATTAGAACTGTTAGTTAAAATTATAAGATGTTTCTCTGTTTATTGAATTGGACAAATCGATTGAATTTGGTACTGGAAATTTTTTTAAAACGTTAAAAAATAAAACAAGAAAAAAATGTTTTTACTGAGCAAAAGGCTTGAAATGGGCATTGGTATAATTGGAACGCCTATTATTATTATAAGCACATTACATTATAAATGAATATTTGTCTCAAATCAGTCGGTAGTCCCAACAGATATCAACAGTTGAAACACATAGACTGTCGATAGGAACGTGTTAGTGTGTTTATGTGTAAAAGTCTGTGTACATGTGCGTGTGTGAGAGAGAGAAAGAGAGTGTGTGTGTGTGTGTGTGTGTGTGTGTGTGTATGTGTGTGCGTGTGTGTGTGAGTGCGTGTGTGTGGATGTGCTTGTCTGTGTGTGTTAGGTATGTGTGAACATGTGAGCCGGTATGTGTGTGTGTGTGTGTGTGTGTGTGTGTGTGTGTGTGTGTGTGTGTGTGTCTGCATGTGTGTACATGCGCTTGTCTGTGTGTGTGTCGGTGTGTATGCGTGTACGTGTGGGTGGGTGTGAATGTGTGAGTGCACATTTGTGTGTGCATGTGTATGGTTGGGAAAAAAAAGGGGGGAAAGGGGGAGGGGTGATTCGCTTCAGGGTTCTACATAATAAAGGACGAAATATTTTATTTTTCTTAATATTGAGAAAAAAATCTGGAAGGCAGCTATACGCTAAAAATGTAAAGAAAAAAAAGACCTATTTTATAATGTTGGGAAAGAGCACAGGACAACTGGAGGAAAAGCAGCCACCCACAATACAAAGCATTAAGCACGACTAATCTAAAAAAAAAAACAACCTCTAACAAAAGACACATACAGGTTTCAAAGCTGCTCATTGCACTTGCCTTTTCCATCCTACTGTATTTTTTAAAATCAGTTTCCTGTTTTAAGTTTTAAGATTGTTCCCTTTGGAAACTTATCACTTCTCAAAGATAACATTCTGGTTTTTAATTTTACGAGCGTTTTGGGGGTGTGTATTAAAACATACTAAACATATATATAATTAACACTGGCCTTTCCTCCCCGGCCAACTTTGCTAACAGCATTATTCAAAGATTAAAACCTGAGATAAACGATGACAAAGACAAAACATGAGCACTAAATCATATCAACCAGACAAATCAAAAGACAACCAAACACTGTTCCGGATTTTTTCTTTTCAATTAATTTGATAAAAACAATCTAGATTTGGGAAAAGGGGGACCCACCAGTATCACTGCTCCGAGACAATTGCAGCATTTGGTAAAGGAGCAAGAGGAAATACACATTAAAAATTGTAAGCATTCTCAAGCACTTTAAGAGAAGAACGATAAGCTAAACCTAAATCAGTAAATCTATAAAAAGGTGAAATATTATGTACGGTAACATATAAATATAATGGTTAATATACTGTCAACACCGCCCCTCCCCGACCAACCCTCTCAACTACTCCTTAATCGTTTTCGTTTTCGTAAGAGTTTTACGGCACATGCAACGCAATAAGGTCATATAAGTGCCTAAGATTAGAGGTGTTACAAGAGAGTAACAAACACAGAAAAGAGGGAGAAATCAAGACGATAGATGTTTGATAGAAAAGAAGGAGCAAATCACACCAGAGCACTCGCCAACAACCCACACTCTTTAATTTTAGTATTTTAAAAAAATACTCCGTAATTCTTTATTTTTTAAAATACACATAATATAGGCTACGCTTCTAGAACATCGATCTGGTAATTAGATAACATTACGAGTAAGGGTCTGTTTTAAAGCAACATAGATCTAAATCTGCTCTCAGTTCAGTGAACGAACCAAACAAAGTGATTATAAAGAATCGTCAGTTCAGTGAACGAACCAAACAAAGTGATTATAAAGAATCGTCAGTTCAGTGAACGAACCAAACAAAGCAATTATAAAGAATCGACATCAGTCAAATGGCAACCATCATAACAACTTTTAGCATCGAAGTATCAACGCACACAACACCTTTTGATTTCTCGAAATACTGAGTTGTCTGGGAAGGCATATCTGTTTAACCCAGTCCGGCCGGTCTCCGCAAAATCAGATTTTCCTCACTGTCGCACACTACTTCTGCAATTACGGTACTCATATATTTATGGACCAAATTAAATGGTTTTGGTACGTGCATTACAAATGAGAAATCCAAAATTCCTTGTTAAGAGATGTTATCTATCGTCTTTAGCTTTTAAAAAAATAAAACCAGTCAATCAATAAAGATAGAAAACATAAACATTGACATGTATTCTTAATTTTCAATTTTTCTCATACTGATTAGATTTTTCTATACTCCTTTGAAATTAACTATAGCTTCTTCACTTTCGTCTAACCGCGGTTAAAACAAGATCATAAAATGAAATTGCACTGTTTAATCTTCTCAGATCTTTGCATACAGGTCTAAAAGTTGAATGAACTGTAGAATCTAAAAGCCCATTCATAAATTATGTCCCTGCACACTAAGGTTCCGACATGTTTTCTTTGATTTTAGCCCAAAGCGGGTAAAAAAGGGGATTTACAGATACACCTAAAATATAAAAGTTGACGTATTATTTTCCTCAACACTACACTCTAATATCTAAAGTACGCCTACGCATGAACTGAGTGCACCCCTGTTCTTCTCCGCTCCCTTTCGTTTCCAGTCCGACCTATTTCCTTGATCGACATAAAAATGGGAGAGAAACGAATGTGACACGTTTTTCTCTCCACTCGCTTTCCGATCGCGAACGTCGGGTGTTGTCATTAAAACTATAAAAACAGTAGATCTACATCGTATTGAGTTTGCTACTCCTGTGTCGAGCAATCTTATTGTTTTTGGGTGAAAAGAAGACAGAGCTGGACACAGGGTATTTTTCTAAGAAGAGGTGATTTTTGAGAATATCACCATCGATTCCAATTTCTTTTCCAATTTCTTGACATTGTCTTGGGATGAATACTCTATTGGAGTAGTTATCATCACTTTTATCATAAAGGGGTTGCTGTTTTTGCACTGCAGCAAAGAGTGCTTCGTTCAGTGACACAGAGTTCATTGTTGTAGGCAAAGATAGTACATAACAAGATGGTCCACTCAGCCAAAAAAGTGTCCGCCGGAAGTCCGCTCTTTGCTTCAGATGGCGCTGCAGTCTGTTTTGAAGCTCTCTTTCGTTTCTCCAGAAGAAGAATAGGAATAGCACCTCCTTGCATGCGCAGATCGACTGCTGTTCATCAGCTGTTCGGGTTCGTTCAGTGCGGAGTTTTAGTTTTTTTAAAATTTTAATGACCTCTCGCCTCTCATTCTAAAGTCAAATTAAACGAAGAAAACAGTCGCCCCATCCTCCGGAAGAGGTTTTTTTTTGTCAGCGTAACCCTTTTTAAAAAGCGTTCTTCCAAAATTTGAATTCTTATTTATTCAAAAAAACTTGTTAGTTTCACTTTGATTTTTTTAAAACACAAGTAGGGTAACTCTGTTCGCAAAGGGTGCGCATTTGCGAAGAGGGCGCCACCGAATTTTGAGGACACTTTTTTAATTGGCTCAAAGAGAGGAGTGGGCCCTCTTGTTATATGTTGACTCTTTGTTGTAGGTTGAGAGGACAATGACAATTCTGGTGATCTCATCACTTGCTGAGAGAAAACGGGGAGGGATTTCAGTTGCAAGATAAAACGTTTGCGTTCGGCTCAGCAACTGGGGGCGGCAGGAAAAAGGAAAGGAAAGCGAGAGGGGTGCACTCAGTTTTCGGTGATGAAATAAGAAACACTCCCAAAGATTCGGCAACTGGGAGGAAAGGTCAAGCAGGGAGCAACAGGGAACGGAAACGAAAACGAATGCATTCGGTTTATACGTTAAGAAACGCGATTCAGAGATAGGGTGATTAGTTTTCGAGACACACATGGGGCACATGGAGACGTCAAGAGGGGGGGGGGGGTGAAATCGACAAGCTTACGCTAAAATGAGGGGGGCATGGTGGTGTCGCGTCTCAAAATGAGCAACCTGTTGGCAAGGTTACCGTAAGTCATATATTTCGGTGATCCTGTGTACGCATATTCAAAAGAGCGGTTTTTAATTGAAGAGACCAAAGAGAAAAACTTTTCATGACGGGATCAAACATTTTTTTAAAAAATTTGTTTGGTCCCTGACCTGCAAAAGTGCCATGCAAAGTTTCATAGACATAGATTTATAAGTCAATAATTTTTTTTAACGCTGTCAGACAAAAGTGAACAAGATATTATAATGGATGTTAATATTATTTGGAATACAGGTAGCCCCGGGGCACGGCGTCATCGCACTAGACTGTTTATGCAAGAAAAATTATGAAATTATGCAAACTGAGCCCAAAAATGGGAAATTTTGCGATTCCGTTAATTTTAACAAAGAATGATAAAGGAAAATAATCAGAAATTAAGCAAAAAATGATCAAATTTTGCTAAATTATGCGGGGTGCATAAAACCACGGGGACAGACTTGAAGATTTCATCTATTGTTTACATGTGTATTTTATTTCATGACCGAAATTCGAGTTAATTTCGAAAATGGTCAACTTTGACATACTATAACTTAAAGATTCAATAAGAAATGCCGCCCATACAGTGACAGCAGTTCTCTTGCCTACCTATTTCTGAAACACGAACAAATTCCATTGGTGAAATTCGGAGGAGTAGCATTTGCTTAGATGATGTAATATTCAAGATGGTGGCAATTTAAATGAAAATCCAAAGAGGTTAGAAATAGACTATTATAACCTCTTTGATGGAAATCATGAAAGAAAAAAATTTACGGGGGGAGGGGGGGGGGGTTAATATTAAATTTTGCACCAATAGTAATATACATGCAACGCTTCAAATCGTTTCGGCCGTTAATAACGATTACAGCCCCTCAGGCAGCACTACCCCCTTCCTCCCCTTCTCCTTAATCAAAATATCAGTGGCACCGACCAAAGAAAACAAACAAAACAACACAACCAGACTACTACCCCCACCCCACCCCGATTAAAAAAAAAATCAATTGACTATTATCACTATGCCTTATATAGTAATCCTTAAAATATAACAACAGAAACACATACATAATATATGTCATGAGTATCTAATACCAACAGAAATAAGGTACATAATATACATGTAGGCCTTATAATTTATATATGAAAGAAGCAACACGCATTATAGTATACATACATGTATGTATCATATATGTAATATATAATACCAACACGAAAAAGAATACATGTATAAAATATAGCAATAGAAACAACGTACTAACGCTTTAATGAAAGTAGTTGTTAATGAACAAGATAAGCAGCAGATAGACACACTGCCCTTCCCCTGTGCACCATGATGCGGTTCTTCCAAGACAAGTGAAAGGCGTTGCATCTGGCGATGGCAAAGGCAGTGCGTCATATATAAAGCTCCAAAAATAAAGCCATTCATAATTCAAAGAAGGTAACAGTGATAGAAATACATATGCAGATCAATTCACAGTACAACATGCAGTGGCAATCAACACAAACGGCAGAAAGTAAAATAAATAAATACATAAATAAATAATAAATATAAATAAATACAAAACATTGGTAGCATTGTTTCAGTGTAACATATTAGGTCAATGGTTTGAGAAGAAACTCAATCAATGGAGCAAAGCATTGAAATTAGAGATAATGTCAAGACCACAAACAAATAGAAAAAAATAGAGGCATAACCGGAAGCGTAAGAACACTCGATGCGACCTATTGGAAAATAAAATTCAATGATAAAGTAAAAGGACTGTTGCTGTAATTCAGGTCGAGGATTGTGTGATGAAAAAAAAATGGAGGGGATGGGTAACATTCTCATTCACTTTGCATTCAGATTAAAAGCCAATTAACAGAACATAGCGCTGAAAGTACACCATTTAAGTCGGGCACTGGCAAGCGGGTCAAATCCCGGACCGGAGCATTTCCGAATATCTCACAAGCCAAAGAAAGTGAAAATTGCGCGGAAAAGGTTGAAGCACCCATCAGGCTCTCCTCATAAACTATACCATGCTAAGCCACTCAAGGGCATATCATGAGACGAAATGTTAGACCTTGGGTCCATCTTCCTCTGAGCGAGAAACTATTGCCAGCGGGTTTTTTTCAAGACCGACAGTTTTGTTTTGATTAAATTCAGCTAACCACGAGCCGTACGTATCCATTATTAATTCCTGGGTCGACTTGCGGCTGCACTGAGATTTCTTTGCGTGCCGAATCTGGCCCGCAGGCCGTTGTTTGCCCGTGCCTGATTTAAGCCATGCAATCTCTATCACGTAAAGAAAAGGCATTGTGGTAAAATTCTTTCGCACAACCATGACTCTAGACCCCGCTGGCACCCCAAAGGGAGACATCCTGTTGGACCAGTGAGTACAAAGTTTCTCTTTGACCAATAAACAATAGGGCTCTTTTTGGATCCGTTGTGTTCACCGATTTCTGGCTTTCATTTTGGAATTGATTTCTCATGTTGCCTCGATGTACTGTTCTCCAATAAATGCAGTATTTTGAAAAAGATGCTATTTGCGACTCTGAAGGCCTGCTATGTTCTCGTTGTCCCCCTGCTCACAGCAGGGAGGCGGTAGGAGGACTTTGAGCAGGATAAATATTTTGGTTTTATATGATTTTTCAGCTGCATACAAAATTTCTTTTGTTCATCTGTTTCTTGAAATACCACCCATTTGAGAAACGTACACAATGTGTGAATACCCCCCCCCCCCCCCAAAAATCCCCCCTCCTTTTCGATCTCTTGGAGCACTTCACTAGCCAAGTCAAACACCACAGATGGGCAGAACAAAGTATTCTCAAAATCAGATGTGTTCTGTAGATCTGAAGTTTGCACATGACCACCTTTTTATTCAGCGCCGCTAAAAGCCATTCGTTCTTTCTCCCGATTACAACCTGATGAAATCTATATTGACCTGTTCAACTGATCCAAATGGGACCGAGTACTACATAAACTGGTCCAAAAGAGACGCACCCACCCCAAAACTACAACTCAGGGAAATCACACAACTTTTTTTTTCCACGGCATGTCAAAGCATAAACGACCAATTTCACACCAATCAAAATTAAATGACTTTCCAATTTCTCCACAAACTTTTTAGAAAAGTGGGTTTTATACATTTAATACAGGCAGCTACAAGGGAGTTTTTTTTTAGCAGTGCTAAGAAAGTTTCACAAAATAAGCACAGGACAAAAGATCTAGAGCTACTACAGTAAGCAGATGACAAAAATAACCACGCAGTATGTTATTCTGTTATTGAAAGCTTCTTGCACACGACGTAGTTATTTCCCCTTCCAAGCTTTTTTGTTTGTTTGTGGGGAGTTAGTATCAAGATAGTACTAAATTAACATCTTGCAAGACAATGAGACGAAGCATGAGCAGTCAAACTGCGCAGAAAATCATTTACAGATTACTACAATTTCAATCCTCCCTTCCCCTCTAATCCCACACAATCCCCCCCCCCCC
>NW_004797290.1:1453998-1455304 GCF_000002075.1 Aplysia californica | reverse complement strand
AGGGAGGGAGGGAGGGCGGAGAATAGGTGGTTGGGAGGGGGGGGCAGAAAAGGAGAGAGAGGTTGGCCTGATAGAAATACAAAATAAAAAGGCAAGTAACTGACAGTAGTGACAGAGCAAAAGAAAGAAAAGTAAAAATGAGAGAGAACGATAAATAGCAGTGTGGGGGGAGGGGGGGTGGTAACTTTTCCAGTAGTCAGACATGTTCAGATAAAACATAATGTAGACCTATATACGCATAAATACAAAAGTAGAGAATAGAGAGGGACTTAATACAATACCGCTGGAATACAAGAACTGTGGAATCAACGCATTAAGAAAACTGATTATATTTTCGAGACAATGAATGTAGTACGGAGGGGACTTCACGTCATCAAAGAAGATTAGACCGACCATGTACGCAGCAGAAGACATAAGTTCAATTCCCCTGAGGGGAGAATGTTTATCGAGTTTGTCAGTCTTTTCGCTGGGACGTTGTGTCCCTCGACTCGGGTTGGCCTTGATAGCAGGGTCGAAGCCCACCACCTAAATGATTGCAAAATATGTGTCGAAGGCACAAATTAGTCTGCGTACAAGATTTATCTAAACTGTGTTGATGGGCAGCGGAATAAAGCATGTACAACCAATCAAAAGAAAAGGAACCGTTCAACACAATACAGGTGCCATACAAATACATGCACACGCAAGTCATAATTCAAGGCATCCCAAAACACTTATGTTATTAGTGGGGATCGAAACTAAACAAGGAACTCCCAGAACTTAATGAGAAGGATATGTATGAAAATCAGAACTCTTTAGAGAAAAATCTAGTATATTTATGAGAAATCACATCATTCTTAGGAAAGCTCGCCAAGAAATGGGATTGAAAGTGCAAACTGTCATCAAATATAAAACCAATCAATGCAGAATTTCTACACAGGTCACTTTGACAATTCAAATAAAGTGCAAACGGCGAACGCCCTTCCTCAATACCTGTGTGAAGTTGGCGCAGTGGCGTGCGGTCGACTTGGAGGAAGTTTGGGCGCCACTGGTGCCTGGGGAATTAAGTAGGCTTCTTCGCACTCACCAGCATCCTGAAAGAGTTCGTGAAGCACGAAAATCGCTCAAGTCACTAGTGTATTAATTTAACAACAGCAAGCACAGTGGGTCACACCAAGTTGTGTAGACGACTCTAAGGGGATGAATCATGCCTATATACTGGTCAAACGTATGAACAAAAAGGAGATGCCCTCTCTATATTTATGCTTTTTGTTAGCGGAGAGAAAACACAAATGTAATGCACTAGTTTTTACTTGTATTATATATA
>NW_004797290.1:1438009-1453613 GCF_000002075.1 Aplysia californica | reverse complement strand
GGGGTAGTGGATAAACCTTTTTATAGTCGCTGTTGTTGTTGTTGTTGTTGTTGTTGTTGTTGTTGTTGTTGTTGTTGTTGGACATTTTTTTCTGGAGTGGGTTCTTTGGGGGAGGGGGTATTTTATTCATTTATTTTTCCGTTTCATTTTTATTTATTTTTTTTATTTTTAGGGGGGGGGGGATAGGGGAATGTTCAAAGCATAATCAGGCACAGAAGGGGTATAACCTGCTCTTCAATCAAATCATATAACTTGATACAAGTACAAGCAAAGCGATGGTTATGTCAAAGAATTCTAGCTATCCTTAATAAGCTCTACTGAAACATTCTCTGAAAAGAAAAAGTTAGAATTCAAACCAAAGGCATCCACCATTTCACGTCAGAAGGCGAAAACCAAGCATATGTCATTCCAAGATCACATCAACAAAGTGAGTCTGGAATGACACAAATGCCATTTACCCTTCTGAACACATTAAGGGTTACGTTATTCAGAAGGCAGAACATCACATCCAAGGTCTATCTACATTGTGGCTGACAAAAAAAGGATAGGTTTAACTTTAAGTTCAGTTTAGAGTTTTTACAATAGTTGCAAGACAAATAGGCCACTATACACAAGTGCAGCTGATTAAAAGTGTTACCAGAGAGTAACGTACAAAGAAAAGAAAGAGAAGAGATACGCACGATATGTAGGAAGTTTGAGAGGAAAGAAGGAGCTATCCACACCAGAACATCTGCCAACCGCCCACGCCCACCTGTGATGGAACTGAGCCATGAGGGATGAGACGGACGAAAACGTCCCAAGCAACGGATGTTTAAAATTTTAAAAATTTTTTTAAAATAAAGCCCTGTCGGGGATTACAGAGGTGCTAATTGGCTACTAAATTACTAAAATGAAAAAAAACAACCAACAACCAATAATCCTGAACTTTCAGGACCCCGCGGGGCCTCGTGCAAGGGTAATCAAAATGTACGGATCCTACAGTATGTTGAATCTTGTATCAAGACTATTTTCATGATATAGATCTAAAGTGAAAAATCAGGACAATACCAGAAATCTGGATCTCTTGATTCATCCCAAAAATCTGCAAGGTAAACCATCACCTCAGGTAACATGTCTACAAACAGCAGCAAAAATCAAAGAGAGTAATTATAAATCTAATGCACACACAAAATTGCTAATCTGTGTTCTGCGAGGGAAGAAGTTGAATGAACTCAGGGACGTCATCGTTCCCCCGACCTCATGTCAAGCTACATAACAGTTAAACTTTTCATTTACTCTCTCTCTCTCTTTCTCTCTCTCTCTCTCTCTCTCTCTCTCTCTCTCTCTCTCTCTCACACACACACACACACACACACACACACACACACACACACACACACACTCACTCTCTCTCTCTCTATCTATCTATCTATCTCTCTCTTTGTTTGTTTGTTTGTTTGAGTGAAGAGAAACGCACCGACACAAAAATGGCCACTTAGCGCAGTGAAAAAATAAGATAAATGGGGGAAAAAACAGAGGGAAAGTAAAGATGTAGGACTTACCAGTGGCGCCCTTCAACCACCAGGAACAATTCGAAGAACAAGTACAAATAAGTTATGAGTAAAACGAACAGATCACACAATAACGGTCACAGAATAGAGCATGGAAAAAGCAAGGCAGACAAACGAAACCATAGAGGGAAAGAAATGAATAGGACTTTACAATAACTCTCTCCAACTACCCCATCTTACGTTATCAAAACAAAAGATATGATAAAATAAATATAAACCATTTCTTCCAGAGGTCTCTCCTCCTCACGGCTCTTATTTCGCTGTCTCGTCTCTAAGGCCCGAGTCAAACGTTCGACGATAGAATTGGACGATCTCTCAGTTTTCTTCTGCCCATAGCTGAACGATTGGCCGGCCAACTTCGGAACGTTCGGCTTCAACGCTTGAGCTCCCGACTTCCTTGTATGAGAATCAGTCGCTCCGAAAGAGTTCCAGGAGCGGACGTGTGCCGGGCTAACAAGATCACCTCGACCAAAAGTGCCACGCCGAGGCGTATCCTGTTGATGGAGATGACGATTGCAGAACCCGAGGAATTGTTGAATGAGGTTGAATGTGCTCTGCAAGCAAGTGCAAGCATTTGTGCTGAAGTGAATCTCACTTAAACGGAGATGAAAATTTCAGAACCCGAAGAAGAGTTGAATGAGACTGACTGTGTACTGCATGCAAGCATTTGTGCGGAAGTGAATCTCACGTAAACGAAGATGTGAATTTCATAACTCGGGGTATGTGGACTACAATTTGAACACCACAAGCAGCAACAGGGACCACGCTCGTTTGTTAGATTGGTGTCTTCAACAAACCATCCAACAAGACAAAGAAAACATGTCTTTGCCAAAGCGCAGGTTCAAAACTTCCACTTTAGATGAAGGTGAGGATTTCAGAATCAGACGTATATAAAGTGCTAAGCACGCAAGCAAGCACTTCATAAGCAAAATGAACTCTTTTGAGTTGTTTCTACTGGTAGAAGTGTAACACCTCACTGCAGGACAAAGAAAATGATATTTGCAGGATCCCAGTTTGCTGTCTAGCAGGAATCGGGTGTTGGGAGAAGGTGGACACTGCACGCCTCGGCCATGCTGATAGCTGTTGCAAATCAAACCATGAGGAGTTCAGAATTGTGTCAAAACATGGTGGAACCAGGCGCTCGTCAATTTTTGGCAAGGTATCATAATAAAGCGTATTCATTTGGCTTCCTTCAGATGAGAAATACCTATATATCATGGATAGAAGTCAAAATATGTGACGCTGAAAGAAGTGGTGGTCGTCTAGTGTAAGAGGTAAAATTAGCGAGAAAATGGCCGCCAACGTTTGGTCATCATTTTACAGAGAAATCTATACAGAAACGTGTTTTTAAGTGGACACAAAAGATGCTGAACTAAAAAAATTAAGTTTAAAAAAAAAAATGAAAATTGATCAATGGGCAGAAAATGTCGGTTTCTTCGGTTTCTTTGACTGGACGAGCGCCCGATTTCACAACGCTGACACAACTGTGAGGGAGCAAGCTCTTCATCTTCATTCTGACGCCGTAACTGAGATGTCATCGCTGTTGTTGCACTCAGGGCACTGGTGCGTTACGCATGATACTCAGAAAAGATTTTGAAATTAAATGACGTTTGTGTGTGTGTGTGCGAGCGCGCGCGCGCGCGCGTGTGTGTGTGTGTGTGTGTGTGTGTGTTGTTGTTGTTGTTGTTGTTGTTGTTTTCCAATCGACACAATTTAGATCATTGTAAGAAGCAAGATTCCATCCTACCTGTCAGTTAAACATGGGCTGACACATACACCGTCCAAGCAAAAAGACCAAAATACTAGACAGAAATTCTCCCCTCACGGCGATGGAACTCGGGTCTACTGCGTGCGACAACAAAACACTAAACACTAAACCACAGACACAGATACGTGTACATCTCAGCAAGCTCAGGAAAGGACACTCGTGACAGTGGAGAGAAGTACAAGGAGAATATTATAGAGATGCGCGTACTGCCCCAACAGGCCATGCTATTAGCAAGTGCCTATCAAACAATGCTTTTCTGGAAAGTAGAGTCACATTATTATCCTCAATCCCAAGCCGTGCGAACAAAAACACTGGGGCACAAAACCAACTTGGTGAGTGGAGAACAGGCGGTGCGGACGAAAGGCTACCCAACGACATGGCCACCATGGTATCTACCAGATGCACCCTATAAGAGCCAGCAAAATCCAATCAACCAAAAATCCGAAAAGGAAATGCATGCGAGTTGGCCTTCCAACAAATACAGCCTTTCGTGCAGTTCAATGTCTACAAGTGCACCTTTTGTGAACATGGCAATGTTCAAGGTACATGTACTCAAAGGAAACAGTAGCTACGTATGTCGGAGAGGGTTATATTTGACAATTGCACATGGCCCCTGAAAATAATCTTTTTAACAAAATTATTGTCGGTAAAGCAGGAACAGGGAACTGAAAAGCCCACATTGTTATTGTACATGACCAAAGCGTGATGGTCCAAGCGACTGAATGTACGTGTGTGTGTGTGCGGGGCGGGGGGGGGGGGGGGGGGTGTTGTCCTAACAGAGGACAAAAATGTCACCCTTACAGCAGCTCAAACAATCAATATTCCCAAATATCCAAGCAGTGCATGCAAGCATGGATGCCAAGGTAAATCTCATCGCAGTGCACAATCTTCAAAGTGTAGAACACATATTATTACATTCCATATGGTGAAAAATACCCATCAAGTACTAACTACACATCGCTTCATCTAGGTTGTGGAAGTTGAGGTATTACTGTCACTTGTATTTGTACATGTATGAGAACGACACAGGAAAGCATATGAGACAAAAAGACCATTCGATTAAAAATGCTTCAATACGACGAGTGTTTGTAAAAGGAAAAGTTTTATAATAATATTATGTTTTAGCCCAGGATACATGTGCACATAAAGCTGCTCCATATGATGTTTCAAGTCCTGCAGGGAATAAGGTAATTTTATTAAATGCATATTCATCCATTTTTCAAAGTCAGGCCAAAAGTGCAGAAAACAAAGCATGACATGTGAAAAGGGGAGGCCTAACACTAAAGCAAATTATCATGACAACAAACAAGAAATCAAGAATCAGTATCTCAATAAGGCAGCCAAGGAAATATTGGGTGTGGCATTTTAAAGAGTATAGCATAGCATTAAGAACAGAAATAATATTTAAAAAACAAACACCATTTTATGACAAGACAGTAGACATTTGTGAATTCGAATTTCTTAACTTAAGGACGAAGAAAATATGTGTATATATATAAGACTTAGCTGTCACACCCAAATCTTTATTCAGCAAAGAATACCACAATCCGTAAAGCAAAGAGGCTCCATCTTCTCTCAACATCTATTATATTGTCAACTATCCAGCTAGACCAAAGCACAGGCCGCCAAAACACTACGAGTGAACTGATCCTGTGAGATATCTACTCACATCTAGATCGCCTTTCAAACATTAAAAAATGTATGTTTTTTACGCCCCATCAACACAATTTAAATCATTTAGGAGGTGGGCTCCGACCCTGCCTGTCATGACCAACCTGGGTCGAGGAGAACACAATGATCAAGCAGAAAAGCAAAAATGCTCAATAAAAATTCTCCTCGCACAAGAAAATTCAATAATTGAATTGCGGTCTTTTGTGTGGTCTTCGGCGTGGCGCTTTTCCCTTTCGTCAACCCGCAGCCACTTAACGAATCGTCAGCCACACAGGCCTACCAACCTTTGACACGGGTCAAACTTCCATCTATTTATAGGTAGTTACCGGAACATGTATAGGTGAAGTGATGTGCCGTGATAGTCGCGATATATTATTTATTGAGATTGTTTTGGTCTCTCTTTACTCATCACCATGAGAATTTCTTGAAGTCTTTCCCTGGACCCTGCCTTTACTAAAATCTCGAATCTAGATCTAGATCTAGAGTTGTAATCTAGATCTAGTGGCAGGTTGCAGATTTCTGTTATCCAGTACATGTACATTCAAGAGATTAAATAATAGGACTAGACTCTAGACTTTAGCAGTAGACTCTTCTACTTCTACTTCTAAACCTTCGAGATTACAAAGGCCAAGCCTAGGCTTGTAAAGATTCGTTTTGTTAACAGTGTTGTTTAACACAAAGTCTAAGAAGTTAGCAAACCTAACACATTTTTTTTCTAACGAAATGAAGCTTAAATTGACTTTTATATTGTCAATAAGAGATCAAGTTTAATCACCTAATCATTTAAGTAAGGAAGTGGACTGGTTATCCTCACCCTGGGTGAGAAAAACCCTACGATTGACCTCTCACCCCGGGTGAGACTTGCTAGCGTTGGCTATTCTCACCCGGTGTGAAACAAGACCTGTTTTTCCTAATTTCGAAATACTTTCTATCGGTGTGGATGATCAAATTGACAAAAGCAAAGAAAAAAATGACGTTATAGCACAAAAGTAAGCTAATTTGATCGTCTACAAAGATGCTATGGCTCTTTCACTTTTCGAATCGAGCTGAACTACGCGGGTCGCCATTTTGTTTTGCCCGGAAGTTCTCGCAACTTACTCGCAAGATCTACTCCTCCCCCTTCTCTCCCTCTCTTTCTCTGTCGGCAATTTATTAAATCTGCAACCTGCAACTAGATTACAACTAGATCTAGATTCGAGACTTTAGTAAAGGCAGAGTCCAGGGAAAAACATCAATTAAATTCGTGTTGTGCAGATGAGTAAAGAGAGACCAAAACAATCTCTCTATTGCGACTATCATTGCACATGACTTCGCCTAATACATGTTCCGGTAGATCTAACTACCTATAAATAGATGGAAGTTTGACCCGTGTCAAAGGTTGGGTGAAGGCTGACGATTCGGGAGGTGGCTGCGGGTTGACGAAAGGGAAAAGCGCTTCGGCGTGCGACGGCAAAGCGCTATACCGCTACACCAGACTCTGGTAAAGACAAAAAGACAAACTTAAAGACTGCATTAAAAGGCAAATCGTATATTTCGCTTTCTTCCACACAGGGAGCGCTTTTTAAATAGAAGGAATCAGTTCACAGCTGTTCGATGTCCCAAGGACCACATAATGTAGACATGTTTAAAAAACGAACTGGTTGTACCTTCCAGGCCCATTAAGGGAGATTCGAATGAATCAAACAAAAGAAAAGCTGCCACATTGTTACTTTTATTAAAAACAGTCTAAAATAACACAAAGTCTCAACGCTTGCAGACATGATGTTTCTGCGTTATAAATTCGATAATGAAATGCGCTGCGCATTCTACAAGCTAGCAAAAAGCCAATGCATAATAACGTGTGAAGCATGCCTACAACTTCCAAAGGATAATAAACATGGCAGGTGGTGGAGTTAAAGGCAATAATTTTGTGCACTGGCACCGAGTATTTTTTACCCTGCATTGTATCCAATAGTGCGGTTAAAAATTTCTGGCGCAACTTATTGTCAAATACCTCCTTAACTATGGAACATATGTTCTCCAACTTGTCAATTTGTATTGGCAGATCAACATTTTTGTAAACACCTGCTAGCTGTATTCTAGAAAATCCCTTAATAAATACTAATTTAAAAATCCAAATGGGTGGTTTCTACAGATTTTAAAAGGTTTACAGCAGGGGCAAAACAAGTCCGTCATATCTTTCTAATTGCGACATTAAGCTTATTGAACACCTCTAGTGCATAACGGGTGTTCACTATAAAATTAATTTCTTGTAACAAGTTTTGCGACTAAACGTGTCATATGTGGTCTGTGAGGTAGGCCATATGCGTGTGCAAAATGTGTGTGAGAAGCGGAAAGTGCTGTGAACAATCCAATTTTACGCATGACGGGGAACTCTAGTACTTGATATAAATCTATGAAGAAAATTTCTTAAAATCTAGCCTAAATTGTTTTGGAAAAAAAATTGATAAAGTTAAGACGAATTGACGCAAAAATTTGACCGCACTATAAATCAAAGCATGAGGAAAAACACTCGTACCAATTTAGCTGGATAATTTCTATCACAACAATGAAGGACAAAAACCAATGGTATCATAATTAAATCTCAAGCTATTGAGGACATGTATGTGACAATATCACATCTTAGATAAAATATATAATAGGCTTATAACTATAGTACAAAATGAAAGAGTTCAAAGAAGGCCTCCAATACTTGAGGCTTTCTCTTTTGTTTGTTTTCGTGAGCGTTTTACAGCACTTGCAACACAATTAGGTCATATAGGTGCCGAAGATAAGAGGTGTTAAAAGAGAGTAACAAACACAAAACATGACTACTGAAGATAAACTATAAAATGTACACAGCTGGGTAACATTGAAACACATAATTACCTCAGAATTACAAAGATCGATCTGATATTTTTGGCTGTTTTAAGTTACTAAGACCATGACGCCAGAAACCAAACGCTCTATTTGCTCTATCAAAATCGTAAGATTATTCGGATCCGTTTTCAGACATTCGAAAAATTGCTTTTAAAAAAGTTTGAAATATAACGAAACTCAATATTTTTACGTCAAAATTTTCAAGACTAGGTAGGCCCTACTGAGCAGATAGAACTTTGTGATTCTGAGGTAGCGACATTAAGGTGAAAGTGTCATGGACAGACTATGGTTAGAAGTAGAAATGGTCACGCTTAAACAGTACTGGGCCAAACGTAACACGGCAAACTTGTTAACAGCACTCTGACTCCTTTAAAAGCAATGCCTGATAAGCCTTAAATAGCACGAAAGAACATCTGACATGAGCGAGGGAAGAAAAAATATACTTTTTAAAGAAAAAAAACCACCATAAAAATGAACACAATGAGACAAAATCAAGATTGGATATTTAAGATTAAGTAGAGGTAAAACTATTTTTGAGGAAAAAAACAACAACATAACAACGAACACACTGAGACAAAATCTATATTAGCCATTTAAGATTAAGTAGATGTTAACAAGCAATCAGTGAGGCACATACTTCAGGCACGATTCTTAAACAGGTGCGTCTGCAGTAGTAAAACACGTTTTTTGTTGTTTTTTTCGCAAGCATTTAACTTTTGCTGTTCGACAATTCAACGCACACAAACTGTTCACATGATACAAAATCCATGCAAGTGAATCTCAATTCGAGAATGAAACGAAACTTACACACGGTTGTGAATAGCATAGACACTTCCATTTTACAGAGAGGCAAAAATGTATGGCTCGAAAAGCAGAGACACCCCCTTTCCCAGAAAAGTAGAAATTGCACTGCACAGGCTTTTATTAGATAGCAGAGTTGTGCTTGGTCGTACCTCAGGCCGAGCTCCGTAACATTGGGGCGTTGGTTCGTCCGGCCGACTCATGTCTTCATATGTGTCCTTAGAAACGAACCAACAAAACACAGGCATGGGCACAACCTTTGTTGGTTTAAGCATGTCGTTTACAGCTTTGACTTTTGTTTGTCGATGAGTTTTCTTTTTCTTTCTTTTTTTCTCAGGGAAGAGGAGGGGGGCATGTTGGTTCATTTTTGGTGGGTTGAGAGGGGCTTTGATTTTATATGGGGGGGTGGGGGGGGGGGCATTCCTTTCATTCATTTAAAATCATACAAAATCATATGATATATCATAGTGTCATGCCAGAAATAAACACCTTCTAGGTTTTTGGGTTGTGGGGAGATACATCTTTAACATTCGGTCCCAGAATTGTTCTCTGATATGTTAAAAACCGCTTTTCACACAGAAATGTTATTCCAGACGCCTTAACCCTGATGTGACGTCCAATTCCGATGCAACTGTGCCAAGAGGGGGAGAGAGAGAGAGAGAGAGAGAGAGAGAGAGAGAGAGAGAGAGAGAGAGAGACAGACAGAGAGACAGAGAGAGAGAGAGACAGAGAGAGAGACAGAGAGAGAGAGCAAGAGAGAGAGCGAGAGCGAGAGCGACACAGACAAACAGACAAACAGATAGATAGACAGACTGAGCCATGAGTATGAGTACAACCCATTGAGCATTCCAAACTGGGTTGTCTGCAACAAAATTGAACACGCTGCCGACTGACATAACGGTACCGCTACTATTTTTTTTTCTTGGAGTACATTTCCTAGAATTCTTGAGAGTGAACATTTTCGTTTTAATTTACTTTCAGTTAGAATGCTACGACACTTTCTTCCAACACAGATAGGTTATGTAATTGCTTAAGATTAGAGGCCATACTACAGAGTAACATACAAATAATAGGAGTTGGAGGGATAAGGACGACACTTTCTGCAAAACGCCAAGTATTATTTTGCATTAAAAGCGGAATTTTGAAAGTAAAACATTATACGATATGCCACTGATGAAACTTTTAAAAATGAAGGATGAGCGACACAATATTTGAAAGTACAATTAGAATATTATCTTTATTTTTTCACAGTAACACTGTGCGATTTATAAGTGGTGGCCATAAGCTCCATGATAGAGCAAACGTATTATCTATAAACCATGTCAGAAGAATTGTTCAGCTTCCTATTGTAACAGCATGATACTGAAGGAGAGAAAAACGATAAATATGGTTTTGTAAAGAAAAATAAATTATATTGCACTTATATTCTCCTTAAATGCGAAATGCTTATACCTGATTGAGGTCAGATTATAGATAACAGATAACAATGTGATGGTGTTTCATGAATGATTCTGGACAATTTTTAACATCCAAACCATTCATATAGATGAACACATTTGAAACAACTTCCTCACAAAAGCTATCTTTAAATCCCTCACAACCTGAAAGAGGACTGCCAGTGGTATAAGTGTGTACATGCGTGCTTGGTTTTAACCAAAATTCTCTTACAACTCTGCCCACAACTCTTGAGAAATTGAAAAGTATGGCTTTAGAATAAACTTAACACATACTTATTCATGACTTCATAGCCAGACCATACTTAAGCGTTCAAAATCGTCCAACCAGCTTCACATTTCTTAAGCAAACCATTAATAATATATCAGAATAAACGAAACAAATCTATATTTCTTTTTAGCTTAACTTCTGTTCGAGGTTATGGAATGGGACAAAGCAAAAGGTATCTAACGAAGACATCCTTGTTTCATTCTTAGCAGACAAAAAGGTGTCCATCACCCGGCCATACAGAAAGAAATTTTCCACAGACCAACAGTGCGGGTCAATACAAAATTTCACATAATTTGGACAAACTCTATTATAGAAAAGTGACCTTGGATTGTTTCTGAAAGTACTTTCCTGTCTAAAATATCTTATAACAACAGAGGATATATTTCTTCCTTTGAGACATTATAAATATTATTAGTGCATTGGACCACATAGACGAGTGTAGTGTACAGGCAAAGAGGTACGGTCAGAGGCAATTAATTGTAGGTTGCCGTTATTTTCCTGAGGTAGTAATATTTCAGTTTAATTTTAGTAGAGGTTTTGCGGCGCTCGCAACTGCATAAGGTCATATAAGCGCCAGAAGATTAGAGGTGTTACAAGAGAGTAACAAACAAAAAAAAAGAAGGGGGGATAAGGACGATAGACGTTTCATAGGAAAGAAGAAGCAAACCACACCAGAGCACCTGCCAACCACCCACGTAATATTTCAATATGTGTGTGTTCACTTAAAAAGATTAAAATATCGCTAACATGAATTGCACACAAGTAGTACAAATATACAGTGTTGAGCCAATACAGCTTGAGGGCAAAAGAGCACAGATTGACATTTAGCCATCTCTGCACAAAAAAGCACTTGATTAGCAAAGAGAAGCTTATATCGAAAGGACAGTTTTCGACTTGTCTAGCGATTTCAAACAAGTTTACAATTCCTCTGAAACAGGCCTACCTGGTTCTCACAGGGAAGCAGATAGACCGATAAATCCACAACCTACATATTGTAGTGAGCAAATAGAACAGCTTGAATTTCTTTCTTGAAATGGTAAAGGTTTACAGAAACTTAAATAAGTCAAACCAACTGCTAACAATAGTAGCATAAAAAGACCTTATTCACAATTTATAAAGAATAATAAAAGCACTTTCCTAGCAATCTTTTCGGTGACTTTTTTGCACTCAGATAGAGCCCCATTATTTCTTTGGTGATAACGTTCAAGAGACAAAAATATAAAAGTAAAGATATCAACAACGGATCAACACAGCAATGGGATTGTATTGAGACATAAAAGTAAGCAATATTCTCTAATGTATAATTTCCAGACAAGCCTTCTCTATTGAAAATGGTCTTTAAACATATAAGAGTAGACACAGGTTCTGTACACTCTCCATTCTTTATTTGTATGGAGATATAAGTCTTTTTTGACTAACAAAATGAAATCTGGATTTGTTGTTCTTTGTTTTTCTTTAAAACTTTAGTATGTTATATCTAAGAGACATAGATTTACACTATATTTTCCCTAAAGAGCCTCCAAAAATACTTTGTGAATCCATCAGACTTTCAGTCAAATAGACCAACAAGTAAAAAAACTTAGTGGAGATGGGTTAGAGCTCCAAGCACCCCAGTTAACCAGCGTATTGTTTATGAAGAAATCCCAAACCGCTTGCAACCAGGATACAAAACCCCATAAACCAGACATTGAGCATCACTAGAAAAAACCCACAAGACACATTAATGATCATTCACATAGTAATGTCCTTCTCAAGCCATAAAATACCATATTTATTATAAATATTATATCCCATTGACCGATAAAATGAATTAAATCAACATGTATACTTAACGTGGATTTGAGAGAGAAAGACAAACGTACATCTGGTCCATTATCGTGTTCATCCGTCACCCGAGCAGGAAGAGGCGGGGCAGCTGTTGCACTCTGTGTGACAATTTAAAGACAGTGAAAGATTTAGAAACAAAAACTGTGAGAGAAAATATAACTTAAAAAATTGAAAAGAATGCCACTGACTTACTTTTCTTTACTTCATTTTTCCAATCCAACGGCCATTAGAGTTCTAGCCCTTCGGCCTGTCAATAAGGCAAAGAATTTACAGGTTTTTATCAGCTGTGTTTGGTCTTTGTATAGAGTATTTCTAATATCTGGGAAAGCAGGTAGGTAGGTACTACGCAGGTCGCTAAGGGCAGGGCAGGGAAAAAGGTGTGTGCTCCTGTTTTATCCTGGCAGTCACACAGTAGGCAGTCAGGTGGGGCATCCTGGTGGATCCTATTTAGGTAGGAATTTAGTGGAATGTGTTGTGTTCGCAGGCGAAAGATAGTAACTTGTTCTCTTCTACTCACGGAATTTAGTGCATCTTTGAGTTAAGAGCCGTCATGTGTGCAAATACAGTTCTTCCAGTTTTGTCCATTGCCCATCCATTCAGCTACTGTACCCTTGGCATGACATTTACCAAGGTGACAACAAATGAACATATAACATATCGTCTTATTCTGAGCTGTCCTCAGGGAAATATTAAGTTGGCACAGGAAAAAAGTGTAACAAAGACAAGTGAAAAATGTAACCGAAGGACATTCATCCCTTGGCATGGGAGAGTCTAGCTCCTGACACAACCTGTTGGAGAGCAGCAATCATAGAAGGGAAACGGTTCATATGAAATGCTGAGGCAAAGAGAGATGCCCCCAAGCTGCCCACATCCATTAGTGTGGAAATGAATATTTTAAGTGCTTAAAAAGCGGCAAACTCTTCACAGCCAAAATTGATCTCATTGGCTAAAGCAGAATCCACAAATCATCTTCACCTTTATTTCTCCTACTTCTCTATAAGAAATATTCTCTGTCTAAGCACTGGTCATGGTCAGACATTGATAGAAGAAATATTATTATTATTATCATCATTATCAATACTATTATTACTATTACTATTATTATTATTATTTTTATCATTGTTATATATCTGCCAAATAAAAGTAACCTATGAAGGGATGTCATGCTGTTGCCTTTTAATAACTGCAGAATGCAATTCATCCAAGTTTCAAAGTTTCAAAAATAAACCACCTGGAACTCTCAATAAAGTCTGACAAATCTCATTGAGTCCTCCTCTTATACAAACACACCTTTCCTGCACGAGGCAGAACAAGTGACCTGTTTTGAACTGGTGTAGATATCCATGTCCAGCTCAAGGCATACCCTATTCATAACTTATCTATAAATATTGAATCAGTCCTCAAGAAGGTCATTTTAACAGGCTTCACTAATCACATAGCGAGAACAACTTCAAAATACTTGAGCACACCAAACAAAAACACAATGTATCTTGTAGCAAATTTATATACTCGTATCTTGCAAGTTAACTTTTAAGTAATGTGCAGGACCTTACTTTGTGTTTAGTGTCTAGGCTATATGAATAACATCTTAATTACACATCAAATTGAGATATTTTAGCTTTGATGAGCAGGAATGAAAGTAATCAAACCATTGGTCTCAGTATGAGAGAAAGACATCCACTCAAGAACAATCATTTGGTGTCAGGAAAAAGCAAGACTGAAACAAAAAAGGCAGAGGAAGGCAGTAAGATCTAATAGTGTTGGAGTTTTATCTTAAAAGACATAAAATCAAGTTTTGGACAAAATTGAGTTATTGATCCCACCTGATGGCTTGAAACACAGCACACATTTCTGCCGTAGTGTGGTATCGATATCTTAATAAAAAAGGTGGGAAAGTGTTTTGAAGATATTCAAAGCGACTGGCTGTTCAGAGGCAAAAATGTGGGGTTTCTTGGCTCTACTGAATATTTGTGGGTGGTTGGCGGGTGCTCTGGTGAGGTTTGCTTCTTCTTTCCTTTGAAACATCTATCGTCCTTATCTCCCCTTCTTCTTTTTCCTGTTTCCTCTCTTGTAACACCTCTAATCTTCTGGCACTCATATGATCTTATGCAGTTGCCAGTGCCGTGAAACCTCCACTAAAACTATACTGAATATTTTGTGAAACTGGATGTATGTCTTTTAAAGTAAAGCTCCGGAGCGGCACCCTCAAACCACTGAATAATCAAATGAAGTCATTTTACCACACAAAGAAAGAAAGGTGATAGTTACTTACCCTTGGTACATTGTTCGGGGTCCTGCCTGGTACGACGGGTGGAGGGACATCGTCCTGCGGGGGCTGGAGAAAGAAAAAAATCCATGATGCTGAGAGAGAGAGAGAGAGAGAGAGAGGGGGGGGGGGAGAAAGAGTGACAGAGAGAGAAGGGGGGAGAGGGAGAGAAAGAGAGAGGGGCAGAGAGAGTAAAAGAGAAAGAGAGAAAAAGAGAGAGAAAGAGAGAAAGAGAGACAGACAGAAAGAGAGATGGGGGAGGGGCAGAGGAGGCAAAGAGAAAATAAAAGACACAGCAAGTGGCAGGGAGGGAGAGAAGAGGGGTGGGGGTGACACTGGGGAGATACAGAGAGAGGGAAGGAGACAGACAAACAGACAGACAGACAGACAAACAGACAAACAGACAGACAGGCGGGCGGGCAGAAGACAGGTAGGCAGACAGACTTTGGTGCACATTGCAGAAAGTTTTGGTTATTCCGTATTTGATATGGCTTGATACAGCTGGGGCCAGCCGAACTCTCCCTCATAGCTCATCAAATCCTCTAAAATCCAATATGTCTCATTTTCTGGGTCACCACGATCACTTCCTCTTTGATAAAATAGTGCAGTGACAAACAGCCAATCAGAAAGCTACAACAACTTCACATTAAGAAGTTAGATTTTTTTTTTGATTGCTTACAGAATGCAATAAATCCTAAAAGACTTCCAGGACAAATTTAATGAAGCAAAGCAAAGATCACTTTGATACACAAAGTGCAATGGCCAGTACCATTACCAGACCCGACCCGATCTGATCTGATCATGCCTTGGCCCAATGGGCATCTGATCTAAGGGGAAAAAAACGATCTCTTATGAAAGGGCTTAGCATTAGATGTAATAGTAAAGAAATGTGTTTTCAGAAAATATCACTATCATGCAAGGACGGCAAAGATGTGTGTGAGTGTGTGTGTGTGTGTGTGTGTGTGTGTGTGTGTGTGTGTGTGTGTGTGTGTGAGAGAGAGAGAGAGAGAGAGAGAGAGAGAGAGAAAGTGCGTGTATCCATGTGTGTGTACATGCATGTGTGTGTGTGTGTGTGTGTGTGTGTGTGTGTGTGTGAGAGAGAGAGAGAGAGAGAGAGAGAGAGAGAGCGCATGTGTG
>NW_004797290.1:1430424-1436485 GCF_000002075.1 Aplysia californica | reverse complement strand
TTTTTTTTCTTCGAAAAGATCCGCCACGACCAGTCTCGGCAGTAACAATCCAAGAATGAGTTCTTTTTCAAACAACGGGCATCATTTCAACACACGGAGGTTATTTAGATGGACAGCCTCTGACAAAACAACCAACTGCTATGGGATCAGCTCCACTGGAATGATTAAAAAACTATATAAAGCCTGACGTTATGTTCACAAGCAAGGCATTTTACACAAATTTTCCCCACTTCACACAAGTGGGAATGGGTACCAGGCTATAGGTAGCGAAATATCTTGTCAGTTAGTGTTTGAAACCTTTATCAGCTGCTAGCACTGTATGCTTCCTGGGAAACCGAAAATGTTTCTGGGTTCTCTTGAGTCTGCTGGGGTTGGGGTACTAATTTTTACTTTCAAAATGCACAGACTTTGCTGTCAAGAAGGAATGTGGGCATTGCATATTAATATGCTACTTATCATCATTATTATATCTATTAGCAATACTTTTGGACAACCCTACTTCGACAATTCTACGAGGAGAAATCGATAGAAAATCGGAAGGAGTTTATCACTTTAGCAACTGAGACAACAGCACACACAGCTGTAGTTGATGGAAAATGGGAGAGAAAATATAACAAAAACATGAGGTTAAAAAAAAGACATGCAGACATCGGCAGATCACCGTCAACTAGACCATTTAAACGGGTACTTGCTTCATCCAAGTTTTTGTAGTTCAAGTAGTACATGCTGGGGTTTTTTTTCCTAAACAAGCACAGCTCCAGATAACTAGCAGTCGTGTCAAAAGATAAAAGGCGGAAGTAGGGTGGTGACTAGCTCTGTACTTAGAATGCCGTGTAACTGCTACGAGTCTTCAGAACCCATTCATGAAGGCAAAATTGGAATTCACGGATTTAACAAAGAGGATATAAGTCAGTGGGAGAGAAAATAGTGAGGCGAGGGTGACAAGAGGAATGTGCAAGAGGTATAGAAATCAAGAGGAATGTGCAAGAGGTATAGAAATCTTAAAAAGAGATTGAGACAATGGGGAAGAGAAAGGGACTGAAGGATGGAAGAGAGAGAGAGAGAGAGAGACAATTACCGCCAAGAGGAAAGACTGGAAGGTATAAATGAATCAAAGGTTGGTTTTTTGTTTTTTTTTGTTTTTGATTTTTGTTGTTTGTTTGTTGTTGGGGTTTTTTTTTTTTTGGGGGGGGGGGGGGGTATGGGGGGGGGTATAAGTGTGGAGATTAACTCCTTACTTTAAAACATTTTGGCCATTTAGAAAGGAGAGCTCGTGATCGCGTGTCAGGACATGGAGCTGACAAAGAGCACATCTCCGGAAAGACGCCAAAATTTGAACACCGCTTGGAGTCGAACCTCCTGTTTTTGAGTTAGAGTAAAGAGAGACACACGGACACAATAAGTCATTTAGTGCAGTGCAGGGAATAAGCAAAACAGATACATGTAGACAAAAACAACAGAGAGTCTAAAGAAAAGAAGTAGGACCAAACAGTGGCACGACCCTCCAACCACCTGGTTCGAACTTGCATTTGTAACTTCAACGTGTTGGCCAAGCTTCTTGTGACACTGCACCACATCGGTAGCATGACAGGGGACATAAAGAAAAAATTGTGACCACTCGAGTTTGAATCTAAATTAATGAGAAGCACATCAACACAATATCGCACATCAACACAATATCGCACATCAACACAATATTGCACATCAACACAATATCGCACATCAACACAATATCGCACATCAACACAATATCGCACATCAACACAATATCGCACATCTAGTGCTAGGAACAAAATTTGTTTATTTGGATAAAGAGATGAAAATCGACACAGTAACGCACTTTTATAGCAAGAAAAAAAGATTCTTTTGTTGAGTAAAAGGAAGCACATGACACAATAACGCACATTTAGCACTGGGGAAAATGTGAGACAGACAGACAGAGCGACAGACAGACAGACAGGCAGACATACAGGCAGGCAGACAGACAGACAGACAGACAGACAGACAGACAGACAGACAGACAGACAGACAGACAGACAGACAGACAGACAGAGACAACAAAGGGAAAGGAAAGAAGAAGGACCTGCCAGAGGCGCCCTCCAACCTCCTGCCAGGAAGAAGGAAGGAAGAAAGATGTCTTTTTTTTAGTAAAGAAGGACATGACTGTGAGGGCCGCCCTCCAACAACCCGTAGTACTACCACTTGTTTCAGAGAGCAAAGATAAATGGAATATTACGACAGAACCTTGTGATTTCGAATACACAGATTCAGTCAGGTGTACAGTAATTCGACGCCTCGTGATTTTTTTGTGATCGGTTGGCGGGTCTTCTGATGTGGTTTGCACCTTCTTTCCAATCAAACATCCATCGTCATCACCTTCTCACGTGTTTGTTACTCTCTTATGTAGCCCCTCTAATCTTTGGCACTTACATGACCTTATTGTTTTGCAAGTGCCGTAAAAAAAAATCTTACAAAAAATGAAAAACTGATTCTTGCAGGATCCTCAAGACGGTCGTGATTGTAAGATGGTGGAAGTCCAGAAAAGAAACGAAACCGTCATTATTTTTCAGGGTCACACTCGAGCCCATCAGCGTCCATGGTGAACTGGTCTTGCACGTGAACAAGTCCTAATGTTTTTTGGTTGTTTTTTTAGTAAGTATACGGCACATGCAACACAATACGGCCATATAAAACGATTAGAAGTGTTACTAGAGAATAACAAAGACACAAAGAAGGAGGGGAGATAAAGATGATTGATGTTTGATAGGAAAGAAGGAGAAGGAGCAAACCACACCAGAGCACCCACCAACTACCCACAACAAGTCATCCGATTATGTTTGCCACGTTCACTATGACCATTGCCGTTGTTTATTGTTATGTATTACTTCAAGACCAATTCTTAACGGGACCAAAGTCATGAAGGGGCCAGGTTTCGTTCAAGTCAGTTTAAATTCCAAATAATAATAATAATAATAACGGTAATAATCAAAATCATAATAATGATAATAACAAAAATAACAATTATAATAAAATACGGTTTCTAGAGCGTAAATTCCCGATCAACAGTAAGCTCCAAGCGATTTACAATTATTAATATTATTACCCCAGCAAATCTAATAGAATTCTGAAACAACCTCAACTTCCTGGGAAGCATACAACGCAAGCTGCCATTTTTACAAGGGCTAAAAAAAGACTAAAATACTGACAAGATATTTCGTTGTCTAAGACCCATCCACACTTGGGTAAAGTGAGAAAAATGTGCGTAAAATGTCTTTCCCGAGGACACAAAGTCGGGCCTGAGGCTCAAACCCCCGAACCCTTACCCTCACTAACCACTAGACCTCCAACACTCTGTAGCTCAAATTCCCGACCCAATTATGCACACCGGACACGTTGAACAAAATTTATTGTACACCCCACTTAGTGCCCAAGTGCCCAATTCCAGCTTCCGGGTCGGCGCACTGTGTTATTTGCGATTCAATCAAAGTATAATTTGTTTGTTTGAGTAAATATAGAAGCACATCGACACAATAATGATCATTTAGTGCTGGGGAAAAGTCAGGCAGACAGACATTAATAACAGAGGGAGAGTAAAGAAGTAGAACCTACCAGAGGTGCCCTCCAACCACCCGCAACTAACTTATGTTTGCTCGTGTCATTTCTAAAAAGAAAAAGGAATGACTCGACAAAAGTACATGCATAGGGTGATAAAAAAAAAACAACAACAACAAAACTGTACAACTTTTTTCTGAATGTCTTGCACAAAAATTGTTCTAGAATGTTGTAAAAGGAAAGGACAAAATTCACGAAGATAAAACATTTTTGAAAACGAAAACGGTTTAACGGAAAAACACCCATAAACGCAAAATGCACCAATTACAAATCTTTAAGGGAAAGTCATGAATTGATTGGTTGGCTTGGGGTTTTTTTTCCTTTTCTTTTTAACATTCAATGTTTCCATCCCTGTAACGTTTAAAAACTATTTCATTTCTCCAACAGAAGTTTACAAAAACAAACAAACAATGTTATTCTAGAATTTTTAGAGCCAGTGCTCTACATGTCCTCCTTTGGATTCGAAACATTTCTGACACGTCGTACCTGGAGGCCAAACATAAGGACACGCAAAACCATGAATGTTTAAATCCACACACAATGTAAACTTTTCATTACAAAGGGTCTTCTAGATATGAGGGTGTGTGGGGTGGATGGGGTGTCCAATAAACAATATTTGTAGTTTACAGATGGTCGCTTTTAAGCACAAGCGGGCCATCCCGCCAAATGCAGTTTTGAGACAATCGAAGGTAAAGTATTTGGGCCCTTGTTCAGTTTCTTTAAAAGACAATGAGAGTTTTCTCTATAACCAAACAAATATACACACCAATGAAACCAAACTTCTCCTATAGGCAGGGCAATTCCCACTTTCTGTGTAGGTCAAGATTTCTGGAAACCCCCGAAACCTGGGTTAGCCCACTTGTTATTAAAAGCGACCATATTTTCCTGAAATGTGAAAATAGGCTCTGCCACTGAACCAAATGTCACTGAGGAATAAATGTTCACACTTTTCAAGATGATCCAAGAACCTTGAACACATTTCCATCCTCTGATCCATGTCAACCGCAAGAACATGAAAATGATATTGTCATAGGAGAAGATCTACCTTGATAAAGCAGACCGTTGAGGTATAGGAAAGTCCTAGCCGCAGGCATCGTCAGCGGAAAGACGTCTCATGGGACGAGACGTCTGAATTCTGTAACCTGGTGGCATTTAAAGGGGTTCGAACGATGCGTTTTCGACCTGCAGTGGTCGTTTTGTCCAGGAATTTTATTTCGGATTCTTATAGATTCAAACTGACTACCCATGACATCAAAGAAGGCCTATAGGACACTTTAGCTTTCTTTCCGTACCTTGTGCGAAACTTATGAAATATCGGGGACGATGAGGTGAAGGCGAGGTAGTGCTCAATGCCAAAAAAGCTCTCTGCTCTTTACTTAACTATGACCTCAGCAGGAAAAGGAAACTTAAGAAAAGAAAGTCAATATGTGCAAACTACTATCGTTGCGACTTTTAGTGGTAGGTCTAATGTGAACTAGTAGTGCGTCATGGTACACAAAAGGGGACAGCGCAAAAAAAAAATGGGTCTGTTTTCTTTTACGCTATACAGAGCAAATCCATTCTGTGGAACTATCTAAAATGAATATCAGACAAATGCCTTTTAGCTGCCAAATATTGTGTTCAAATTTGAAACACAAAGCGCAAGTGTGGGGGAAACTATTTACAAAAAAAGTTGTAACGGGTTTCTTGTTTTTTTTTTATCACATAACTTAATAATAACAAAAATCTATCATACATGGTATTATTTTATAAGGCGCGCACCACGATTACAAAGTACGAGCTCAACGCTTTACAAGTATCCACTTCAGATTATAATACAACGTATTATGTGAGTGTATGTTATATGTGTGTGTGTTTGTGTGTGTTTGTGTGTGTGTGTCTGTGTGTGTGTGTGTGTGTGTGTGTGTGTGTGTGTGTGCGTGCGCGCGCGCGTGATTCGTGCACGCGTGTGCACCTGCACGCGTGTGTACGGTTTTGTTTATACGCTTAGGTAATAGGTGTGCATGTGTGTAAGTTTGTTTGCCGTGCGTACACTTGATGCCGTCCGTCCTTGTCCTGTTTGCCTGTCGGCCGGTGTCCATGTCCTTGCATGCGCGTGCCCCTCTCTGGCCGCTCAGACGCTGTACTGACACAGCACTCGTGTACTTGACATCCGCATTATTTCCTGTCACTCATTATCTTTCAAGTGGCCTCTTCTCCTTGGTCGCCCTTGAGGAGACGAGCAATTACCGTTGTGCAATCGTCTTCTTTACTTCGTGGGGGTCTCATTTTAGGTTGTATCAGATAAAGAGAGAGAAAAGACCGTTAGAAGGTGGGAAAGGTTGTTTTTTTTTTTTTCCTAGCTATTGGAGCTTATTGAATATAATCCCCCGCTTCCCCTTTTCCCTTTATACGCAGGCCCAAAGTTCTGATCAAAGTTACTAAAACGTATGAGTGAGTGAGTGAGTGT
>NW_004797290.1:1428123-1430324 GCF_000002075.1 Aplysia californica | reverse complement strand
TGTGTGTGTGTGAGTGTGTGTTGTTGTTGTTGTTGTTGTTGTGTGGTTGTGGATACACTCTTGCTACATATATAAACGAACGCAGCGGCAAACGTTGCTAATCGTAATCGTTGACGATACAATATCTCTCTCTCTCTCTCTCTCTCTCTCTCTCTCTCTCTCTCTCTCTCTCTCTCTCTCTCTTTATCTCTCTCTCTCTATCTCTCTCCCTTTCTCTCCCACCCTCTCTTACACACACACACAAACACACATGCGCATACTGAAGCACAAAACTATCCGTCAGACAGCATCATTTGTGAAAACAATGAATGCAAATACCGCAAGGTAACTCAACGTGATACTAAAAGCATGAGCAGTTTACAAACTAGAAAACTTCTGACATAAAATCACTGTCTTTCTTTTTCTTTTTTCTTCCTTTAATTACTTTATTTCACCACCAGCGATATACTCGACAGAGGTTTCCATCTACACAAAAGACGGCCATCAACGATTTTCTGGAATTTATAATATAGTTGAAGAACTCATAAAGAGATTTCATAGATTAGTTTCGTTGTGTGTCTCGTTCACAGTGAGAACATGCTGTAATATGCATCAAAGAAACGATAAATAAATAAATAAATAAATAAATAAATAAATAAATAAATAAATAAATAAATAAATAAATAGTAACATAGAAAAGTCCCAAACAACTGAAAAAAGTAAGACCAATAAGAACTATCATATTTTTAAAGCTTTAAAAAAAATATACTCACTTCATTGCTATACCTGGAAGGGGTATCTAATTAATATCGAAAGCCTAAGGGTGCTTCTTTCTCTTTTCGCACACACGCCCCCCTCCTCCCCTTTATCGCCCCCCCCCCCCCCCGATTTCCCCCTACGTTTCTCTCTTTTTTGGCCCCATGGCGTTGTGGCTGTTGTGATTTTTGAAGAGGACGTCGATAATGTTGTTGTTCATGAACTTTTGTTGTTGTCATAATATTATTAATATACATGTAATGCATTTTGCTATTGCTCTTGTTAATCAGGTATATGGTCGTTACTGCTATCGATTATGTTGGCAGTTGGTTTATTCCAGGGTCTACTTTATTTTATACTACATTTTCTTCCTCTCCTTTCTTTTTCTTCACTTTATTTTCATTTTTTAAAATATAATTATTTTAGTCTAACAACAAACTGGCACCAGCGGTTTCGCACAGCTTTCACAAAATAAAGAAAAACAAAAAACATAATTCTTAACACCAAGCCCCCCCCCCCCCCCCACACACACACACACATACAAACACACACAAAAATACACACAAGCAGAAATAAATGAATAAATAAATTAATACTTAGATAAATAAATAAATAAAACCGAAAGTTAATATATATTGGTCGTCTCTATCCAACATTCCCGTGCTACAGTTCGACTCGACCTAATCTGATCCGCTGCCGCCAATTCGAGACAGGGTTGTCACTGGACCTGTGTGAGTGTTGGCAGTGCAGGTACGTTTACATTTATTTATAAATATATATTACTCTTACTTTTCTGGCCCATTTCAGCCTCAGGGTTAATCAGTCCCAGCGGTGGGGCGCCAAAAGCGGTGTAAATCAAGGACGGGATCAACTTTTTTGTCAGGAGCACGATAGTGATCAAGCTACGCGCTTGGCAAAGAGCCACATAGTCTATTTAGTGACGGCGAGAAAAGATAGTTTAACGTTTTGCACACGAGTGTGACTGCAAACGCGGTGAAGGGAGGACACCCAGAGAGAGAGAGGGGGGGGGAGAGAGAGAGAGAGGGGGGAGAGAGAGAGAGAGGGGAGAGAGAGAGGGGGGGGAGAGAGAGAGCGAGAGACAGACAGACAGACAGACAGACAGACAGACAGACAGACAGACAGACAGACAGACAGACAGACAGACAGAGGGGGGGGGGGTGGGGAGTGAGGGGAGGGGGGGGGGGTTGGAGAGTGAGGGAGGGGTGGAGAGTGAGAGAAAGAAAGACTGGGAAAGGAGGAAACAGAGAAAAAGGAAAAGACAGGGCGAGGGGAGGGGGAGAAAAGGGGTGAAGACAAAGATAGGGTAGGGGCAGAGAAGGAAACGGAGAAAAATGGGAAGACAGTGAGGGGAGAGAAAGAGACAGAGAGAGTGAGAAAGAGAGAGGGGGGGAGATGAGAGAGAGAGAGAGAGAGAGAGAGAGAGAGAGAGAGAGAGAGAGAGAGAG
>NW_004797290.1:1426429-1427831 GCF_000002075.1 Aplysia californica | reverse complement strand
GAGAGAGAGAGAGAGAGAGAGAGTGGGGG
This sequence comes from Aplysia californica, assembly GCF_000002075.1. Taxonomy (NCBI): domain Eukaryota; kingdom Metazoa; phylum Mollusca; class Gastropoda; order Aplysiida; family Aplysiidae; genus Aplysia; species Aplysia californica. The sequence continues at coordinate 1,427,802 of NW_004797290.1, read as the reverse complement.
GAGAGGGGGGGGCAGAAAGACAGACAGACAGATAGACAAACGTGAAACAGAGGAGCATAGAAAAACAGGAAAAGAAAAAAATAAATAAAGAAGAGGAATTGTCTTCCATGTCAACATAAAAATCTGCAGCTCCTACTGGACAAAGCAGTGGGGGAAAGGGTAAGAAAACAGAAGAGGATTTCAAAGCTGTTTTCACGGCAGCCCATCCGTGTGCCAATTAACCTCGATACATTAGTAACTTACAGAAACTGGTCGGTTATTATCATCCATTAAAATCAGAAAATGAGAGCAGCAAATAAACCAACAACAGCCTTTTATACCTTCATGGTTTTGCTCCTCTGTACCTAACGGGGTACAATTCATTTAAAGCAAACCAAGACGTTAACGGGACCAGGTATTTGGCTCTGCCTGGTTTTAAAAAGGGTAGACCACTGATATTCTTCAGTTCCAGAACGAAACAGGAGTAGAAGGAAGTTCATCTTTACTTTATCTGACGGTCAAGACAAACACTTTATTCAAATCAAAGGGACCTTTTCTAAAAAATATTGTGTCACCTTAAAACAAAAGCTTCTCTCTGATTGTTTTAAAACAAGTGATCACTAAGATATAATAAACAATAAACATTAGACTACACCTGCACACAATTTCACAAAATTTGTTAGTCCTTTACCTTGTGCTCATAGGGAATCAAGGTCAGTTTTGAAAAGCTAATAAAAAAAAAAAAAGAAAACAGAAAATACAAACTTACGATGCTTGTAACTTATACAGACTAAGGAAGTTACTCAGAAATCGAGTTAACAAAGAACTTAAGATGTTGCCAATGACCTAACATCAAAGTAGCAGAAAAATCCAAGTTGCCCGCAACACTTCAATGTTTTGTAAAAATTAAATCGTTACAACAAGGTTTTGAAATGCACTTTCTTTCGTTAGCACTGGATGGAAAACAAACACCCTTTTTAAAAAAAAAATAACAATTCAATAAATCTAATACTAAGCATAGCAATTTAATAAGGATTTTTTTCCGGCTGTCTCATTTTACACATATGCATTTATATTATATGTATAATACTTTGTTTTACGTACACATTTGTGTCAATTAATTTTTAAGATGTGATGTCTTTTTCATTGTAATGCGCATTGAGCATCTTTTAGGAAATGGAAATGCGCAGTATAAATGCTATTTATGTTGTGATTTTTGAAGAGGACGTCGATAATGTTGTTGTTCATGAACTTTTGTTGTTGTCATAATATTATTAATATACATGTAATGCATTTTGCTATTGCTCTTGTTAATCAGGTATATGGTCGTTACTGCTATCGATTATGTTGGCAGTTGGTTTATTCCAGGGTCTACTTTATTTTATACTACATTT
>NW_004797290.1:1421041-1426324 GCF_000002075.1 Aplysia californica | reverse complement strand
ATATATATGTGTGAGTGTGCCTGTGTGTGTTTGTTGTGTTTTTTTGTTTTTTCTTTTGTTTTGCTTTTTGTTGTTTTTTATGGGGGGGTGTAAATGTTTTACGGTGCTCGCAACTGCATAGAGTCACATTAAACATTTTTCAGTTGGTAGGAATTTTTTAAAATATATTATTTTGCCCGGTGGCAGCCGAAGATTACTCTTATGTTATCTTTTAGGACCACCAACGGATCTTAAATGAGCGCAACTTGCACACGGGACCTCTACGATTTTTCGCCGTTATCTGATGGGGCTAGGTGTTAGATCTTACCTACTATAAGATCAGGGGTGTGGGTGAAAGACAGCAGTGAGAAGGAGCCGAGGAGTAGCAGGAGAAGGGCGGCAGAAAGAGTCAGGAGCTCAGAGGAGGGGGCAAAGGGAAGAGGAAAGGGGGAGGTGGCAGAAAACGGAAACAAAAGCAGACAACAGAACGAACATGGTTATAGAGCAGGAAAGGAGGTGAAAGGAGAACATTTTTTAGAAGAAATTCGAACCCAGGACCTACTGAATGAGAGGCAAACACCATAACCCCTACAATTCAGTTTCCCACTCCGGGCAAAAAATAAGAAGGGGAACCACTCTTCTTTTGTCTTGTAGCAGACTGCAGTGTATAGGAAGCACAGGAGCTTTGCGATGAATAGGAAAACTTATCATCCTGCAATTGTGACAATAGTCGTGAGCACTGCTCGAAGGAAATTAATAAGGTTAGCAGAAAATCAAAATCTAGGCCTATAAAATTAAGGCAGTGATTTCTGAGAAAAAAATACCTTGCTAAATAAGAATTCAACTGTTGAAGCTTAACTCTTTCCGGAAATAGTTTTTTTGGATCTAGATAAATATTTCCGGGTCAATTTGGCTATACAGGTGATGTACAAAAAATAAATTCATTATAAGCATCACCATCACTCAAAAGGTAACATGGGATATATATATTATATCAAATTGAAGGAAACTGAATGAGAAATACGCTCAGATATAAAACAATGATTAATTTTGACCACAAGCATCGAATAAGAAGGGTTGCAACGAGTGGTGATAGTGATATGAGAAAAATAGATTTCGAAGGAAAATTTCTAATCTGACACAGCCATGAGCATAATCCACACATTTCTGAATGAACTACTTTTTATTTAAAAGCAATCTTCCAATTGTTGTTTGACTTTTGATATTTCTGCTGAGTCTGGTTACATCGTTACGTCAATAAAGACTGCAATTCTAGTCAATTGCCTCATTTATTCGCCAAACTGACGCTTTGACAAAGTGATACTAGAGATAGGTTTCCGTTTCCTAAATCCTCTCTAAGTTTTCTAGTAGAAATAATAAGTCCTCACAAATGACGGATCATGTTAAAGTGAAACAAAATTGAGCTACCCCATTATTGCCAATGTTCAGCGATACATCCACAAGGGGTGCGAACTTTTTTGCAGATATAATATTACCAATACATCCTGAAAGAGTGTTATTCAGTCAATTATAATATCGACTGCTTAGGGTTCAGTAAGACTCTGCCATCATACATTATCATGTATAGTCATTATAAGTCATACTCATAGTTTTATACAGTAGTCTCCGCCTAAGATCCCGGTGCTCTGGAGTAAGGAAAATGTGGGATTTTAGCTGACGGACCAAAGAAAAAATCTATAGTGGCCCAGGATCAGTAAAATAGTTTCCCTTCACTCTATAATGAACTGGATTAACCCCTGGGTGGATTTGTCAAATTTATGACATATACGGTCTACCTTGATGATCAATCACAGTGGCATGAGGCATGCCTTTCTCATTTATTATTCTATCGTGAATCTCAAAATCTACACATCCAGTTGCCCCTTCCCTTTATAGACTGTTAAAAATGTATTAAAATAGCTTTCCATCTCTGATGGAGTTACCCTGTCTTTGGCGTTACACATCATTACATTATTTTTATGACCACAACCGATTAAAATTCATTCTGTCTTGCAAATTCAGGAGTAGAGACAACTGCTCCAATGGTCAAGGAAGTGTTCATAGTGTGATCTCACCAGGAGCGAACTTGTAGGAGCAACCCACCCAGTATTTGATGTAAATTTAGGTGGTAGTGCGATGTTTGGGAAAAACAAACGCATCGGCAAGTTCAGTGTGATCCCTGTGGGAAAACATAGGCCTTAATCCAGTATTGACTTATTTCATCAAGCTAGACTTACAATGCATGTGTGGCCAGATTCACAGAGTGGTTGATCTGTGACGGAACGGGTAGTTCAATGACTGCAAATTTCACTCTTGGTCAATCGGTTGTGCCCGCCCGGGTTCTTGTCCGTAAATTATGATCTGAAATTCAGGATATTAGTCTAAACATGTAGTAAACATTCAGAGCACGATCTTAAGGGTGACCCTTGTACAGAAAAATTTTGTTTTCTTAAAACAGCAGGATCTTTAAGCAAGCGAACCGGGATTGTAAACGGTGGGACCCTACTTACACTTATAGTACAGACACAACTAGATCTACAAACTACAGTACTATACAGTACAGACTACTACTACTCAACTGTCTGTCACTGTAACTAGATCTAGATCTAGACTAGATGTAGATCTAGATAGAAATCTAGATCTAGATCTAGATCTAGATTCTAGATCTACTACTCAACTTGTCACTTGTGAGTCTGGCTGGCTCTAGATCTAGATTCTAGATCTACACCCATTTTTTTTCAAAGTGGGGTCTTTCACTAAATATTGAGCAGTCCATATGTATCATCCCAAATAGAGTGAGAAATCACTGCCTGTCAAATACGTGGAAAACAGGTGGATACAAACAAGAACAAAAATCAGTAGACTGATGAGTAGACAAACCTTCCGAGTGTTTCGACAAAACAAGTCATGACGGTCGTCGTGACCGAACGACGAAGTCGGCCCAAAAGTAAAACGATGAACAACAACTAAACTAAAGAATAAAAAGCAATAAGTCCTACTCTTACCTTTTTTACGTGCTGGTCTAAGCGACGTTGAAGACACAAGCTACTTTGAGTGGGGATTAACAAGTATTTCCAGAAGCAAAAAAACTATCACGAAGTTTGCCAAACATTTTATACTTCCTTGTTTACCACTAACTCTTTTAAATGGAGGTTTAGAGAAAGTACCTCGGCCGGAAACGTCCCCTGAAAGCAATTTAGCTGAGAAAGTTTGGTACATAGTTTTATGGTACATAAAACTGGTAATTTCCTTCCAACGCTCACATATCAGTGCCAGACATGGACTCTAACAAAAGCCCTAGAGAGGAAACTGGTCACATGCGAGATGAAATGCTTAAGAAGAGCGGTAAAAAAAATCAAGAAGAGACAAAATTAAAAATGAAGTCATAAGGAACACCGTGGGAGCAACACCAGTCCTACCACACATTGAAAAACAAAAGGTCAAGTGGTGCGGACACCTCACGCGGATGCCCTCAAACCATCCAGCTCTGAGAGCATACAACACTAAATATTCTGGATGGAGAGCCAGAGGAAGACCAAGGCGACCATGGAGTGAATCTGTGGCAGACACCCTTAAAGATCATGGGATGTCCCTCCTACAGACCACACGATTTGCAGCAGACAGACACCTGTGTCTCCCCGCGACACCCCAGGGTACAAGCGGAAGAAAAAAGTAAAAGTAAAGTAAGTAAAGATAATGGTAAAGGTGTGGATACTGAAAGTGAAAGCTTTCTTTTCACTCTGTGACTGTATTAGCTGGGGCATATCCATTGTACTAAAAACAAAATCCCTTACATTTTCACATTATAAAGCTCTGCCCAAATCCACCGGGGGGGGGGAAGTTGTGTTGTGCGCATTGTTGTTCAGTTAACTATTCTTTATTTTAGGCTTTCTAGAATATTATAACCCAGCTCAGGCTTTTGCGTAAAAGCCTAACCCTACTGAATAAAACCCACATATCCAGGAGATGTAAACGAGGTTAACGAAAATTCTCCACATCACTATAGTAGATTAATTGAATAAAAGAATATGAAAAGCACATTCTGTAATATATGCTCCCAAATAGAATGAGAATTATCAAAATAACAAGATCAACATATATCACAAATCATAATCTTTTACTAACCTTTAAAGTAATTTTTACGAGGTCCTCCTTTGTTGCTGTTGAACATCGAGGAGAGTTGACATTTTCTATGGTAAGCCAACATTGCAAGTCTTCCAAACGAGATCGTGTAATTTTTGTTTAATTTTTTTAAATTTTTTTTTGGGGGTGGGGGGGAGGAGGACAGGATCTCTTGACTCACTCAATTCATCTTTTACGTGACCTACCTCTTCCTTGGTAGTCTGAGTAAGCCTGGCGAGAGAGGCTCTTGAGGCTGACTATAATAGCATTCGTAACAGGTGGGTAAGCAACCCATTTTGCTCTTTGTTTTCAACAAAACGCAGGCTGGACCCCAGTTGTTCTTGCATCTTCATTTCTCTGCCTGTCTGTTCTTGGGATGTTTAGGGTTTTGCGGAGTTCCTTGACCTTTTTCATTTGTGTGTTATTCATATATATGAATATTCAGGAGACCCTGATTTCAGCTGACTTTCATTACCGATACGCTTTTTATGTGCTTATTCTAACGTTACATTTCTCATAGATCTAGCTGTTTTTCTATTTCAGTGGCGTACGTAGCTTAATTAGGGGCTTTAAATTTGTTTGTGTGGATAAATAGTACATTGATCGTCTGCAACAGAAGTTCACTAAGGATTTTTGGACTTTGTTTTGGGTCTACAGATTATGAAAATGATGGGAGATAGAACACATCTTTGTCGTAATCCTGATGTTATTTTGAACCAGTTTGTGCTTCCTTCTTTTATTTTTACTGCTGTTGGCGTATAGATCTCGAGCTCGACTAAAACTGTCCAACAATTGTCCCCGAGATCTGACGCCATATGCTCTGGTTAAGTGTTGTCCATTGTTTGACACGGTTGACTGGTTGACTCTGTCAAAAGCCTCTCCTGATCTATGAAGACAAAGCCGATTTCTTTCTTGTGATCGATTGTTTTCTCGCATAGCTGTTGTAATGCAAAAATAGCATCCCTGCCTGCATATTATTTTCCCTTTGCTGAATGATCCCAACTCCGTCGATTCGCTCAAGTTTCTCTCAAAAATAGGTCTAATACTCCATTACATAGAGAGAAGTTGGGGAAATAGAGTGGGGGGGGGAGATAAAGGAGGTAGGAGAGGTATAGGAGAGGTAGGGTTAGACATAACAATGACATGATCATTCAGCTAGTCTTGTCTTTGTGATGTCATTAT
>NW_004797290.1:1413541-1416041 GCF_000002075.1 Aplysia californica | reverse complement strand
AATACCAGGACTCGATTTCGCCAGTACCGCCCAGCACTAACCTATAATATGTCCGTCTGAAATCGCTTGCCTCATAAAAAATATTGCACTTGTGGTCCCCAAATGTAATTTTAACTAACTCAAGCCGTTTGTGTATGTAATAATAGATGCAGTTTTAACGTCTACCACGTGTGTTGGTGTATAAAACTATAAGTATAAGCTTACTTTTCGTCGTCTCTGCCCACAGATACCCTTCAAGTTAACCTCCCCCTCCCCTCCCTCCACTCTCTCTCTCTCTCTCTCTCTCTCTATATATATATATATATATATATATATATATATATATATCCCTCCCCAACCCCCCCTCTCTCTCCTTGTCTCTCTCTCTCTCTCTCTCTCTTTCTCTCTCTCTCTCTCTCTCTCTCTCTCTCTCTCTTTCTCTCTCTCTCTCTGTGTTTTTCTGTCTTTTGGGGTCTTTATTTGTATGTCTTTTCACGGGCCTATTGGCAGCTTCATTCAAAATGATTAGCAGATCAGAAGGACCTATAATATTTTCCTCTCGTACCTCTATAATCTCATGAAATCGAACGTGACCCATGACCTCACGCAGACATTTTCCAGCGCGGTGACGCAAGCCTCAGCGAGATATCGGATTACTTGCTGGTACATGAGAAAAACCCCGTGCCTTTTTGTTAAAGTCTGGATTCCCAAGAGTTAGCACCGTTGCTTTCTGTTTCCACATTTCAAACAGAGCAGCTCGCTGTCCACAAAGCACACTTCCGCTATGGCTGTGGCCGCATGACTAACGGCCGGTGGTCAAAATACGTACTGCAAACACAGCTCGGAGCGCTTATTTGTTCACTGTACATTGGAAAAAAAATTGCGTGAAAGAAATTTGCTTACGTGACATACTGTTCTGGACCCAGGTGAAAGAAGAGTTGACGGTACCTGTAAGAAAGCATTCATCTTGAACAAAAAAACTTAATAAAGGTCACAAGTTGAATAAGATAAGTAGCGAAAACTTTAAACTTTTGGTTAAGAGAACAATTATATAATATGAATTTTAAAAATGCCTGTATGTGTCCTTGAAAGTAAATCGTTGTGTACATGCAAGTAAATACTTGTATTTGAGTTTGGCGGTGCTCGGGAGATGGGTAGGTAAGATAAAATTCCGAGTAATCAACGAGCTGTCCTGGAACGAACTGGAAAGAAAGAACTGGAACGAACTGAAACGAACATGTAGACCGTATTTTTTCAGGCTATTTAGAGGCTATACAAAGTCATTCGAAATCAGGGGCGAAGGCTGACTTATTTGAAAGGGTATTCAAAGTGAGAGAAAGTATCTGGTAGAAATGATACCAATCACGAAAAGTTTTCCGACCATAGGAACATAGCAAATCTTATCCGAGGCGGCATCACTGAGTTGTGAATGAAAACAAATCCTGGATTTATATTGTATGTTCACCCGCCAAAATAATAGAGAAAATATCTCATTAAATAATTGCATTCCCACTTTGTGCAAAACCTAATTATAACTTTCAAACATATGGATGTAATAATAATCTCAAAATTTTCCAACAGTCAACTTGGCAAAGGATGTAAAAACACAAACAGAAGGCAAAGAAGCATACTAGACGACAATAAGCCTACTACGAACTATGTTTTAGCAATTTGGCTTCAAATTTGGCTTTCTTTGTCCAGATTCTCGTTGTCAGGAAACAATAGGAGTGGCCTTATTTTAGCGGTTTAAAAAGTCGAGGAAAAAAACAACAAAATAAGAACTCACAGCCACCCACGAGAGTACATATTGTATGAGGAGTTAGCCCTCCTCACCTTTTTTAAGTGGTCTCTACCAATCCAATTGTGAGCTTTCATAGGCAGTGCTTGTGACTGCTTATTAGGGTAGGCCGAAAGAGGTGAAAAGGGTATTCATGTTGCAATGAAACAGTTTGAGCGTTGTACACAGGGTTCAAATTACAGTTATTTAAATTTGCACGGTCTACGTTTATGGGTGTGTTTGACGGCCACGATGTTCCCAAATTACGGAAGGGAAGAAGTAATTATTGACGCTCCGCCCCTATTCGAAAAAGACAGAAATGCAAAGAATAATTTCTACAATGCAATATTTAGATAGCCTTATCACTTTATGAATTGCATGTTATGTCGGTAACATTTCTAAAAATACAGCAGTTACGTTCGGACAGAGTTATACAGAAAGTTGAGAAAGCAGCAAAAGTTATTTATACTTCACACTTCTCTTTCCCTGAGTGTTACAATAACAATGTTGTGTAAGAAGCAAAGAAGATCATTGCCGACACTAAACACCCATTAAATTTGGAATATCATACATCTGTGAGACGTAAACGTTTTATTTTTAAAAAGCAAGAGCCAGCAAGTATACAGATCAATTCACACTGTCATCAATACGAGTTACTCCATTATTGTGAAGTGTACGAGAATATCATTATTATTGAGGGTGAAATGCACGTGTGTATGTATGTATGTATGTGTGTGGGGGGGG
>NW_004797290.1:1410970-1413101 GCF_000002075.1 Aplysia californica | reverse complement strand
GGGCTAGAGGGAGAATGAAAATGGAGGGAGGGAGAACGAGAGAGAAAGAGAGGGGAAAAGGGTGGGGGGGGAGAGAGAAAGTGGAATAAGGATTGGAGTTAAGATAACGAGAGAGGGAGGGAAAATATACTGAAAGTTTATAACAAAATCAGTCAGTCACTCAATACCAAAAGCCACGATGATGAAGCCCAATGTTCTTTACCTTCAGAATTAATCTATATTTTCCTTGACGCTGCTTTGACTGCGCCCTTGTTGGGCTGACATAGGAACTTGTGATAACCGGGAAAATTTGCAGCACTGACCAATACAAACACAAAATATTGTAATATCTTACAATATTTTGTGATGATCAGGAGGATTTGCAGCACTGACCAGTACAAATAAGAATGTCGTACATTCTGTGAGGACTGAGGACCATAGGAGGGTTTGCAGCACTGGCCAAGACAAACAACGATGTGTCTCCGTGTCGTTATATCTTCAACTAATATAGTTAATGGAGATCTGGCACTACCGTCGCAGAGTCACACTTCTCTACAAAAATGCAAATGCTCTTTCTGTTTTCCTGCTTTTTTTCCTCAGCACTAAATGACCACTTTTTGAGCCGAAATTCTTCTTTCTTGAAACTCAAACAAGCAAACAAACTCAACTGATTAAACACAAACAATCAGGGATTTCAACACTCCTCCCCACACGTCACTTTGAAGAAAAAAAAGAAGAGAGAAGACAAAAAAGGAGAGGATAGGAAAAAAATAATAACCAGAAACAACCGCCGTTAGTTTTCGCCCGGATCGTGACTGGGTTGAGCGGGTAAAGAGCGAGGGCTAGGCCCGTCAGTATACCCCGACTCAGGAGACAGTGTGAACGTGCTCTGGGCAGCGAACGGGTGGGAGGGAGGCAGTGCGGATATTGAACATTATTATCTCCCAGCGCCGTTGGCAAACTGGACATTTTCTCGACGTCATTGGGTGGAGCACAGTGTGAGGCGAGATACATATATAATATGATGTGTAATATGAGACAAGTTTGCGTATTACGTAGTTTTTTTTGTCGGTTTTTGTTTTTTTAGCGTTTGTTCAGTGAGTTCACACGTTCTTTTATTCAGGGAACTTGTGGATTGAGCTCTTCAGGGATTACTACAGATCAGTTTGGCGGATTCGGAGGAGTTTTAAAGACGTTTGAAAGCCATACTGGCGTAGATTTCTTTTTTTTATATACTTTCATTTAATTTGCGAAATAATTCAAATTTTGTTTTAAATTTAAAACTGTAAAGACTGACAAAAAAATGCGACTTAGAAAGTATTGCATGTTATAAATAAAATGCAATGTAAGCTTAGACCTCGGCCAGGCTTACATTCAGGCATATTGACATCTTGACACGAACACAGACTGGCCAAATCAGACCTGTGAACAAGCTGCTACAGCTTGTTATTTCAATCCGTCAACACACTCTTGCGCTATACTAGCACATAGAGGGATCACAAACTCAATAGAGAGAATACATTAACGCATATTCAACAGTCTGCAATAACACACAAAAAAGAATTATCAAATATATTAATATTAAAAGTATGCTTTCCACACTCACTAACAGAAAAAAGTTTGTGCACTGTCACTTAACGAAAACACAGAAAAGAAGACAATTCAGACAGAAATTTGAGCAGCAGAAAAAGAGTGCGATGTTCACGGCTTTAAAAGATTCTAAAAGATGCCAAGAAGCGAACGTAAAAAAAACCCCAACAACCCCAGTGTTCTCGGAAATCCGAAATAGAGTGTGAATGAGACCTGAGAGTAGTGACTAATTACAGAGATGCAAGGAGTGGAGTTTTTAAGTTACGCAAAATTCCATCTGATCTAGAATCTCTACCTGAGTGGACCCCAAACACAGTGGTGACGTTCGAAGGATAAACAATTATTGCACCATGAACGCCGTCAGTGTTCTACTGATACTGCTGCTCATTCTGCGCTGTCCAGCCTCGCTCGCTCATCAGTACCCGCGGTACAGTCCACACAGAGAAATAGGTGAATACTGCTTTACACGGAATCCGACTGTTTTTGGGAGTTTTTTGTGTGTTGTTGTTGGCTGTTGTTGCTTTTTTTTCGTTTAGAAGGTTTTAAAGAAATGGCTTTGTTG
>NW_004797290.1:1407846-1408879 GCF_000002075.1 Aplysia californica | reverse complement strand
GTGTGTGTGCCTGTGTATGTGCGTTTGTGTGCCTGTTTATGTGCGTGCGTGTGTGTTAATGTGTGTGTGTGTGTGTGTGTGCGCGTGCGTGTGTGTGTATGTGTGTGTGTGTGTGTGTGTGTGTGTGTGTGTTTGTGTAAGTGTGTGTGCGTGGGTGTATGAATATGTTTGTGTGGTACATTGTATCGTAATGAAATAGGCGGTCCTCAAAATAATGAATTCCACATAACCCCCATTTTCCGTCCTTTGGGCGATACATTACTTTCGACCGAATATTTTTCTTTATGTGTTCTCTGAAACATATTTCTGAGTGTATTTTACTGAAAAATGTTGATCATAGGCACAAAAATGTTACATTGCAGTTTCCAAAGACACACAAACCTTGGAAGTCACAAAACATTGGCAGCCATAATTTTACCATGACGCTAGACCTCCTTTACCCGCAAACATCACGACTTCTAGTCTAGATGGACGTGTATTTTTTTCTACCAAAAACAATACAAATGAGGATTCATTAAGAAGATACCTATTACTCCATAATAATATGCCCCAAATTCGACCAGCTCTGATTTCACCTCTTTGCGACACACTTTTTAAAAACTATTTACATGTAGGCCTACGTGGTCTGTTTCTCTGTTGACGTTGAATGTCCTGCAGCAGAGGCGCGTGGAGCATGTCGATGCCTCGATTTCTCTGATGTTGCGTTAAACCTTCCACCTTTCTTGGGTTACAGTGAACAATAAGACAGCGGTTTGGGGTAAACACAGCCGTAAACTGCACGAAAAACAAAGAATAGAAAAAATCTGCCACGTGGTTGGGAAAATATGTCAATCAGTTAAATTTTTTTTTTTATGTAGGTGCTTTGAACACCGGGCATCAAATTATTTTTTTTTATAACATGATCTACTTTTTAGAGTCCATGTACTTAGTGAAGAGAAAAGCGTAAAGACTCAAAAGACTAGAATTTTTTACACAATCAAAAAGAGGTACCTTTTTTATCACCAGTATATATATTATATTATATATTATATCG
>NW_004797290.1:1403232-1405735 GCF_000002075.1 Aplysia californica | reverse complement strand
ACACAAACACACACACACACACACACACACACACACTTTCCACCTTTCCCTATCATTGGCTGGCCTCTTGATATTCTTCCATGCCTTCCCACTTTTCTGTTCATCATTCTCTGTGACTCTTCCTTAGATTCAACGTGGCCTCCCCTTGTAGACTTTGCTATAAAAAAAAAACCCAAAAAACTTCCATTCGTTGCACAGATGCGAGTACTCCAGTGTAGTAATTTCCCCCAGTTTGTCTCATTCCAATGCAATTGTGACGACATACTGCGCAAACGAGCAAGGCGCGAAGTTCTTTTCTAATCTGAGCTGGGCTTTTAAAAAAACATGAAAGTTTCTTTTGTTACAGGTATTACGAGTGGAAAAAAAAAGATTCTAAAAGACAATTGGTCTACGACCCACTTTCTGCAATAGTATGTATCCTGAAATAATAATGTCCGCATTTGGATAGACTCGAAAAAGTAAAGAAAGGACCCGGATTGATTGCATAGGGCTTATGTGATTAAAGCCAAAGTCCAATGTGGAGCACGCTATCGAGAACTAAGCCTTATGAAAATTTGATGAAAAATCCAAAAGCCTCTATGCAAATGATGTCCCTTGCTACGGTTCCCTCCCCCCCCCCCAAAAAAAAACAATAAAAAAAACAACAACAACAAAACAAAACCACCCCAAAAAGAATTAAAATAAAACAATCTAAAACCCCCAGCAAACAACAGACGAAGAAAAACCCAACAACAATAAAACACATCGATAACATAAAGAACACAACAACGGTGCTGGCTCTCGGATGATCATTAACGTGTCTCGCGTTACGTATTAGTTCTGAGCGAGCTGTTTCCCAGCCAGTTTCGATCTAGATAAGATTAAAGTTTAAGAATCGCTCTCATACCGTGTGTGCGTTGTAGTAAACGACTTATGGGTGAACTCGATCAGACAAAAACATACAGTCAAGCTTTGTCAAGTGACCATTGATTTTAAATTCGTGGTCACTAGGTGCGAAATGAAATGAAATGGTAAAGGATTAACGCTACTATCAATACGATTAGGCTATTCAAGAGGCGGGACCTCCGAGCTTAATGCCCATCTCCAAAAGGACCCAGCCAAAAAAATAAATTTATGGAAAGTGACTTTCCCAAGGACACAGCTTCGGACTGAACTGAAGCTCGAACCCCCAAACCCGAAATAAGCTTATCACAATTAGCCCCCGGGGTCCGGTAGCCTAACCACTAGGTTACTGACGCCTCTCAATAAGTGTGTCTCAAGACACTTTCGCCAATGTTCGATTTTATCAACAAGGACGAACCTCTGTGGCCTCTCTGTGTGTTCATTTGAGTTTGTTGCTTTGTTGCTCTTTTGTGTATCAAATGTGATTGGTATGATTTACAGGCCTATATGCCATATCAGTCGAGGATTTTTTTATTTTCTTTTTCTTTTTCCTTTTCTGTCTGAACTGAATTACTAAGGTAAAAGAACAAAGGAAATCTGGCAAAAGAAAACCCCTTTAATCTCCAGGGGTAGTGTGGCCAAACAACTTGTCAGAAACGACGTCGTAAATCGCGTCTTACGGGATTAGGGGGTGAACAATTTGTTCTATCCCTAGAGGAATCAAACTCATTTCAGAATCCCAGAAGTTCGAGCATTTCAAGTCGAAAGGAGACTAATTAATGCTGTGGGCTCGGCCATGTGCTTGCTATTTCTATTTTTTTAAGTCCAAACTCGCTGAGTCTTTGCGCTATTCATTATCTATCTCCTTCAAGGTCATTGTAGAACAGAGTATAGGTATACAACATTTTTTTAAAGATTGGAAATGAGATAAGCTGATCAAAGACTCTTCCGTTTATTTCCGACTCTTGAATAAAATCTATACAAGACTGACGTTCACGCCATCGCTTGGTTGTTTACAGTCTTGCAAATTCTTCCGAACCCGAGCCAGTCTTTCTTATCTTATCAAACTGTGTGTTTATTGCTTGTAATACTCATTTCTACTCACGCTGCTGATTTGTTATATAAATAGGTTAAACAGGAGTGCATTTTTGGGGACATTTGTGTTGCTGAAAATTTGGATGACAAAACTGTCTGCTCACCAAAGGGGAATAGCCTTATACAAAGAGTTAAATGTCTCAGCTTAAAAAGCACGGGCACCTCGTACACTGATTTGGTAGTGCTGATGTTACGACGTACGCTTCTCATAGCGCAATCAAGGCGGCTGACTTCTGCGTCGAGAGGGGTATTACAGCGTGATCCGTGTTGTTTACGCAATTGATCTCACGTTCTATTTCACTGAGGCAGACAGCTGGGCTCGAAATAAAAATTATCAAGACTTTTTGGCCTGATCGTATTCCATGATCAGAGTTCATTAGAAGACATAACATTTTGGGTCGTGTGCACTGTACCATAAACTCATTGGTGGACATTACTAAGAGTACACATAAATCAGCAGTTATCACCGACTAAGCTTTTTTCCCACCCACCCCCTTTCCCCCTCCCTCCCTCCCTCGCTCCCTCG
>NW_004797290.1:1400735-1402975 GCF_000002075.1 Aplysia californica | reverse complement strand
ACACACACACACACACACACACACACACCACATTAAGGCACCACGTACTCATTCACACATATAATCTATAGATTTTATAGAAAACTTATAAAGTACCTTCTGCTGGTAGTAATAAATCTACTCCTTTTTTACAAAAATCTCTCCATATTGCATTGAGCATTTTTTTAAAAAATCTCCACTAATTAATTATCATAATGATAACCAAAATGAAACTGATGAAACACCAGCGAGTGGAATTGACAGGGAAGCTCATAACATGTATAACAATGACGCCTCGGTCAAATTATCTTTGCGTGTAGCACGAATTATTAACTAACTATATTTGTGCCACAAATCTTTCCATATATACGTATTGAGCAAGAACTAACAAAAGACAAACAACAAACAAACAAAAAGACCACCCCCCCCCCCCCAAGAAAAAACCAAAATGCAAAGAGAAAAAGAAAAGAAAACCTTCGACCTATTATCATAATGACATAATGTGAACCAAAGCGAAAATGATGAAACTTAAATTAAACTAGCGAAATTGAATAGAGAAGCAAAAAAAAAACAACAACCCCCCAGCTATGTGTACATAATATGATATCACATATCTTTATTCGTAGCACATACTAACTGACTTCTTTTGTGCCATAAACTGATGAACCTTGAATATACGTACTAAGCAAAAACAAAAAGAAAAGATAAAAGACAAAAAGAAAAGTCGACTAATTATTATAACGGTAACCAAAACGAAAAGGATGAAACATTAGCGACGGAAATTGAACAGAGAAGATCAAGATAGCTATCCGTATGACGATGACGCCCATTTGAATATCTTTGTGACGAATGTGGGACGCATAAACCCTCTAGAGTAGACAAATCCTCTGGGAACTCATCTGTGAAATAAAGGGATCAGCACCTCGGACACCTCCCTCTTTTTTGCTGATTTCTCGAACCGCCTGTTGAGGACTTAACGCCTGCACGGTTTTGGAATTCTGAGGAGCCGAGTGTAAAGGAGATGATGGCTGAGGGGTCGATGGAGAGAGAGAGAGAGAGAGAGAGAGAGAGAGAGAGAGAGAGAGAGAGAGAGAGAGTGTGTGAGAGAGTGTGTGTGTGTGTGTGTGTGTGTGTGTGTGTGTGTGTGTGTGTGTGTGTGTGTGTGTGTGCTTGAGAACACATGCTGAAATGTTTGAAAAGCCCATTTTGGGGGCAATGTACTCTTCTCAGCAGCAGCAAACTGGATAATGAAAGCAATTGCATGATGTTTGCACAAAATATTGACACATAAAAAAAAATCATAATAGTGCAAACTATAATTTGCTAAGAATGAATGAACGATATTCAAAGCTCTTGCTATTCAACATGCTTCTTTCTTTCCCCATAGTAATGAACAACAGGACATTTCTGCTCGGCGAGCTTCCTATTCAGCATTATTCAATGTTAGCTGTGTGTAGACCCCTCAATTCAATATGCAATAATTCGCTCTGCTCTTTAACCAAGCCGGCGTTCTCCTACTGTACACATAACCGAGCCGATTTGTAGATAATATAATCAAATCACATAAAGTTTCTGGGGACACAGAGGTAGAGCCCTAGCCTCAAACCTCTTTAGGCTGGGTTCCGTTTTAGGTTCGGAATTCAATTGTAACGTCTATTTACTTTTTAAAATTTGAACGATTATTGTGACATGGGGGTTGTGGAAAAGGGCTTTTTTTCGGGAACGGGGGGATTTTGACAGTACACATGCATTTCCCTCCAGCTCTTTGGTTCAGTTTCTTTAAGGGTTCAAGCTCACAACCCTTCCTACACAGGTAGAACTTTCGTGAGGACGCAAATGTGTTCCTTCATATTTTTTTGGGGGTATATCCCCTTTGACGTCACTTGCCAAAAAAAAAAAAGCGCGAAGCTTTTTTTGTTTGTTGAAGGTTTGCTTCGTAGTCTTGGGTGTTTCTTTAAGTATAGAGCGTCTTGACATTTCCGTTGAACCGAAAAGACGAAAGTATTTTTTGACGAACAAGGTTAATCTTCTTGAATAGAGAGCACTGGCACAGACATCCCCATTATATATGTATTCAATGATGGTTCCACCATAATCAATTATTGTTTCGAAATACCTTTTACACCTGCTAGGTCCATATTTGTTATGTTTAGTAACTTATGCTATTAAGATATATTTTTTCTTGTAAATACTGCCACTGCGTCAGTTTCATCTGTAAAATAATACAACTTCATTATAACTCGTTCAACTTTAAAAACCGG
>NW_004797290.1:1398308-1400635 GCF_000002075.1 Aplysia californica | reverse complement strand
AGAGAGAGAGAGACAGAGAGAGACAGAGACAGAGAGAGACAGAGAGAGACAGAAAGACAGAGAGACAGAGACAGAGAGAGAGAGACAAAGAGAGAGACAGAGAGAGACAGAGAGAGAGAAAGAGAGAGAAAGAGAGAGAGAAAGAGAGAGAGAAAGAGAGAGAGAAAGAGAGAGAGAAAGAGAGAGAGAGAGGGGGGGCAGAGAGATAGCTAGAAAGACAGTTTGAGAGGACGGGAAGACAGGTTGACCGAAGAGAGTACGAGAGAAAGATAAAATGACAGTATTGCTTATTGTTTTCGTGTATGTGTTCAATTGTTGTTGAGGCAGCCTATTCATGTACCGTTTTAAAATGTGATACAACGATATGTCTTTTGTTTGGAAAACACCCTCTCTGTTTACATGTCCTTTATTTTGTGTCTCACAAATGAAGGGATTGTCTGTTCGCCTCTCATCCACCATGTCACTTTTCCTCTCTTTCACTCTCCCCTGTCCCCTGTCTCTTTTTCAAGCTTCTCTCAACTCTCTCTGGCTTCCTGGCTTGCAAGTTATACTTCTCTCTATCATTTCGTCTACTGAATGCCTATTTTTCTGCGTTTCTGTAATATTCAAAGCTGGCAGAAGATGCCTTGACACCGATTATTTCTTGCCAAACCCCTTCTGCTCTTGCCCGGCTTTCCGTCTTGCATTTACAGGCATGGCATTACACATTCATCGTGCATCATGTCTTTCTGAACGATGTCTCTTATTCTGAACATGGTTATCTTCATGGTTCTCTCAATTTGTCTTTCAGTTTTGAAATTCAAGACACACCGTGCTAATATTACCTGGAACTATAAATAGCAATGTGTACCCTTACGTTTGCCTTAGGCCCGACTCGTAATTTTGACCTGGAGAAACTTCATTGGCGGTTTTGTGAACAGCATCTTCATCAGCAATTGACAGTAATGTAATAATGATAATAATAATAAATAAATAGCATTTGTATAGCGAGCGCATATCCCCGCTCAACAGCAGGCACTATGCGCTTTACACTATATTATTACCCCAGCAGACCATAGAACACTCAGAAACATTCTCAGCTTCCCGGGAAGCATACAGTGCAAGCTAGAGTGCAAGCATCTGATTAAGCGCTCAAACACTAACAAACTGACAAGATCCTTCACTGTCTATAGCCGGGTACCCACACCCACCTGGGTGAAGTGAGGAAAATTCGTGTAAAGTGCCTTTCCCAAGGACACAACGTCGGGCCCCTGACGGGATTCGAACCCACGACCTTACGGTTGCGAGTCCAAGAGCCTAACCACTAGGCTACCGACGCCACTAAACGTGCCCCATTGTACAATGGTGGCATAATGAAGTCATCTATAAAATCACTCTCGTGCTCTTCCAGAATAACTGACTCATAAAGAAATAGCATTTATCAAGAATGTATGCTCACTGGTGATAAAGTTCGAAGGCTGTAAAGTTCTTTGACATTAAAAAAATCAGATTCTGCTAAGGTCCGGGGAAAATATAATTACTTCTGTGATCCTCAATTCCATTGTCTGAACATACAGATTTAGTGTTTATTTGCAAACATAAATCAAAATGTTATTATTTTCCCGTGTTTTGGCGTCCGTAAACTCCTGCCAAGCTCAAGGAGAAAAGGCACATATAATTCCAGACATCTTACTTCCGATTTGCATCTCTGGAAATTCTAAAGTTGATTTATTCAACAAGTGCTGTTGTCATAAAAAATGTTGCGGATTCAGAACGCTATCAATAATTCTTATGTGGTAGAAATCGTGGGGGAAAAAAACAAGAGCACAGATGACATAATGTGACATCAGGAATGATCCCGTCTAAGCTTTATGGAGGAGCCATGGCCTGCAATTGTAACTCCTGCTGTTTGTAGAAAATTGTGTTTGTTTTATGTTCGTCTCGACCCGCCTGTCACGGAATGAAAGAGTACAAAAGGATAGAGTCTCGAGTCAAGCAGTCTGTCTAAAAGTGCGAATTTTGTGTGTGTTTATTAAATCTTTGTGTGAGTTGATGTTGTCGCTGATGCAACTCCTCCTGTTGGTGTATCGTTGTTGTCGATGCTGTTCTCGCTTTTTTGTTACTTGACCTACTTCTGCTATGGTGCATGCCGTCGTGCCAGGGCAGCCTTTTTAAACTGTTTGTTTTTATATATGTTCTTATAGTTGTTTTGGTTTTTTAAAAGATTATTTTTGGAGCAGTTTCCGCTTCAAGATGTCTTTCTGCACTTTTTATTTAATTATAAGTTTCAGTTGAGTCATTCTCTGATCCTTATTTTCGTATGTTGTTGTTGCTGTTGTTGGGGGGGG
>NW_004797290.1:1395931-1398160 GCF_000002075.1 Aplysia californica | reverse complement strand
GGATTCTGGGTGAGGGTACTGGAGTGTTCCGCGGAAATAATCACTCATGTGAACTTTACATTATTATGAAATTTTCTGAGTGTCTGTCCGTAAATTAGGACGAAAGCTGTCAGGTAAATAATTTTCCACGACGCGTTGAATAAATTCATATGAGTGAATTCTTTCATCCCCTTATTTCATTGATTCAATTCGATAAGGCTTTTATTTCAGGCAGAATCCACACACTGCTCGCTTCCACATCTGACAACACAGCAAAAATACGGGTCCTTTTTTCCTGCAAGCCCGCTATTTGCGAACGTATTAGAACGTTTATCCTTGTGAATCTGAACATTCCGTGCAGCTTGATTCCACAGCTAACAGAAGTGCTCGGATGTAGGAACCATTCATGGATCGTTGGTAGAATGCCCTCTAATACAAGTACTCGGTAATGGCAGAGATCTCGGTATTAAATCACCCCACTGCTTCTATGCACCGCTCTTTTTTGTTTATACACCAGAGCATCGAATTTACTCTGTAAACATGCAAATAAGGGTTGTTCGTCGCTCTAAGTAGATTCAGATACTTTCGAAACTCTCCGCTCCGTTTAGAGATCAGCATGGTCGTTGAACCCCAGTGGTGTTCGCCCTATAGTATTTGTTCATCTGTGATCCCGCGTTGCCACAACCAGCCAGTTCTGGCACTTTATAGCTTGCTCCAAGCATTGCTCATGGCGAAAATATGTTTCTTAACCTTTCGCGGTTGTTGTTACTTTTGCTGCGTTGATGATGATGATGATGATGATGATGATGATGATGATGATGATGATGATGATGATCATGATGATGATGATGATCATGATGATGATGGTGGTGGTAGTAGTGGTGGTGGTGACAAACCGCAAAGATGATGATGATGAACGGCATTTATGATGATGACGATGATGATGCACTGGGCATCATACTGTTCTAACAGCACTTTGTTGTTACGCTGACTATCAGTAAACTCCGGTATCTCGAGAGCGAAATAGATTTAAATTCTCTTTAAGGGGAGGGCTACACTTGGAGGCTATCTCGCTTGTTAGTGGAGCACATTTGATCAAATTTCACACATATAACAAGCATAGTAAGGAGTTTTTTAATCCGCAATCAAATTTGAGAAAAAGTTTCGTTTCCATGGCTACGGTGGCCATATTGGATTTTATTGACATGTCTTACGTAATGAATATCGCACTTATTGTTCATGGAAATAGATTGGCTTTTTTTTTTTTGCCTTCATGTTAACAAACATTAAATCAACAAATTTGTCTGTTGAATTTTCCTTAAACGGATGAGAACAATTATTTATGAATTTTTTCCTGAGGTCATATTCAAGTTTGCAAAAAGTCTGTGAAAATCCATACTCCAGACACCACCAACAAAAAACTATTCCATATAGATCTATAAAAAATTCAATGTTTAGTACATATTCTCTTCATTCTGGGAACATTTCATGAGGATTGGATGAAAGATGGGGGGGGTATTCAAAAAGGTATATATAGGAAAACCGCGTTTTGAGAAAACGGGCATTCAAGAAAAATAAAATATTGTCTTTATGAGGAAATGATGGTGACAAAAAAATCAGAATCCATAATTTTGAGCTGAACTGGGACTTTTGGGGTGTAGCCCCGCCCTTTAAGGTTCCCACTAAGGGCCCATCATAGATTTCCTTTGCTTCGAAAAGAATGATGACTGTAGTGAAAGCAAACTACCGAGAAATATTAACAGCTACTCAACGTTTTCCGTCTAAAACTCGAAACCGATAAAACGCTGACTTCAAATTAGATATTGATTGCGTTCTTCACAAAACCAATTTCAATAGCCGTACATACACTATCAATCTAGTCAATGTGATTTTTCTACCACCCACCCCTCTTTTTTTAATTTCTTGCTTTTTTTGCTTTCTTTCTGTCTTCTGTCCTGCTTTCTTTATTTCGTACTTTCTCTTTCTATCTTTCGCTCTCTCTTTCTCTCTCTCTCTCCCTCTCTCTCTCTCTCTCTCTTTCTCTCTTTCTCTCTTACTCATTTCGTCTCTCACTATCTCTCCAGCCTCTCTCCTTCCTTCTCTCTCTCTTACTCCCCTTTTCCCTTTTCCCCTCTCTCCCTTTCATTTTCTTTCTCTCCCCCTCGTTCTCTCTCTTTCTCTCTCTAGATCTCCCTTTCTCTCTCTCTCTCTCTCTCTCTCTCTCTCTCTCTCTCTCTCTCTCTCTCTTTC
>NW_004797290.1:1391489-1394341 GCF_000002075.1 Aplysia californica | reverse complement strand
CCTCTCTCTCTCTCTCTCTCTCTCTCTCTCACTCCTTTTGTTCTGTGGTAGATAAACCATTCTAGAGTTGTCATTCTGCAATCTCTAATCTGTTTAAGGTAAAACAAAATAAACAACATAAGAAGTTGATGGCACGACCTGTTCGGTTTTAGAATACTGTTTCTTTATTAATTTTTAATGACAATTCCTACTGTCAAAATGCAACCTCTTTTTAACAAATATTTTGAACTGTTCAAGTCTCGCACGAGTGTGAATATAGATTGTAAAAAACAAAACCTACACATTTTCCCATAAACTGTTAGTTCTTAATATAAACCCGTAACGGGGGGGGCTCTTGTGAGCTTGAGGTTAAGGTTTTCGCCTCTCATTCATTAGGTCCCGGGTTCGAATCCGGATAGCGACGGAAAATTTTCTTCTCTAAAGTTTTCCCCCTTCACATCCTTTCCTGCCCTCTAACAATGTTCTGTCGTCTACTTTTGTCTCCACTCCTCCCCTCCTTTGCCCCTTCCTCTGGGCTCCTGACTCTTTCTGCAGCCTTTCTACTGCTTGTCCATGGCTCCTTTCTACTGCTGTCTTTCAGTTAACCCCTGATCTTACAGTAGGAAATATCTACAGCTAGTCTTCTCGGAAAAGGGCGAAAAATCTCGGAGGTCCCGTGTGCATGTTGCGCACGTTAAAGGTCCCTTGGTGGTCCAAAATCGATAAGAGTAGGGTTCGGCCGCCACCCGGACAAACGTTCAAATTTCCTACAAACTAAAAATGTCCCAGGAGCTCATATGACCTAGATCTAATGCAGTTGCGAGAATCGTTAAACACTTATCACAAAAAATATTTTAAAACTAGACTGTAATGATGTGGTTAGAGCTTTCTTAGACCTTGCCTGTGGTGTAATAGCACCGCCATTTTGTCACTACATGAAAAGAAAATCAAGAGTCTGATTTTGACATGACGGAGCTTATTCTTTCGAGTATCTTCTTCTCTTCACTGGGATACTAAAAAAATTAAAAAGCCTAGTTTGTCCCTGACCCGCAAGACCAACGCATCCCGCATCCTAAACGATGTAAATTGTGCCGATAGGGATTTACAATGTTTCCAGTTCTAGTTACATTTTTACTGAGTATCTTTTTACTTCTTTGAAAAACGCATGCCACGGCGGAACCTTTGATTTCGAGGTCAAACCCGTAGAGACTATCCTGTGCTCTTTACATCTGACCTGTAAGGAGCGAATAGCATTATTTGGTGCCAGAAGTCGGTTCAAGAGTGTAATAGCCATGTACCCCGCAAGGCAGATTCCCCCACTGGCTATTATATTTCGCCCAGCCTTTGTCCACTTGCAAAGTCCCTTTTGGGATGGCTCACGGGCACAGCCCATGAATCCGGGTCCACTCAACAACAAAAAAGACCTGCTAAAAGAATGCACATCAGGAAAAAAAAACAGCCCTGGTGCCATCCGTGATGGGGCTCTTGAAGTCACATTTTAGGGACAGTTCTCAAAGACTAAAAGAAGACAATGCGACAGCATACGTTCCCCACCCCCCTTTTTGTGCCCGCAGTTCTTACTACAGAGCGTTCACACCAGTAGTTCCGGATGCACGACCAATATCGGCCACTCAGTGCTTGCACACCACAAAGTGTTGGTCTTCTGCTTTGAAGTACAGATTCAACACGGATGCTAAGAAAAAGATCTCTGTTTTATTACAGCTCAAACGAAGAAGGGCGAAGCCAAGACAAAGAAGATATTGGGTTCACTCAATATGTTCCCAGCGTCGTTTGCTTGGTGAATTCCACCATCTATTTTCACAGCTACTCGCGGATGTGGAAAATGTGTAGCTTAAATACGCATAAGTTTACTCGAATTAATATCACCATACAACCATAGACAGAAACTACACAAAGCAGAGAAGCTCTTTGTGGCCAACAGAGATCTATAATAACTTTAAGGTAAGAATTATACACCCCACACGATCGTTGACGGTGGAATTTTACCATTGCCATAAAACAGAAATAACGGAGGTGCGACAAAAATTAACTCGGGTGTCAACGGTGGTCTGGTGTGAACGTTATACAGTTTTGTCGAGACATTTGGGTGGCACCGTGGTAAAATCAGACACTCGCAAGAATTATGAAATTAAAGAAACCGCCATATTCCCTCTCGTCAAATAATTTTCATCTTTCATCATTAAAATTGTAGTTAATTTTTTTTCGGCTCCACACCTTTTATATTTGTTTAAAAACAGACTTCTTTTCGGCCTTTTTTAAAAACGCTGATCAAAAGTATTGAAATGTAAATTTGCAGTTTCCAAGGACTCTCAAGCTTTAGAAGTCACTAAACTTTACTTTGGCGCCATTTTCTCTCTAAGTTTACCTTCGACACCAGGTCCAGGCGACCCAAACCATCTTCAATCCCAAAAATATCTTGGTTTCTATTCAAGATAGATGAATAATTTATACAATCAAAAGTAAGACCAATAAGCTTTAGGATGATACAATTAACCGCATATGCCCCAAAACTTCCTGAGCATCTGGTGCAACTGTGCCGTGACATTATTATCCGAGCATTTTGCTGGTCTGGTATGAAATGAAATCAGTGCTAGATCTAGTACGTCACGTTCATCTACATAACAATGCTAGTCTAGCACTGTTTCCAATTTCGCGAGTTATGTCTCAAGAAGCACAGAACAGACATAGGAGACAATTAGATAACGAACAAATTATCCAGTAGCAATCGCTCTAGATTCTTGAGAATTCCCATAGCCTCGCATTCAGACAAATCTTGTCCAAATATTCCCCAAGCACTGTTGCCTGCAACCACCTTCGTTCTCCACATTAACCCCCCACCCCCACCCCCATCC
>NW_004797290.1:1386446-1389470 GCF_000002075.1 Aplysia californica | reverse complement strand
CTCCCCTCAACCATCCCACACGACAATGATATAATAAATGCCTGTGTCAGGGCTGGCTTTTCTGTCAACACCCTATGCCAGAGACGCTGTATGTAGCAAGGAGACAGACAGGCTGGACAACCAGATAGGCCAGATGACCTAATTAACAAGTTACAGGTCTGTCAGACTGTGCTTACAGCTCAAGCCGATGCTCGTCATTTTAATTTTGTTTGTTTGAATGTGGAACACATTCTTTCTTTGTGCATCTTTTTCTCTCATCCATACCCACCCTCAGGCTACTTTTTTCCTCCATTTTGGAAATTTTTAAATTTTTTTTTAAAGATTCTATTTCTCTTTGTCACTCTGTCTGTCTGTCTGTCTGTCTGTCTGTCTGTCTGTCTGTCTGTCTGTCTGTCTTTCTGTCTGTCTTTAACTCTCTATCCCTGTCGCTCTCTTTCTCTTTCACGCCAACACAGAGAGAGAGAGAGAGAAGAGACAGACAGACAGACAGACAGACAGACAGACAATCGTTGTATGTGAGTGCGTGTCTGTCAATCTCTTTCTCTTTCTTTCTCTCTCTCTCTCTCTCTCTCTCTCTCTCTCTTTCTCTCTCTCTATCTATCTTTCTTTCTTGGTATCGTATCTGTGTGTATGTGTGTATGTGTGAATGTGTGTATGTGTGTTTAAAGGTGTGTGTGTGCGTGTGTGTGTCTGTGTGTATGTGTGTGGGTGTGTGTGTGTGTAGGTGTGCGCGTGTGTGCGTTTTACAAATATTGTTGTTCTCTGTTTCTCTCATGTGTTTAGTTGGGTTTTATTCAGCTAGCATGTAATTCAAATTCTCCAGTTTTCATGCGTATTGGTTTGTTGGGTTGTATTTTTCAAAAAATGTTCCTCAAGCACATACGGTAGCTTATAGAAATGGACATTTTACCTTGTTATTCCTGAAGAGAGATACAGGTTTCTAAAATTAGCAATTTCATAAAAGTTGAATAACACCACAAAAAACGAAAATAAACGAGATACTGCGGGGCATGGAAGATCGATAAATTTTCTTTCCAAAAACAATCTTCAAGGAACCCAGCTTTGGCGAGACATTTACCAATATTTTAATAAGAACCATGCACCTCGCACGTCCTGCCTGCAGATCTGAATGCCTGACCTTTAGCGCAATCAAAGAAGAAAACAGACAAGCAAACGAAACCTTCTAGAAATCCCCAAGGAAACAAAGGCATTTATCAAATCAGGAAAGTGGAATATTTCTTTGACCTTCGAGCTGTCATTTCAGCTAATTAGATTTTCACGCTGTCTATGGTTTCCCTTTTCACCCATCTAACTTAGGTCGATATCGCACACGCGCACAAGACTTTTGCAAGCCTCTTTGTTGATCTTTCACTGAATGAAGACATGCAGCTGATCATTGTAAGGCGGCGATTATTTAGTATTCCCTTTGTGCTGGCATGTGTTGTTGTTATTGTTGTTGTTGTTGTTGTTGTTGTTTTTGTTGTTTTTGTTGTTGTTGTTGTTGTAGTTGTTGTTGTTGTTGTTACTGTTGTTGTTATTATTATTATTATTGGTGGTGGTGTATGTGATAGCCTATTCTTCATGATCTTTTGGAGCCTGAAGAGCGTGCTCTTCGCCAGGGCCATGCTGCTGTTGTTGTTGTTGTTCTTGGTGGTGGTGGTGGTGGTGCTGCTGCTGCTGCTGCTGCTGCTGCTGCTGCTGCTGCTGCTGCTGTCATCATTAATGTACTTATTATTGTATCCGTGGTTGTTGTTTTTGTTATTGTTGTTATCATTGTTGCTGTTGTTGTTGCTGTTGCTGCTACTACTGCTATTTCTGTTGTTGCTACTGATGTTGTTGCTGTTGCTGCTGCTATTATATCTGCTGCTGCAGTTTCAGTGGCATTGATTATGGCTGCCGTCTTTATCATAATAAATTATTGTTGACTTCCTTTGTTTTGTTTCTTAGGCTCTCAGTTTTTAATCGCTTTTGGTGCTATTTCTGTCATTATCAGTGACGTCGATGTCAAAGAGTGATCAGAACAATATTTTAAAAGCTATTGTGCCCGATTTTTCAGATATGGTTTATGAGCCAAATTAATTACTTCGAGTGCTTCCAAGATAAAACTGTGTTGTCACTTTTTTCTCTTTCCCGTCGGTTAAAAAATGTAGATGTATTACGCCTCCATCAACATAATTTAGATCAATAAGAAGCGGGCTGCTTCAACCCTGCCTATCAAGGCAAACTCGGGCTGAGAGGGATTCCCTGTCCGAGCAGAAGACGGAAATCATCGGTACAAATTCTCTTCACACGGGAATCGAACCCAGGTCTTCTGCGTGCGATGGTGAAGTGCTTTACCGTCATATCATATGCTGGTCTCTTTGGCCGCCTTTTTGGAGCCCCGTGCAGTTTTTTAAGCGTACCCGTGGACATTCCCCCCACTCCCATTCTCTCTCTCTCTCTCTCTCTCTCTCTCTCTCTCTCTCTCTCTCTTTCTCAATCAATCTATATATCTATCTCTAGATGGCTCTCGTGGCCTAGAGGTTCAGGTGTTCGCCTCTCCTTCAAAGGTCCTGGGTTCGAATCTGGGTAGTGATCGAAAAAAAATTTCTTCCCCTTTCACCTCCTTTCCTGCTCTCTAACAATGTTCTGCCGTATGATTTCATCTCCGCTTTTTGACCCCACCTCTGGGCTCCTGACTCTTTCTGCAGCCTTTCTACTGTTTCTCCGTGGCTCCTTCTTACTACTGTATTTCAGCCAGACCCCTTATCTTCTGGTAAGAAAGATCAACACTAAGCCTTCTCGGACAAGGGCGAAAAATATCGGAGGTCCTTTGGTGTTCCAAAATTGATAAGAATAGGCTTCGGCCACCGCAAGGGCAAAATTCCAAATTTCCTACCAGCTGAATATGTTTAGTGTGTCCGCGCGCTCATATGACCTTATGCAGTTGCGAGTGCCGTAAAATATATATAAATCTCTATCTGACACCCAGACCCCCTTCCCCAAACACACACAAACACACATACGAAGACGCACACACACACA
>NW_004797290.1:1380204-1384294 GCF_000002075.1 Aplysia californica | reverse complement strand
CTCTCTCTCTCTCTCTCTCTCTCTCCTCTCACTCAAAAGAAAGACCAATGAGTTTATAAACAAATTATACAACCACTCTCAGTCTCAGCGCTGTCTATTGTTACGCAACGAATCAAGGTGCATTCAGAACCGTGTGCCCAAATGGACAGGTTCCACGGAATTGCTTTTCGGGTCACACGCAACCAAAAAACAAAAAGATAGGTTATCATAAAGGAAAAGCCAAAAAAGAAAAAAGAAAAAGAAAAAGAAAAAGAAAAAGACTACAATTTTTCAGAGATCTAAATTGCAGGACGTGTTGCAGGAAAACTTGCTTAGAGCTACATTCCAGTCAGATTGATAATATTTGCCCACGGCAAGCGCGCATGCGTAGATTGCTAGAGTTTGACATGTTTTCACTGTACGTAATTTGTCTGACTTTTCTTTTTTGAGGTGTCGTACTCAAATAGAAGATAGATTTCGCGCGCCATCTCCAATTGCAAACATCTTTAATACGTTAACATGGGGCCATACTTACTGCATAAAGTGAGGAAGACACTTTTTAAAATTAAAAAAATGTTGTTTTTTTTCAAGCAAATAGACGAAGGCCTTGGTGCTTTGGAAATGCTTCAGAAGCGCAGCGTAATCCTTTTTTTTAAAAAAGCCAAGCCGAGAATATAAAAACTAACCTAAATTTCTATCAGAAAAGTTATCCAAGGAAGTGTTTTTCAATCAAACCGTAGTCAGCGGTTGTAGGACCTAGCTCATAGAAAAGATACATGTACTTGTATATTATGATATGTTGGATATCATGACTTAACGGGTTGCGTACATTTTAACATGTTAGTCCGCAGCGATCGTCGTTGCTCTACGAGGAACAAAACGCGTTCTGTGATGCAAGTATGGCCTGGGCATATTTCGTCGGCCAGCAGTTCAAATGAACTAGATCTATGCCTAAGCCAAGAATTTTGAAAAAAAGCTTTTTACTGCAGTTTCTTAACCTGTGGTTTCAAAAGTTCAAGAAATAATTCAAATTTTGAATGTTGTTTAAACGTAAACGTAAAATCATAATGTCGAAGCATTTTTTTGAAGGATGGAACAGGTTTTTTTTCCCTCAGTCCATGTAACGTATTATTTTTTGGACTCAGAATATTTTAACAGCTTAGAGATACTTTTAGCAGGCTCCCTTTGAAACTGTACGGTTATTTAAGAAGAAAATCTAACGTCTGTGTGGCTTAGGATTCAGCCAAGTGGGCTAACTATAATGAGCCTTGGAAATTATTTATATGTAAACGACTTGTACAACTAAAGTTACAAAGTGCTCGGACGAAGATTCGAAACAGGGTCATTCTCACAACAACAACAAAAATACATAGCACAGACTGAGCTTATGGCACACCTTGACATTAGAGAGTTTTAGAACCTAGAATAAAGTAGGACATAAATTATAACCATAAGTCATTTTATCGGTTGGCACAAGAATCATCATCATCCGGTGCCTTGCCGACTGGTGTTGGCGATCATGGACCTCCACCTAACTCTGTCTTGCGTTGCAGCAATGATGTCTGTTGTTCTTGCTGCTCCTAGCCATGTTGTCATCTTGTCCAGTATCTTTTCCCTCTGTCTGCCTCTGCCTCTGCCTCTCTTTCCATCAAACTTGCCTGTCGTTACAATATTCTCCAATGCTTCTTTCCGCATTGAGTGTCCGAAGAAATTTGCCTGTCGCTTTCTTATATTCGTCACAAGCTGTCTTCTACAATTTGCTTCAACCAAGACTTCTTCATTTGTTTTTCTAGCTGTCCATGGGATACGTAGCATGTGTCTTATGAACCGCAACTCTTGTCGCCACAATTGTTCTTTCCAGCTGTTTATTGATTGTCCATGCTTCGGACCCATATAATAGGATTTGCTCGATGTAACTTTTCAGTATTCTTTTTCTCGTTTCCAGTGACAGGTTGATGTTTGTTAGTATCTGTTTCATTTTGTGGAAGGTTGCTTTTGCACAAGAATAGTCTAACTAAAACAGGTGAATCCTATGACTTAAATCATAATTATATTCATAATAATGTCAGAGCTCTGACACTATTGTGTTTACCACTCTTTGCTATCTAGAAAAACATCGTTGCGCTAGTGTGAACCATGAACGCACAAATGAAAGACAAAACACTAGATCTAGTTCACAACTGTCGAGTTTCAGATCGGCCTACAGTCAAAATGATGCCCACCATGGTGAACTGAACACGAACTACGTCAGAGTGCAAAGTTTTGAATATTATATTACAATACAAGTCTATGAGTGAACCACACAAAAGTACACGGAAAACGTACTTCTACAGCCAGACACAACACTCCACTTTGAATGTAATGGATCCTTAGCAAGATTCTAGACAACGTTTTCTAGTAATTATTTAATATGCGAAAAAGTGCAAGAAATCTGTATCGTAGAATACTTTACGGTAATGCGACTGAACCTATTAGTCGTACCCGCTGGTCGTACCCCTTACGCCTGATTGAGAAAAGGTACTGCGATAACTTTCTTTTTAAAAAAAACCTGTTTACGTGCATACCAATACCATGTAGACATAACAACACTTTAAAAGCATAACCATACACTGCGATACTTTAGTATTTGGCTTTGTTTAAATTCAGATTTTGGAAAAGAGTTGGGAGGGGGAAGGGGGTGGGGGTGGAGGGTTCTACATTCCTTTTCGTCATAGAAGTATGCTCAGTCTGTATGTATATTTAGTAAATGCAGCTTTAAATTACAATCTTGGTTTTTTTTTTCAGTAATGAGGTTACCCCCTTCTCTTCCCCGTCCCCTTTCCTCTGTCTGTCTGTCTGTCTGTCTGTCTGTCTGTCTGTCTCAGTCTATCTATCTATCTATCTATCTATCTATCTATCTATCTATCTATCTATCTATCTATCTATCTATCTATCTATCTATCTGTTTATTTGTCAGTCTGTTTCCCTATCCATTTATTTATCCCTTGAGTGACGACAGCAGAAGAGAAATTGCAATTTTACTTTTGAAAATCCTCTACTTCATTCATTTCAGCCTGGCCTCCTTCAGCGCTACTCTCGACTTCCATTAACTTCGTTTCGACCTCCGAACGTAAGAGTGCTGACGTTGTATTTTCTTCTGTTAATTCTAGGAGCCGGGGCAGGGGAGAGGAGGAGGGGGCCGATGTATCCGCCCTCACAACGTGTGCTTAGTACACCTGGGTCAGTCCCCAGTGTCCAAAGAGCCCCTTTCACTCTAGTGATAAGATTATAGTATTGGCGCTCAAAGCCTGGCGTATCTAGAGTGCAGAGTAAATCTAATACCACCAATACCTTCGCGCGTTCCCTCCGGCTTTGAAAAAAGCAGCTTCTTTTTTACTTCGTGCTGCTGGTTTTCTGTTCAATGTTGGTTTTGTGTTATGTTTTCTGTCGGTTTTTTTCTCTGTTATATTTTGTACTTGTTTGTATCTTTTTTTCTCTTCTTTTCTTTGTTTTTGTCTTTTTTTTTGGGGGGGGTAGGGTGGCAATGCTAGTGGATATCGTTAAAATGGGTAAAAATCCGAGGCCGTATCTTTATTGTGATATCTTAAACCTATTAAGCATCAAGCACTTCATTGAAATCCACAAAAGTTACACTCTTTCGAAGCCACGAAAGGTTACGTCAGAACTTCATCTTTACTGGTTGAATGGAAATAGTTTACAGCTCACAAACCCTTTTTTCCGGAGACGGGCATTGATTTACATCACCCGTATTTTCAGAAATCTGCGTTGTGTTCGGGGCAGCAGTGTCAGTAAAAGTTAACAAGCGTCGAGTCTCAAGGCGGCCGTGACCCCGCCCCTTGTTCCCCGCCATCACAGCGTCCCTTTTCAAACTTATCATAAGGAATAATATGCATTATTCATCCACACTCGCAATTCATCTAAATCTAAACGTTACGCATTCCAGACATTTGCATTTTAGAACCGAGATCCCTATTTTCTTCCAAAGGGCAAGATTTTTATCTGTCAGCACACTCCATCTGCGACACCCAACCTCCCCCCAACGAGCTCATCCCCATAACACACCCCATCCCCCACCACGCTCACGCCAACTTTAAGCTCCGTACAGCCCCCC
>NW_004797290.1:1376761-1380104 GCF_000002075.1 Aplysia californica | reverse complement strand
GAGAGAGAGAGAGAGAGAGAAAGAAAGAAAGAAAGAGACAGACAGACAGACAGACAGACACACACACACAGACACACAGACAGACAGACAGACAGACAGACAGACAGACAGACAGACAGACAGACTGAGAAAGAGGCAAATAGACAGAAATTCGGCTATGTGCTTATTGCGAGAGGGCCAGTACATTTATAACGTCAAAAACGGTATTAAAAAAAAACTAACTTTGCAGGACCGCTGTGACATTCATGGCGCTCGCGCTGAAGACGTACACACACACACACACACACACACACACACACACACACACACACACGTACACACATACACACACATACACACATGAATACACACATACATGCACGCACACGCGCGCGCGCACGCACGCACGTACACACTCACATGCACCTCCTCCATCTCCCACCCTACAACACACTGCACAACCCATACAGGGATAACCCAAAAATGGATCAAGTCAGACAGTTGTCATCAATTACCGAGCTTTTGTTAAGTTCAGAACTTGGTAATCTTCCTCGACTAAAAAAGGCGGGATTCAAAAAGACAGATTGCATGCAAGACGTCATTTCATGATTGCCAGAACACCCCCATTATCCTGAAAATAAGCCCTCACCCCCCCCCCCCCTCCCCATGCCCCTGCCCTTGACTTGGCTGCGGTGGAAGGCAAAAATAGACACACTGAAGATGGAAGCCATCAATTGTGGCTGTCAAAATAACACATTAGAACATCTCGTCTATTCTTATGTAGGCCTGTGTGCTATTTGCACGTACGTTGGTGTCCTTCAGTCTACTCCTTTTGTTTCTTCTTATTCTAAAGGGGTTTTTCTTTACTTGTCTCAAAACAGGTGGCTCTGAATCTTATCTTTCTTCCTGATATATCCCATTTTACTACGCCAGCAAAGCATAGACAACGCTGAAATATTTTTAATGTAAATATTTAATTGTCAAATAAACAACTCACAATCAGCTGCCACGCAGAAAAGAAAGGGAAACGCGACCCAAAAAGAAGTGGCTGATATCCCTTTCCTGTATCTACTTTCGGTCTATGAAGATGGATTTTGAACATAGTGTCCTTATTTGTTTTAACATCCACTGAAAAGTACCTCAAGATGATGCATAGCGTTTTCTATCGGTTATCATCCAGCCCGTTTCCTTAAAATCTTTTAACTAGCAGTCCTGTTCATTAATATTGAAATATTCCCCTCGATATTTTACTTTTCGCTTCTTGAGTAAAGAATAAAACAAAATTTCCCTGAAACAAGTGGAATGAGATCTGCATATTTTCCAGATAAAAAATAGATGGTTATACGGAGTTGTGTGGTCGTGTGAGCCTTTAGAAGAATACGCGACTATAAATAGCATTTTAAAAGGACGTTTTAACATTTTGACCTGAATTGTGTTTGGAGCACTGGATATGGGAAAGTGATTGATCATCACGCAGAACAAGCCTGGTTAGATTACTTAATCACCTCTGTGTTCCCCTCTTGGACCTGCTTTTAATGACGAGATGAATGATAGATTCATTAAAAGTACATTACTGTCTTGCGAATTCAGATTTTTCTCGTAATCAGCTCAAAAATTAGAGTCACATTAATCGCATTTCAACAGCCAAGGAAATTCATTAGAATGTTTTGTGGTTGGCTGGGTTTTTACCGGAATTTTATCCAGTTTATTTCCTTCTTTAACTTAATTGCGGCCCTATTCATCGCAGCGGGTGACATTTCCGTGAGACACTTTCTCATGCTTGTCCGGAAAAAATATGTGTCATGACATAGCAGAATCAGGTGCTCACCAATTCTGGGGAATATTAAGTTACTAGTTTGACCTTAAAGCCTATTCATTTGCCTTGCATTTAATGGTGAAAATATCCAGCATTCTTCAATAGAAACTGAGATATTTGCAATTAAAGGAGGTAGGGTCCCCTGGTGTCAGAGGAAGTATTAGCGAGAAAATGGCAGCCAAAGGGTGGCGACTTACAAATCTTGACTGTACTTGGGAACTGTACATTTACGTTTTGTTGGTGCTTTTGATCAACGTCTTCCAGTGAAATCCCCACAGAAATGTGTTTTAAATAACCCTAAAAGGTTCACGAGTTCTGCACTCAGACACACACACCCTCCCCCAACCCGCCTTTCAAAAACGAAATTCGACAAAAATTGTCCAACTACCGGAAAAATGTCAGTTTCTTCGTTTTCTTTACTTTAGCGACTGCTTGATTTCACCGCAATGCAGCACAAACGTATGTAAACAATGATGGTTTCGAAAACAAGAGTGGCTCTTTTTGTATCATTGAAGTTTCAGACTGAATTACGTGTTCAAGTTTTTAAAATTTATTGGTCCTTGGTAGATAGTCAAATGAAAAGTAGAATCAAATATGCCATTGTTAAAAGCTTCTTTCGAAATTGTTTCCACTCTTTCTTCAACTAGTGCACACGTTCTAGACCAAGGAATCACGAGTTCTGCACTCAGATGCCGACATAATACCCCAAATAACTTAAAGATCTGCCACAGAATCAAGAATAAGGGGAAGTCTAGTTAGTTGCCATATCGAATGACAAAAAATTGTCATCTGTTTGGTTAACATGGCAACTGCTTGGCTAATTTCTAAAAGCAAGAATGGACACATTTATCCAACCGGCGTCTATGATGCATCGAGTTGGATTCCCGAGCGGTTATAAATTTTTATTGAGAATCTCGGTCTCTCTACTGGGACGTTGTATACCTCTCAGCCTGGGTTGGCGCTGACAGGCAAGATTAGAAGCCTGCTTCTAAAATGATATAAACTCTGCCGATGAGGTCGTAAACCCACTGACATTTTTTTTTAAAGCATTTCCCTCTGAGCTGCTACGCCAGGGCAAACAATAGTGACATTAATCCGCACAGTCCTCTCAGTATAAAACTGTGCAGACTCTTCCTTCAACATCGTTTGCCCGATTTGCAGTCCAAAGAATCCCCCCCCCCCTTTCGAAAAAAGCAAATAAACAAACAAAAAACAACAACTGCCAAACTCTTCAGTAACATCAGCTGAAAAGACACATTAAATACTAGAAGGCCTTTTTCATGGTTCGGTTTTGAAAAAAGTGATGAAAAGGCCTTGGCTTCTTTCTAGACCTGATCTTAAATATCCTTGCAACTCATACCACAAACTTCAAATGACCCCCCCCTATATTCGTCACAAGCTGTCTTCTACAATTTGCTTCAACCAAGACTTCTTCATTTGTTTTTCTAGCTGTCCATGGGATACGTAGCATGTGTCTTATGAACCGCAACTCTTGTCGCCACAATTGTTCTTTCCAGCTGTTTATTGATTGTCCATGCTTCGGACCCA